>NC_045438.1:4272153-4340295 GCF_002776525.5 Piliocolobus tephrosceles | reverse complement strand
TTTTTTTTTTTTTTTTTTTTTTTTGTATTTTTTGTAAAGACAGGGTTTCACCATGTTAGCCAGGATGGTCTTGATCTCCTGACCTCGTGATCTGCCCGCCTCGGCCTCCCAAAGTGCTGGGGTAACAGGCATGAGCCACTGCACCTGGCCAGATTCATTGACTTTTAAACTCACAGTTCTCTTTTAGAAACTCTTTCAACTCTTGCCTCAGATAATGCTGAGCATCAATCAGCTGGTTTTACTGCCAGCATGGTTCTGCATTGATATAAAACAGGAATTAATAGTATTTACAATGTGCTACTTTTTCTGGCAAGTGCTTTGCTGATGTCTTCTAATCAAGCAATGGGTTGTAACTTGAAGTGCATTTCTATATAATTGCAACACACTGTGGGAATTAAGTTTTTAACCACTGAAAGGTTAAAATGACTGTTCAGAGAAGCAGCATCTAGGATATCATTGCTTCTGTAAACTAGGATTGTAGTATATGTGCAATTAAGGAGGCTAGCCTTGACCTTAAGTGTCACCATCAAGGTCGATCTCTATTGTATACAGAGACACAACTTTGTTTCAAACCTTGTGGCTGGTCCAGCAGAGTGTCTCAGGTACAACTTTATCTATAATTCCTCTTCAATGAGCTTGTCAAAGTGCCCCCAAGAAGAATGATTCATGCTTGGTGCATCAAAGCTAACCATTACCTATCTGCAGTGACAGGAGATGAAGGGAAGATTTGTAGAGGAAGAGAGGGTTCCTACTGCTGCTAGAAAGAAGGTGCACTGACCACATACAGCACATGTTGGTTGACACATGGAAGTAGAAGGGAAATAACAATACCAGCAAGGAGAAAGGTGAGGTGATGGAGGAATCAAAGACAGATTGGTGGTTTTAATGATAACACTTTCTTCTGTTTATCCTAGAATAAAAATACGTGTTTTTTTTAGTACTGTACAATACACACAACATTTAACATCAATTGTCTTCTGGGGGGTTTCCCACCAGATCTTAAATCTCAGTGTTTTACGCCACTGAAAATGGCCAGCAGGGTGCATTCTTGGTGCTATACTAGGTATCCCTTCAAACCTGAGACTTATGCAGCTCTATATGTGCAGTTCAGTTAGTTCTTAATCTTACGTCTTAAATGTTCTTCTTGCATTTTACCCAGGTGCCACAAAACTCTGGTAGCTTAATATGAAACTTGAACAAATGACCCTCGTGCTGCCCTCTGAGGCCTTACGTAAGAGTGAATACATGAGCAGAGTATTTGTTGACAAAATGACAGAATTGCACTTAGGTGAAAAAAATGATTATGGATTTATCATATCCAACAAACATTTGGCTAAAGTTAGAAAAAGTGTTAATGTTAAAAAGTTAATATAGTTTGCCTGAAAAGAAAATATAAAACATCAACTTCCCTTCAATATGTGTTTCTTTTTTATTTGAAGATTTAATTTAGATCTGTTGGAAATCCATGGAAATTTTTATTTCCTCCTTGAAATAATTCAAATATGTGAGATAGACTTCAAATACGAGAGACAAACTTAGTGCCTTGATAAAAGAAGTACTTCAAACTGTCCTTTTGTGTAGCGTCCCCAAGTGCTCTTTACATACCAGGGCTCCCTGCCCACAATAGAGAGAGGTAGTATAGGTAAGAGGTATGCCACTTTATAGAATGGGAGAATGAGGATTGTGAAAGAGGCGAGAAAAGAGAGCTGGCCTGCTGCTCAACCATAAGTTATCGACAGATTTGCTTAGGAAAGCATACCTAGAGAAGCAGATGACACAGAAATAGATAGCCTTCAGACTGACCATGCTTGCAAACCTTTGTAAAGTTTCCATGGACACACATAGTCTAGTTTAAAGATCCCTGGATTATAGAATAAATGCAAGTGTGGTCAACGTTTTGCAACTTTGCAGTGAATAAAAATCTTGAGGGCATTGGTAGGAATAAAGCTCGTCTTCTGTGGACGTTAAATGTGTATTGATTGAATGCAATGTCTAGGAGCCTACACGATATCCTCTCGTTTCTTTTCTCTCTGTCACTTTAGTTTTCCCTTTTCAACTTGCTTTCTTTCTGTTGTTTTTGAAACCCATGTTCCTAAAGAAAGGTGAAGAGGAGTTTCATTAGGCTCTGTTGATATCTTGTGATGCTCATCACTTTATTCTCATTTTCTTTCTTTTCTTTGTGGCCAACTTCTCAAACTTGCTCAAACAAGCAGTCTATGACCACTAGCTCATTCCCTGTGCAGTCTAAAATTTGACCCGTGACTTTGCTGAAACTGCAGATAGGAGACCATTAATGATTTAATCGAACAATAGAATCTCAGTATTGAGTGAGACCTTGGAGATCTCATAACCTCACCCTGTTAGCCAATGCCGAGATAACATCTGTGACATTGGCACTAATGTGTATCCAACCCTTGGCTTTATTATCACTAGTGCAGGGAGGTGATTTCACAAAGCAGCACATTCTAATTTCATATAGTTGTAGATTTGAGCGGGTTTGACTTTGTACATATACAAACCCTGTAACTTGGATAAATGACTCTCATTCTGCCATCTGAGGCGTTATGTAGGCCCCACTCTTCTTTACCAAAATGAGATGGTCATTCTGAGACCTGCAGCAGTTGAGTGAACAGTTAGTAATTTATACCTAACTGTACCAACAACAATATTTGCATATATTGGATTTTAAATATTGTCAGCTTTATTGGTACAAATATTTTCAAAAGAGTCTTACAAAGAATTTCTACTACATTTTCCTGAGTGAAGGAATACTCAATTTTGCAGAACAGCTTGCTTCTCCAATGACAATGTCCTTATTGCTTATGGCATAGAACAAATAGAGAGAGAGAAAAAATAACAGAAATAGACACTTGGCGCAACTGCATTCTGGAAACATAGATAGAAGGAAAAGAAATGACGTGTTTCCTGGGAGTAGTCTTCTGAAATTATCAGAGTTGATTTTTCTTGGTTACAAGGGTCAATAATTTGGAGCCAAGTTTATCACACTATAATAAATAGAATAAGTTGACAAAATAGTCCAGGGTAAAATTTTTTAAATTAGAGTGTTATTCACATACAATAAATTTATCAGTGTTAAATGTATGGTTTGATGAATTCGCATAATTATGTACAATCATACAACCACCACCAAAACCCAGATATGAAATATTTTCATCACCCTAAAAAGATTCCTCATGCCACCTTGCGGTAAATCACTTCAAGTGCCCAGACTGAGGTAGTCCTAGGTCTGCATCTGTCACTATAGTTTGACCTTTTCTAGAATGTTATATAAATGAAGTCACCCACAGTGCATTGTCTTTGGGGTTTGACTTTTTTCACTTAGCATATTTTTGTGATTCATCTATGTTGTGTGCATTACTATTTCATACCTTTTTATTGCTGAGTAGTATTCCATGATATGAATATAGCACAATTTGCTTATCTATTCACCTATTGAGAAAGATTCAATTCCTTGCAGTTTTTTGCTATTATGAATAATGCCACTATGAACATTAACATATACAATTTTGTGTGGACGTATGTTTTCATTCCTATTGAGTAAACACCTAGTTATGAAAATTTCTGGCTCACTTAGGAAATGTATGTGTAATTTTATAAAGTTTTCCTAAGTGTCAATACCATCTTGAATTTCCACCTGCAACATATGAGAACTCCAGTTGCTCTGAATCTTTGTTAATACTCACTGTCATCAGACTTTATAACTTTAGCCATTCTAGTGGGGATACACTTAATACTGATACATTTATTGTGTGTGAGTAATACTTTAATTTTAAAAATTTTACCCTGGACTATTGTGTCAATTCATTCTATTTATCATAGAGTGATAAACTTGGCTCCAAATTATTGACCCTTGTTACCAAGAAAAATCAGCTCTGATAGATTCAGAAGATTGCTCCCAGGAAACATGTCATTTCTTTTCCTTCTATTTATATTTTCAGAATGAAGTTGCTGCAAGTGTCTATTTCTGTTCTCATTGTGGTTTTAATTTGCATTTCTCTGATGATTAGTGATACAGAACATCTTTTCATATGCTTCATGCCCATTTGTATATTTTGTGAGATGTCTGTTCAAATCTTCTTTCCTGTTTTTAATTGAGTTGTCATTGAAACAGATTTTTAAAAGAATCCAGGAGTTGCTGAGTTCTCATGAACACTTTCATATGTGGTGAAAGTAACAAATCTGGTGGGTAAACAGAGCGGAACTCATTTCAGGAAGGGACAGGGCTGGGAGCTAAGGAGTCTCTTTCCCAGTATAGCTGAATAGCACACTACTGCTGTGCACCCATGCACCACTGATTTATTGATACCCATGGCAAGATGTAAATGCAAAACCCTGAGATGAAAATAGCAGCTTCTAGGGATAGAGATGCTTTAGGTTTTTCGTTTGCTTGTTTGCCTTTTTTTTTTTTTTTTTTTTTTGCTACAGAATTCAGACATGAATTCTTCTTGAATTAAAAATGTAATAAACCATTATTTTTAAGCAGAAGTTCCTCCAAATTTGAGGTGGCATTAAACTTAGGTTGGACTAAGAGATGTTAACAAAGCTATGTGACTATACATCTCAGAGCACAAAGTGGCTTAAAGTAAGATAAATATTGCTCAGTGGTCATTCCTTCTTATGTTTGATGGGAAGCAATGGAGCATAAGTGTTCTGCTTTTAAAAAGTTTAAAATAGGATGCTTATATACCAGATGATGTAAAATAATTCAGCTGTAACAATGTTTTCTTATTTTAGATAGCTAAAGAGATGTATATATTATTGGCTAATCTACAGTAATGCTGTCTAGAACATGATAATTTTGTACCAAAAAGTAATTTTCACATGCTGTTTATTCAGCACCATTGTGTACGTTTTGATGCACCCCTGGGAATTACTCAACATAATCTCAATCTTGGCAGTTTACCTAAGATGTCTAGGCAACATATAATATTATGCTCATTTTTACATGATGCAGTAATAGGCACCCCCCCCCCCCTTTTTTTTTTTGAGACGGAGTTTCACTCTTGTTGCTCAGGCTAGAGTGCAATGGTGCGATCTCGGCTCACTGCAACCTCTGCCTTCCGGGTTCAAGCGATTCTCCTGCCTCAGCCTCCTGAGTAGCTGGGATTACAGGGGCCCACCACCGTGGTGGTGATTTTTGTAGGCACACATTTTTTGAGAGACATCGAGGCCACTGTGGCTCGTCTTTTGTAGGCATCCAATTCAAATTACATAAATAACACATTTGGTACTTCTTAGCTTAATAAACAGATGAAGAGACAGATAAAATAAGTTGAGAAATCAAACACGATGAAAGTCTTTGTGAAAATAATAAGGTCACATATCAAAAAGGATAATCTTTGACATGGAAAC
Source organism: Piliocolobus tephrosceles (assembly GCF_002776525.5). Classification (NCBI taxonomy): domain Eukaryota; kingdom Metazoa; phylum Chordata; class Mammalia; order Primates; family Cercopithecidae; genus Piliocolobus; species Piliocolobus tephrosceles. Next base: position 4,334,922 of record NC_045438.1, on the reverse strand, counting down.
CAGAAGGGGCAGATGGCGTGAAAACAGCAACTTAATGACCATAGTTCAAAGAAAGACCACTCCAGCCTCCAGACTCAGGCTGGGTCATATAAGCCCCCAATTCAAGAGCATCTTTTTATTTATTCTGGGCTGATTTGACTACCAATATAAACACACAGATGATTTCCCATCTTCTACAGGGCCTGGCCTGGAGTAGATAGTGGGTACAATTTGGTGAACTACATGGAAATTCCCAAAACCCAAAGAATTATATTCAGAGAAAAACTTTTTTTAAATCCTTTATGTATGGTGAGAACAAGCAATGATACTACAAAGAGAGTTAGCTGAGATGAGGCTAATGCAGTCTGAGCTATCTGGATAATTCCTGAAAATCCACCCACCCACTTTTGTACAAGTACCATGTCCTTAAGGGCCACATCAACTAACTGCCCTCTCATCACAGAGAATCACATTTTATTCATTCTAAGAGTAGATGAGAACATATGTTATTTTTAGAAATACATGTTGATGCATGCATACAGACGCAGGTTGATGCTTAAAATCACCTCAAAGATAGGGAATTCCCTTTATAGCTGTATATGTAAACTTAGGAGGGAAAGATTTGGTCATGTTACCCCCTACAGCTTATCAACCCTTTTTTCATACAGTTTAGTCCCTGTGAACATGAGTTTGTTGGTTTATGTTTTCTGACTACATATAATTTCCACCTTTTCTCAAGATAATTCAAAATAATGAACAAGGGCTCAAACCATTAATTCATTACACATTAAAAGTAAAGACCTGAATGGACAAAAATTGATGATTGAAGGTGATGGGTGAATTGAAACCCCAGGAAGGGTACAGTAACTGCTTGAAATATTCTGCACTGAAACGACACAAGCAGAATTAATCCATTAAGATTCTTAAATAACTTAATAATGAAAAGAACCCTTTTGCCTTGGCTGCCAGGACTCTCAATGTAGAACTGAAGCCTCAATTGCGGTAGTTAAATGATTATATCTAATTCCCAGCATGATCATCTTTTTTTTTTCCTCCTGCTTCTGTCCTTTCAGTTCTCTTTTTAGTTGAAGTTTTTAGCAGTCCTATCAGAAGTATATATATATATATTTTTTTTTATTTCAAGTAAACTCAAATCTTTTTGAAAGAAGATAGGGTTCCAGTTAAAAGTAGATTAAAATTGTAACAATGGAAAGAGGTTTAGAGTTATGAGCTATCAAAAAGCCAAAGAATAGGTAAAATTGAATTAGCATCTGTTTCTTGTATTGATCCCCCAATTCACCCTGGTGAGCATTAGCATGACGATGTTCACTGCTTATTTTATTAGATGCTTTGAAGAGTTATTTAGGTACAGGTTAGAATATGTGGTACTACTCTATTTTTAGGAAGTTGGAAGGAACTTTAAGTAAAATAACTATTAACCTCTGAAAACACCTTGTAATCTAGACACCATCGTAAAGGCATTTTATACAGATCTATCTAATCTTCATGGAACCACTGAAAGTTATCATTGTCATTTTATAGTTGAGAAAATTGAAGTCCATGGAGATTATCTGTGTTGCTCAGAGTCACATCCCTAGTAAATTGCAGAGCAAAGATGTGAACCCAGTGCTATCTGGCAATATTCTTTTCCACTGTACAAATACCTCCTTAGTGAGCTTCCTTCAGGATCATTTCAACTAACCAATCTCTCATGCAAAATCACATTTATATCACATTTAATGTAAATTTTTAACTTCAGAGGTATCCCTGCCATTCCTTTAGAAATGCATTCTGATGCTTAACACCCCCCTCAAGGGAATCAAATTGCTCTTTCCATCTAAGTGTATCTTTTATATGTTCTCCCAAGTTCTTTCTCTTTTGTCTTTTGCTCAGTTGAGAGGAAGACTCACAGAGACGTTAACTACACACCGTGATACACATGAGGGAAAATACAGTGATCGGATATTTATATACCAATGAAATACAAATTATTAGATGATTTAATGACAGTTCATTTGGGGATTTCAGAATGAACTGCTCACACTCCCTACATTTGAATAGCTATCCTAGTCTTTCAGATGTCAATGTTGCCATGAAATCCTATAAGGGAGAGATTTCCCCCATTTCAAAGTTATATACTTTTTTAATTTAAAATTACTCTCAGAAAATAGGAAGCTGACAAAAATGAACTCTAGGTTTATTTTTACAGTGCAATTAAAGGGCCAGTGATAATTTTCTATCTCAACTGATGCAAAATAATGATACACTAACTTATTATAATTAAAGAATTTTGCATGACATTTTTGTATGTCCAACAGTAAAGAATATCTTTACTCCCAATTCCTTCATTTTTTTTCTCCTTTTTTTTATTTTACTCAGAAAAAACACGTGAAAATGCAACAAAAACATAGACTCTATTGTTAGCTGGTAGCGCTGTAGCTCAGCTGTGGTGAACCTGTGACAGCATGGTAGGCCTGATTTCCAATGGCGGAGTGCCCTGTGCTCGCTGAAATGAAAGAATTCAGTACCAAGCAAAGCTGCTCATTAAACAAGCTTTTGCCAAGTCAGAGAAACTTTATTTTTCCTGCCACAGTATAAGGTACCAAGTGCAATTCTGCCAGCTTCCAATTTAACCCCAGCAGTGGGAATCTGGAAAAGCTTGGAAAATGAGATGTGCATGATAAAGAAAGTTTACTTTTATTGTGCGCTTTTAGTATACTACCTTGCCAAACTTTTAACCAGAGCTTCCAACAAACAGCAAAATGGACTTATTTGAGTCCCCAGGCTTTTATCTGTACCTCAACTCTGCCCTTCATTCCCTCATGAAGGAACTAACAAGCTCTGCTGTGGCCAAAAGGCAGGCAGCCGCAAAGAAAAGGAGAAAAAGCAAAGTCTGGTTAATTTCAGACCCTGGCTAATTGGCATCCAAATAATTAAGAGCTGGCTTTAAAATAAAATGCCCCATACCTAATAGAGGCCCAGTGATGAATAAGGCTCAGGGAAGAGTATTGAAAATTTTGGAACATTTATCAACTAGTAGGAGTCCAAGGCTGTGGGCTAAAAGCAGGAAGTTAAATAGAAACAGAGACAGTGATAGGAGAGAAGAAATTAGACAGTTATCTGGCAGCAGCTAACTCATCTAATAGCTGGAAAAGAAGATCAGCTTTCACTTTCAATGGTGAGATGCTGGGTAGTTGGTAGTTTGAATAGTATTTATTCTCAAAAGCCCTTTTTTTGTTAGCTTGTATTATGTTCCATTTATGTTGTGTAATAAATACCCATCTATAAACTAGAGATAAAACCCTGGGAGAAACACTTCTCTGGCTATGTCTCCAGGTTCAATTAAAGTGGAAGGTGAAGGCAATCACCCAGAAGATTTAAAGGAAAACAGTCTCACTCTTGCCTAAATTAACAGGCAAATTCAGCCCAAAGCTTATACTTTGCTTTAACTCCAGTGCTTAACCATTGTTGAGTAGAATTGATCATCCAAGGTAATATATTCAGTAGGTGTTGAAAGACCACTCTTAGAAATTCAATGCCAAATGACAGATTTTTTTTTTACAGTTACCATGGAGATGAATTCTACACAAGCAGACAAAATATTTAATAAATGGCAAGAAAAGAAATTGCCTATGTGCAAGAGGTGACTTCTTTCTTTGCCTTTTGCTGTTCTACATGTGAGTGCTTTGGAAAATGCCAATTTTGGATGTGATGCATCTCTGCAACACTAGTCTTAAAATGGTAAACACTTCTGAATTGACACCCTGCAGCCCACAATGAGCTCCTATCTCTTGTCAAAACATTACACCATTCTCTGGAACACCTTACTTAAACTGAATGTCCACTTTTGTCCCCTTGGTGAGAGTTTCTAGAAACTCCAAGTCAAAATGGTAATTCTAGAGGCACTTGCTTTTAGGTGAACTACAGAACTTCTTGCAGGAGGACCTTTAGGAATCTGTTTAGTGAGCTCAGGGTAAGCAATGTTGGCTCAGCCTGCCACTGTCTTTTGGGATGTGGCAAGGTCAGTAAAATGGTCAGTCCTATATACAGCAAATTGGCTTCCACAAATGCCTCTTCAGCAGACACCCAAATCACAGACCTGAAGAAAGCTGCCTTTTCTCTTTTGAGAATTTGTCTCTTGAGACACTCATAGTCTCGGGGTATTTCCTGTTTTCTCAAAGATGAAGAACTCTGGGAGACTGAGAGATGATATCTGAACTAGGAAATAGGGTATCTGGCCTCTAGTATCAGCTTTGCCACTAACAAGTTATGACCTTGGATTATTCATGTAACTTCTCTGAATTTTATTTCTTTCAACTCTAAAATGAAAATGTTGGACTATATGTCCCTTTTGGTCATACAAACTCTCAGAATCTCATGATCTTAAATTAGTATGTAATTACCCTTTGGGCTCAAAGGCAAAGACCATTAAATCTGATTGACTTGGTTTAAAAGATAAAATCATTGAAGTGCTAGGGTAATAATTTTCTTTCTCTGAATTGTGCTCTTCAGCCTTGGAGTCCAAGAGCCCCTCTATGTATTGGAACCTTCACATTCCAATCTCTGTTTAGAAAGGAGAGAAACGAAATATCAACAACAAATACTCACATTGGAAACAAGAAGAGGACCCAAGACCTCTACTGTCTTCCATTTGACTGAGGTCATAGGCTCTTGTTTTGTTACTGAGCCGGCCCAGGCTGACAAGACCTGCATTGGATAATGTCCCAGGGTGACCTGTCATGATCATTTGAAGGTTGTAAACCTGATGAGAGTCACAAATCCTGATTTACAAACCTTTCTTTCTTCTCCTTTTGGGTAGGACTCAAGTGCATATACTCAAATTTCATTTCAGGAACACTTCAGGAAATTCCATATATTCTCACAGTATTGATAAAAACCTCAACTGTAAAAACGACCTAAAGGTACAATTTTAAATGCCATTCTTTATGACTCCTGACCTATATCTTTACACAACTCAATATTCTTCACAATGTGCAAAATAGATGGTGGCAAGATGAATCAACAGTAAATTATAATGAAGCAAAACTCAATCACCCAGGAACCATGGACAAAAGAAATGCTAGAAGAATATCCTGCAGCTCAACTTCTAATATTTACTCTCACATTCCAGAATCTTGATGGCATAAGAAACTATTTGCACGAACTCATATGTCTTAAAATATACTGTGCTTCAGGCATGGGTGTATATAAGAGAAAAGTCAAGAACCCATTTATTTAGAGAATACAAGAAGAAAATGATATTTTCAGAATTAAGAATTCAGGTTTTGCTTTCAGACTACTGATTCAAAACTCCTATTGTTACAGTAGTGATGTGTCACTTTTCCCTCTGTGCTATTTTAACCACACAATTGTTTGGGAAAAGATGCCAATTACACAGACAAAATTGTGAACACGGTTTGTATTCATTTATGGTATTTTGGGGGAGGTCAGATACTTACTATAGATATAGGTTGACATGTGATATGTAGTTATTTATTGGATTTTTTTTCTGAAAGGTGAAAATGAGCAAATTTTGCCATTGAGAAAGTTTTGGGAAGAGCAAGAACTAGACTCAAACTGGCCCTGTTTATTTGTGAGCATATACTAAATATTTTTGGCTTCCTTGGGTAGTATAAGTTAAGCCTCATAGCCTTATTTCTCCAGAGTTTCTCCTTCTGTTAGCATTCAGAGAATAAGAGAACTCTCCCAGATTCCCAGTGGGTAGGCAGCCTCATCACTAGACCCCCAAACTGGTTCTGTCTTAACATGTTTCTAAGATGAAGAGTTTGCCAATGCACCAGAGACGTAGCAAGCCAAGCCAGATGACATCTGTGATTTGATGAGATGTTGGAGAAAAGGCATATTTAATCCGTGACCTCATTGATACCATTCCATCCACTCTCAACTGGCCAGCTCAGGGACGGAGGAGGGCAAGCAGGTTTCAGTGGCCTGGAGCAGCTCTTGGGCTACTGCCCGTAGATAATCGCTGTTCTTTTTTTTTTTAGTTTGTTTGGCTTTATTCCTAGGGCAATAGGCATTTCTGCTAGCATTTGGCCATGGAAATGCTAACTGAGTTGGAAGTGATACTGGATTAGAACATTTTTAAAAAATAAATTCAGAACATATACATTCAGAGTTTTACCTTGAGAAGCAGAATAGGCAGTGGGTAAGGCTTCAAAGATGACAGCCCCCGCACTCCCCTCACTAACAAGAGACTGCTGACTTTCCTGGGCCTAGTGTCTCATCAGTAAAGGAAAGATACAAACAGTGCTTTCCTTAGAGGCTTTTGTTAGGATTAGATGGATTAATGCACATCAAACATTTAGAAAATAACCTGCCACGTAATGAGTGCTGCACTAGGCTACTTTAAAGTTTTTATCTTTGAAACTCAGTGTTTTAACTTTGCTATTTCATGAAAATACATGACTAAGCAATATCTACTCAACACATTTGTTACTCCCTTTCTAATATTTCACTAGATTGTTATTGATCCATTCATAGAATATTTATTGAGTGTCCCCTGTGTGAGAGGCAAGGTGCTTGGCAGGCAAGATAAAGCAATGCACAAGAGATGCCTGAGCCCCATCCTCAAGGAGCCAAGTGTCTAGTTGAGAAAACATATGGTACATAAGTTAGCAAATGAATGAATCAAATAATTATGGATTGAGATTGGGGCCTTAGAGGAAATCAGTGAGAGCAATAGTAGAGAATAATGATAATAGGGTCTTAGGTGGGGAGATGAGAAGTGGCTTCTCTAAGGAGGGTAGTATAAGAGGATGGGCTGAGTGAGCATTCCAGGTAGTGGGAATACAAAGAAGCAGACATAAAGATCCAAGTGCAGAAAGCACTGTCCAGGAGCCAGAGTGGCTGGAGATAAGTAAAAAATGAGGAGGAAGTTCCAGTGTCAAGGGCTTCTAAGCCAAGGAGTTACTTGGGGTGATTTGCATGTCCTGAAGATTCCTTTAGCTGCATAATAGAGAACAGATTGAAGGGGGAGCCTGATGGGAGTGAGGAGATGAGGCACAGTCACAGGACTCTAGATCTAGAGAGGGGATGGTGGCTGGGATGAGGGTGTTGGCGGTTGTTGTAGGCGTAAGGAGTAGATTTGAGAGATGTTTTGGAAATCAAATCAACAGGACTTGCTGCAAATAGATTGGACCTAGGCTGTGAGAGAGGGAAAAATCAAGGATATGAAATGGAAGTCCTTACCTTAATTTTTGATGATAAATATGATGAATACCAAGTCAATGACACCACAGGAACAACCTTTACATATTTAAGAGATGATTTACATATAATACAGTTAAACATAGAATCCTATACTGTGCCTTCTGAGACAGAAAATAATAGCTGTAAAAGCCATATGATATTTTAGGAATTTCTTCACTGACTGTGAGAACACTGTTACGTAAGTGTCATTCATTTTTCTCTTTTCTAGGTTGCCTGTGGTCTCAGATGTATCACCTGTCAGTCTCCCAAACTCTCCATCCCTTTAGATTATGGCCTCTAAACTACATAATATTTTAAAAACGCTTTACAATTCTAAAACATGTTTAGCATTATGTTATGGGCAATTTGAGATACTTGTCTTCCTAGTTTGAAGCCTTGGGCAAAGTATTAACCTCTCTTGAGCTATTTCCACAGCTGTAACATGGAAATTAGTAGAAGTACCTTCATCAGTGGGTTGCTGTGAAGATGAGATGAGTGGGTACCTGTAAAATGTACCTTCATGAGTGGGTACCTGTAAAATGCTATGTAAATGCCTGTCACATGGCATGATTTCAATACATTTTAGCTATTATAGTAGTCTAGATAGGCTTCTTAAGAGGTGTGTGCTTCAGTTTCTTCATCTGCAAAAGTGAAGATAGTTTCTTCGACAGAAACAAGTGAAAAAAACTGGTTTACTGAAAAAAATATAGTGTCTTTCTAAGGAATTTGTAATTTAAGAAAAGTCACTAGTAGTTTTTGGGTAGAACTCACCAAAGGCATAACACTTGACCGATCACATTGCACAATGCCAAATGTTCAGAAATGCAGAAAATCCTCTCTTAAGATAGTTTCTTTTCAATTTCATCTGCAATTTTGTATTCAGAGAACTGCCACTACTTTGTATGCATGGAGCACTATTACTATTTCTAGTACCTTTTTCTACTGTCCTACAGTCAGACAGGATTTGAGCTGGATTACAATAAAGTGCTCAGAGAACTTAAATCATTTAAATAAAAGTAACAGAACTAAAACCAATAAAGGAAGGGAGAAATGATGTAAAGATTTTATAAATATTTTATGTTGTCTATAAGTAGAAATTTTTCATGCAATTACTTCAGAATACTTTACAATCTTCTAATTAATCTTCATAAAATATCTGACGTGGCAAGGTAGCAAGTACTGCCCTCATACCACAAATATGAAATGTCACTGTTTGGCTAAAGCAGAAAGTTGGGCATAGTCAGAATATATGCTAGCTAATCCAAAAGCACGCTTTCTCCAAACACACACATGTTTTTTTTTTAATTCATTACATTTTTCCCTGCAATTTCAAGTTATTCCATGATTAACTTAAGAGAGGAGGATCTATTCAAAAGTAAGAATTTTGTACTGATTCTTTAAAGTTGTAACATACAAAGAAACCATAAAACAAAAAAGGAAATCTCTGTTAACATTCATAAAATACTATTATGTAGTTGTAGTCAAAGCACAGAAAAAAATTTTATTGAGGAGTTTTTTGCTCAGCATTATATTTTAAGCATTTTTATACCTCTACAATCTTTTGGCAATGATAGGAAGTTGCTGCCTACTATTCAATCAAGTTGATGCACTATCACTTAATGAGCCATTAAGTTATAATAACATTTAGGTCATTTTCAATTTTTATATTATGAGTAATAATTGTGATGCAAGTCTAGCTTCCCATCTTTTGGATGACTTCCTTATGGTAAATTATCAGATAGGAGATTACTGAGAGTGTCAAATAATATGAATATTACTGCTTCTCAGTTTTCACTGCCTTCAGCAATACAGGAGGATACAAGTTTTGCTCCCACTATTTAAACATGGGTGCTTTCACTCTTTCTACTTTCATGAGTGTAAATTGATGAAAGTTTGCATTTGCTAATATAGTAACTGTAAATTTGGCATTCTGGCATTCAAAGTTAGGAGAATTTATTCCATTATACTAATTATATTATATTATATTATTTACACACATTCATGTGCAAATACATAAGTTAATATAAGTGATATATATCACCCTACTGATGAATCATTTTGTCTCTATGCTTAGATCAGTGATCTTTTTTTTCTTAAACAGGTTTTTCTAGAAATAAGTATTACCACATAATATTTTTAAGTCTTTTGCTAAGAAAATCCTGTAAACTCCCCAAGTGCCAGGTGTATCATCCATTCGTTTACTACTATTTTGTAAGGACCTCAATAAATGGATATACAGATTTAGTAAATAATCCGAAGCACAAGCCTTAAGAACTGTACTCTTAAGAAGCTGTTGTTTCAAGAAACCCAAGCAGATAGTTAGAAGTCTTTGAGAATGGATTGCATCCCCTTTCTTCTTCCCTAGCCTATCCCGTCTCACATCACTTCGTAGCCTTTTGGATCTGAGTGATGTAAATTCTAACAATGGAGTCTTAGTGAGGGCAAAATATATGAAGGGAAAACAAAGTAAAATACACATAGTGATGTGAGGAAAGCAGTGCAATGTATGTTTGGCACACGAGTGTGCCTTTAGGTGGTATGTATATTTGTGGCTGTGTGTGGCTGTATGGTTTCTTGTTAAGAACTCAAGTGCTGGAATTAGACCGAGTTCAGATTACATTTTTTTTGCCACTTGCTGACTATGTGATCTTGAGCAAGTTGCTAAACCACTCTGTGCCTCAGTTTCCTCATCTATAAAATGGAGATAATAAAAATACCTACTTTCTGAGGTGGTTGTAGTATTAATCCATGGAAAGCCTTTAGAGTGTATGGCACATAGTAAATGCTTAATAAATGTTAACTATGATTATTGTTATTGTCACTGTGTAAGAGCTTATTTCTCTCAGTAAAGAATGATTCAGTAGAGACATTTTATTCCCTTTCTTTTTGTGGCACACATTCTTAGATGCCCCAAGATATTTTCCCATAGGGAATGATTTGAGCAGTATCTGGAAGATTCTATTCTTAACTGTATCCTCCACTAATTTGTCAAGTTCCACTATTACAGTCATTCCTTTTATTTAGTGTTGCCCTACTCACTTTGCTGAAATGCAGAAGAGGTGGGGTATTATCTTGCTATCTCCTTGCTATCAACATGGGTGTTGGGACTGTTTTGAGTGGTCAAGACCACACAGGAGCCCATGCTGCTTTCAGAGGAAGGCATGGAGATGGGAAAGGCAGTCATTCCGGTGGAGGAAAGGAGAGGGTTGGTAGCTCTATCCAGGGAGCTCTACATACTCCCCTGGGTATCGCATCTGGATGTGAGATGTGTCTGGAAAGGCTCTGACTCTCTGAGAAGAACAGATGCAAGAGTTATATAGTGTATCTGAACAAGAGGTTTCTGCATGATACTTGAAAGGATATTTTCCTAGAATCAGTAACGTGATCTGCCCCTGGGTTCACAGGGAAGATCTTGTCCACAGATCTCTGCAGACAGAAATTGGCTAATGGCAAAGAAAAAAGAGAGAAAAGAAAGAAAAGAATTAAAAATGAAACCCAGCTGCAAATGCATGTAATCCCAGGGCTATGAATGAATAGAAAACTTGCCTTGACTGAGAAGCTTTTTCAAAATTAAGTGGCACAACTATTTTTAGGTTCTGAAAAAAAAAGTCATTTCTTCCTACTAACACTAGTTTTTAGATACATAAATGACAACATTTCTGGCTAGAAAAGAAAATGAATTTCCACCTAGAACAGGTTTATAGAAAGGTTAATCATATTGATAGAATAAAATAGGCCAATTTTCACGGCAAAGAAATATTTCAGTGTGCAGAATTACCAGAGGGAAGACATTTTCTCATGATTTTCATTTTGGAGTTAAATTTACAGGAAGCAGCTTTTAGCTCTCAAGTAGAAATTGTTTTGAATTTTTTTTCTCTTTTCCTTCTAGTAATACAGAGATCTAGAACACCATCTTCTTGTTGCTGTTGCTGCTTATAGACTTTTTAAGATACAAAAATAGTGGGTTCTTCAATTTACTGATGGTTAACTTGACTCCAAGAGGTGACCATACCTGCCGTGACCTCCCTTGTCACAGTTCCTGGAACTGTGGGCATTCTCAGGAGGCCCAGTGCCTGCCATGGTATGGCAGTGTGGAGCAATCCAGTGCTCTGCTTCCTAGAAGCGTTGGCCTATCTCTCCATTGAGAACCTTCTTGGTCAACACCTATTTCTAGTCCTCATGCTTTCTACCTTTTTTCTCAGCCCATCAGGATAGTCTGAATATAAATGCCACGTGTTTGTGTGTGTCCTTCTATCTATTCTCTAGCAATTGAAACACAACTCATTTTTGGAAGTTCGAATCCTTATGAAATCTGAAGTTAATGAATATATATCAGCAAGAGAAACAGGCAACAGCACATCAGAAAAAGGAGAAACTGCCTGTGCAGGGGAGGCCTTGATACTGTGTTTAAAGATGAACTGCTTCTGGTGGGTGTTTGTTAGGCCTGAGAGAAGAATGCCCTGTTGGACAAGACATCTTGCTTCAGAGAGGAAAGTAATTTGGCTGCATCTTATAGTCCATTATCTCATTGCTTACTATGAAATTCTCCTCTCTGCCTTTGAAGCACTTACTTTATCATCTGTCAAGTCCAGTGGAAAACAGGGAATTAGAAATGTTGGCTGCTTCCAGCTCTGATTCAGCACTCCAGGAGCATAAGAGTCAGGAGAAATATGCTAGTCCACAAATGAGCTGCTCATAGTAGCAGGTGGTTGATGCAGGCTGGTCAGTAAATAGTGCTGAGTCCCAGAATAACACTATGCAATAGGTAAGAGTTTAATAAATACAATCCGAAGGTGAACTTGCGGCAGAGACCTAGACTGATGTGACTGTATGTGGTCAGCAACACGTATGAAGCCCACTCGTGTCTGTCTTTGCTTCCTGAGTATGACCCTTTGAGGCAAGCCTTTTTAGGGGCATGGAGCTAGGACTAGAACATTACAGTACTTGAAAGAAAAGCCCTCCAAGACATGCACACCTGGCTAGCGGTTCGGAAATGACTTGTGCCGTTTTAGAGATCTGCAGTCACTTCCCTCCACAAAGCAGAAGAAATGAATATCAAGGTCTGGCCTGCTGCCTCCTCCTCCCCTTACTTCTACTCCCCTCCTAAGTTTCAGCTTTCCAGAATTAAAGTTTGAATGTTTACTTCTTGTTTTGTCAAAGTGAGGTATACAATTGGAAAACTTACTTCTTAATAGGGGCTATACGAAGGCTAAATCAGTAGATGGAGGAAAAGGTGAAACAGAATTCAAGAACAAAGACATCACTTTTCTATGGGCTTATGAGTAAAACATCCTCCTCTTTGTTATGATCTATACTTCTGAAATGAGGCATCCTGCTGGCATTTTGTGAAGAATACTGCCTTCCATCCCATCTTTAGTGTACAAGTACACTCAGGACACACAATTCCACCAGAGGGTCATTAAAACTCAAAATATCCAAATTTCAATTTTGTCTCTTATTTGTTAACATGCTAACAAACCAAAAAGTTATTAATCATTCTGTCCTTCAGAATCATTCACTGGGTTATAAACTCTTAGTCCATCATAACATACTCTCTAAAATACCATTCAAGAACCTTGCATGCTACTTGGATTCTATGTTATGTTTCTATAACAGAAACATTGTTTATATTGTTTAACAAAAAGACGCATGTGAAATAAAGGGGCTAGAAGCATGGTGAAATCTCCCCTGTTGGAAGCATTTAGATGCCGGTACCAGCCATCTGTGCTGACTGTTGTATGGGACCCTGCCCAGCCCTTCATTTGGCTTGGCTGCTTTGCAGGCCAGCTGAACTTCCTCCTCACTCCACAGTCCAGTTGGATCTCAGCATCTGTCTCTGTATACACAGATTAAACACCTGCTGGTTTCTAAACATTCTAAAGACCTCTGCTGCCCAGAGAGTGAATGGAGGTTACAGCTTTAACAGTATATTTGGGTGATTTCTGACACTTGCTACAATTAAATACACTGTACAAAATTAACATTCCCTACAATGTATTTCCCTCATCAGTTCTCCTCCAGATATTTCTGTAGAGAGAGAATAGCACCAGGTATTGACCCACTTGTGTTACATAGTTGGAGAGATGGTATCTTCCATCAGGTCTCCCTCACAGGCCCAGCATTCTGGTATTCTCTTCTGCCAGAGATCCTGTAAAAGACAGCTGGGTTACCACTCCATGCACTGGGCCTGCGAGAAGATGGGGGACACGTAAGATCACAAACTCTTAAGTTCTTGCCATCATATTGACTATACGGTTTGATGCAGTCAGCTATGCACCATGAAAGACAGAGTCTCACAGCCCCTTCCGATGATACCCTGCTGTGAGCATGTAGTACCTCCTCCCCTCCCCACTGCCTGCCTTTAGCTCTCCATGGTGTACAGTAGATTTGCAGCGTTTTTTGGCAACCTTCCTCATGTAGCAATGATCTACATTTACATTGGAGTATTTGTGAAGAATTCAGAAGTCTCTCTACCCTTGTCTGCCATATAATCTATGGTTACTAACTCATTGAGCATGTTGTTCTATGTCTAGACCTCTCATCTTTGAAGAGATAGAGACATAAAGTTGTCCCTACAGTGCTGACACACTTCACATAGGCTCATTTTAAAACACCTTCACACCTTTTAATTGTTTCTGTTTGAGATTTTTTTGGTCTCTGTGCTAACAAGTATGCCTTAGTAGGAATAAGTCTTTTTATTTCTTTTAATTTCTAATTTTATCCTAGTGAGTCACATTATTTGTATCTTGAAGGAATTTTCATATTAGTAGAGGCTGGAGACTTGATTCTACCTCATTAATGCATCTCTTTCTGACCGTCCTTTTTTGGTCTTAAAGTCTTCCAAAGTAGCTCAGCAGTCTTTCTCTATTTCTAGGCATATACTTTTAATAAACTTGCCCATAAGTATCAATGACAGAGTTCTTGCAGATGCATTCTGGGATTGTCAATGGAACCAAAAGTTTATGTGTCAAACATGAAAGGGAGAGTTAGTGAGAAAACTAGTGCCTCTCATCTCTCTCAGCAATATATCTCAGATAGCACTGGGATTGCACAGAGGAGAACACTCTGTAAGAAAACATTTTAGGAAATATGTATCACAGCAGCCATCATGTTCTGTTCTTCAAAGGGCCTCATTTCTCACCTTCCTGGGATTGGCTATGGAACTGGAATATATATTAGGCAATATCCATTCCTTTATAGCTAGATAACTTTCACAGTTCCCTAACCCACTCTCCTTTGATTTTATATGTTGTTGTTCTAGAAAAATGAATAATCATCATGTCAATAGCTCTGCTTTTCTAGATATTATTACATATGATCTGTAACCTACTCCTCATTCATCTTTTATCACATCATTTAAGTATCTTCTAGCTGCGTAAATCTTTCTTTTCTGCCCCTTCCACATCCTCTTGAACTTTACTTGTCCCCACTCCTAACCAAAGGAACTAAGAACCTTGCCCACAATAAAATTTCAAGCATTTCCCAAAGTATAGGAAAAGAGGAGTTGTTAAGAGAGCAAGATAATTTACTCATGAATGACTTCTTAGCTGAATCAAAGTAGAAATAAACTTTTCCAAGAGTGGAAGAAATGGTGACCTTTTGTTCCACAGATTTTCACAAAACAAATTGAATCTGATACCAATTCTCTTGGATCTGGTCTCAGAGGAAATTCTTTGTAGGCCATTTGGGAAAGGAGTTCTCCTCTCCTACTCCCAGGTCACCCCAAACTCTCACATCCCAGCCCTTCCATTCCCACACATTATTCTAGGGCCATACAAATGACTCAGAGTTTTAACTTATCAAAGTATACTGGACCACCCATATGCATAGTTTCCAGGCCTGCACTGTCCTTTGGAAACTATGTTTGCTGGTTTTATGCCAATCTTGCACACAGGAATCTTCACAAGCTGGGAGCCCTGGTCCCTAGGATACACCTTTCCTAAATGGCCTACAACCCATTCTGCCTACAGGTCTGCAACCTCCCCCTCCCCAAAGTGGAATGAGGGGGTGGATCTAGGTCCCTATCATTTATAGAACCTACCGTAGTCTTGGGGAATCTTTTCCCAACTTGGTAGTTCTCTGCTGCCCTTCCTCTAGGTAATATCTGCCTTTACCCCTAACATAATCCCTCCATGGGATGCCAGAAACAAAAGGGATACTTCTGAGAGCATTTGCTTTAGCCCCCTCAGTTTCCCTGCCTAATAGAATCTGTTCAGATGCCAGGGTACTCCAAACCTTAGAGGAGGGTCAGGCTCAGTGGCTCTCACGTGTATACCCAGGGCTTTGGGAAGCCAAGGCAGAAGGATCACCTGAGGCAGGAGGTTCGAGACCAGCCTGGGCGACATACCAATATCCTGTCTCTACAAAAAGTTAAAAAATGAGCCAGGCATGGTGGTGCATGCCTGTAGTCCCAGCTACTTAAGAGGCTGAGGTGGAGGATCACTTGAGCTCAGGAGTTCCAGGCTGCAGTGAGCCATGCTCATGCCACTGCACTTCAGCCTTGTATCATAGCAAGACTCCCACCTCTAAAAAATAAAAAATAAAAACCTAGAGGACAAAACCATAGGAGGAAAATTGCATAACTAAATGCCTCAATACATTTTTTTACTATCGACATAAACTAAAACCTAGTCTCCTGTTAGCCAGCTTTTCTGAAGTTAACATAGTATCTATCTCACTCAAGGAAGAAATGACCCAAGGTCAGGCAGACCTCTTATTCATTCCAAGGGACTATTATCAGCTACTGGGTCATTAAACAAGGCCAATTCTGCCTTTTTCACTCTGAGAACTTCATTAGATTTATCTGAAATGTGCTTGAGAAATAATCTAATTTATCTTGCTCCAAGTAATTTAATTAGAATTCAATTAAATTCAACAGAATGCATACATCATTTTACATGGTGCACCTTGATTTATTTTATTTGATTTTTATCTAAAGATGCAGTGGAGTTATTTGACCCTGCAGTATTATAACCAAAATAATCCATTTCATGCATAAACGACCTGGTCTTCAGGAGCACTAAGGGGGAAAAAATGTGTGCTCATTATTATGCATGTCACGTACAACTCATTTGAATTTAATCTCTTTGGCAACGTGTGCACCAGTGAGATAGGTGCATCATATCAGTTCACTTATACTTCCATAAAGGATATTTTTTAGCCCCTCCCTTGTTTTTCAGGAGAAACACACACACACACACTCAAGTGCATCAATCAAGGAAAAGAAATGATACTCAGATTCTGTTCAAATCACTTTCACAGTCACAACGAAAACTTTAGGGTGTCAAGGGAACCAAGGATGGAGTTTAAAACTGTCTTCTTTATAGATAGTTCAAAATACTAAATCATCTGGAAATGGCTTTTCTGTTACAGAGTAGACATGCAGAACTGGGATACAGTCTGTCTTGGGTACTATGTAAGTGCCACTGGAAGGATGCTGACTTCCCAGGAGATGACTGACTTTCCAAGAAGGCCTCGAGACTATCTTTTGGGTTGTTGGTGGCCATGGATCAGATTAACATGGCGGAAATCTCCCATGGCTATTTCTGTTATTCCAGAAACATGGTGGGAATAGCAAGTGTCTTTTCCCTGCGTTTTCTTGCTCCCAAATTACTTGTAGCTGAAGCATGCACCAGTAGAATGTGAAGCCAGTGTGCTCTTGGTTTACCAGTCTGCTGAAGCTGTTATCCTCAGCATTGTTCACCATCAGGCAGCATTAGTGCAGCTGTTATATCAAAGGAGCATTAAATGGCTGTAAAAACCTGGGGATGGTGGTGGGGAGGAGGTAGGGAGCTAGAAAATATGCTTTAGCATAACAAATTTTTAGAGTTTTAGTGTTTATTTTTCAGCTATTGAAGTTTTACCTCATTTTCCCTTTAGTGGAACTTCTAAAAAATGAATGAAGCCATTCCCATTTCTTTTATTTGAAAGACAAAATCTTAATGTTCTCTTATTTGGTATTTTGTCACATACCCATCAGATGTCCTATGTGCCCTTGAAGAGTTTGGAAACATTATAGTAGCCTTTACTAGGTGAGACAGATGAGCAAGGTGCTTTGAGTCAAAGATCTGAAATTACTTGGATTTACCCAAATTTTGACATAGGATAAAAGGCAGGAAGGTGCGTCTTGGTTCAGGCTGCTGTAACAGCATACAATCATAGCTTCATAATGATTAGAGTCGATGACGGACGGCATATGACAGTGGTGCCATAAGATTTTAATGGAGCTAAAAAAGTCTTATCACCTGGAGATGTTGTAGACTTCATAATGTAGTCGTGCAATGCATTACTCAGACATTTCTGGTGATAGTGGTGTAAACAAACTCTGTGCTGGCAGTCGTACAAAAGTATAGCACATACGATTATGTACAGTAATATTTGTACTATATAATTATGTAGTATAATACTTGATAATGATAATAAACATCTGTTACTGGTTTATGTATTTACTATACTATAATTTTAATCTTTATTTTAGAGTGTTCTCCTTCTATTTATTTATTTTTTTATAAAAGTTAACTGTCGGCCGGGCACGGTGGCTCAAGCCTGTAATCCCAGCACTTTGGGAGGCTGAGACGGGCGGATCACGAGGTCAGGAGATCGAGACCATCCTGGCTAACACGGTGAAACCCCGTCTCTACTAAAAATACAAAAAACTAGCCGGGCGAGGTGGCGGCGCCTGTAGTCCCAGCTACTCGGGAGGCTGAGGCAGGAGAATGGCGTAAACCCGGGAGGCGGAGCTTGCAGTGAGCTGAGATCCGGCCACTGCACTCCAGCCTGGGCGACAGAGCGAGACTCCGTCTCAAAAAAACAACAAAAGTTAACTGTAAAGCAGCCTCACACAGGTCCTTCAGGAGATACCCCAGAAGAAGGCATTGCTATCATAGGAGATGACGGCTTCATGGGTGTTACTGCCCTGAAGACCTTCCAGTAGGACAGGGTGTCAAAGGGGGAAGACGGTGGTATTGATGACCCTGATCCTTTGTAGACCTAGGCTAATGTGTGTGCTGTGTTTTAGTTTTAACAAAAACGTTTAAAAAGCAAACTAAATAATGTTAAAAGTAGAAATAAGCTTATAGAATAAGGATATAAAGAAAATATTTTTCTGTAACTGTACAATGTGTTTATGTTTTGAGCTAAGTGTTACCACAAAAGAGTCAAACATTTTTTTAAAATGAAAAAATGTTTATAAGGTAAGAAAGATATAGTAAGCTAAGGTTAATTTACTATTAAAGAAGGGAATATATTTTAACTAAATTTACTATTTAATTTACTATAATTTACTATTAAAGAAAGGAAAATATTTTAACTAAATTTATTATAGCCCAAGTTTATAAAGTCTGCAGTAGTGTCCAGTAATGTTGTAGGCCCTCACATTCACTCAGCACTCACTCGCTGACTCACCCAGAGCAGCTTCCAGACCTGCAAGCTCCATTCGTGGTAAGTGCCCTATACAGGTGAACCATTTTTCCATTTTTTATACCATATTTTCACTGTACCTTTTCTATACTTTGATATGCTTAGATACACAAATACTTAACATTGTGTTACAACTGCATACAGTATTCAGTACAGTGACATGCTGCACAAGTTTGTAGCCTAGGAGCAACAGTGTAGGTGTGTAGTAGGCTACACCATCTGGGTTTGTGTAAGTACAGTCTGTGATCGCACAATGACTAAAATCACTTGAGGATGCATTTTCATTGTTAAGTGATGCATGACTGCACTATAGACTGGGTGGCTTATAAACAACAGAAACCGTTTTCTTGCTGTTCTAGTGGATGGAAGTCCAAGATCAGGGCGCTACGATGGTCAGGTGAGGGCCGCCTTCCTGGTTGCAGATTGCTACTGTATTCTCACATGGCAGAAAGAGGGCAAGAGAGTTCTCTGGGATCCTTTTTACCCCGTTCATGAGGACTCCATCCTCATGACCTAATCAGCATCCAATGGCTCCACTTCCTAATACCACCACATTGTGGGGGAGGTAGGATTTCAACATAGGACTATTGGGAAGAAACAAACATTCAGTCCATTACAAGGTGGTTTGTAAATGGTTTCATTTGGAGAACACAATAAATGACTCCTTTCCTACAAGTACTCATTTCACTGGACCGGATTACCCTGAATTCTACTGAGCCAGGTGAAGTGGAGTGTACATTTATGTTCACAAAAGTGATACTTCATTTTTTTTCCTTCTTTGTTCTTAAAGAAAGTGTCAGTGGTTCCCACAACTTGAGGGCCTGAGACTGGTTTTTACTTTTAACCTTGGCAGTGGCTCCTCCTAAAACAGGCTCATTGCTTTTACATAGAATATAATAATGAGACTGTTTATTTACAGAATAAAAATCCAGGGTTTGTAATCTGCCTGACATTTTTGTTTTGCCTGATGTTTTACCACAATATTTGATCTTGTTAGCTTTTAAAAAGGTAGAACATGTTATACTTCATGAACCAACTTGAGTTATCTTTTCACTCCCAGCCCCCCATCATTGTCTTTTTTAAAATAAATTTAATGCATATATTTAAGGTATGCAGCATGATGCTACTACCTATATAAGATATACACATATATATGGTAAAATAGCTACTGTAGTGGAACAGATTAACATATCAAGTCTTTAAACAGTCTCCTTAGATTGCTCTGCCTCAAGGGCTTTCTTTCCCACTGGTCTGTCCTCCTTTTCTCTTCCATCTTAACTGAGAACCTTTTGAGATTTCCCACGTTATGACATCCCTTTCTTCTAATTGCATTTTCCTCTGTTAAGCCTGAAGCAGGAGTGGCAGTAACAGAATTATATTTATTCATTTTTTTTTTGTTGTTAGAATCATCCCTACAGTAGAAATTTCAACAGGTAAAATTTCTTCCCCATCATTATAATATTTAATTATGGTAAATACACAATTTTCATTCTTATAGAAGACCTTTTCATCTAGAATAAATTTTATCTTCCCCATGCTGCAAAAATTGGATTTTGGTGTAATTTTGAGGCGTCTTTCAAGGCAGTCTGTCAAAAGTGCTGAGATAAAATTACTCTTTTATTGTCAGGTTCTTGTAACAGGGCAATTGGAGTCATCTTTTGATGCAAAGAATGATGAAGAAAAATGTCAGCTAGCCTCCACTCAGTGAATTTTTTTACTACTTGAAAGCAAAGGCCAGATATCTTTGTCTTCTAAAATGAGGCATAACTCTCCTACTTATTTATCCAGGCTCCCTGCATGTTCTTTCGAGTAAAATGCATAATTGATTATCTCAGTTGATTATACATTTTTCAAGCAGGTTTTAATTATGTGTGGAGAAGTTCAGCACTCAGTGGAATCTAATTTTCCCAATTTGCTCATCTTCAAATACACCACATTTCAAGCATAAAAATGTAGTAAATAAGTGATAAAATCATGAAATTTGACATGGGTTTTTATTTTAAAGGAAAGTGAGTCACCAATCCACTTGCATACTTTCTTTGTTTTTATTTATTCAATAGATTTTAAAGTTAGATGTTTGCCATTTGGCCTCAGGGTTCACTAACATAATTCAAAATGCAAAGCTAAAAGCATTTTGTAAGGAAAAATGTCAAAGTCATTTAACAATGTTTAAAGAAGAAAACAGCAAAAGTAACCATTAAAAGGTTGCCCCCTCTTTCCTACTCTCCAAGATGTTGCTAAGTGTGAGAACTAGGGTCAAAAGTTCCTATTTATAACTAAAATGTGTTAGTTTCATAATACTCATTTCATGTAAGACTCCTTAAATAGTCCTCATTTCTTTTTTGCTTTCCTTCCCCAGTTTCTAAAGGGCAGGAATCCTCTAAACTTTCCAAATTGGAGAATAAACTTCTTAGTCAGAACTTGGGGAAATAATGCTGAGAGGCTTGTTAACAATATTTTTTCTAGTTTTCTTCTAAATGTATCATAATATAATTTTTAGACAAATTTAAGTAATCCCTAAAAGTACTGGTACCTCCAAGTATACTTAAAGATACTTAAAACTATTATTCTGAATATCTACCGTGAGGTAGTTACTGTAGGAGGCAGTTTATATAAACTATCTTGTTTAATCCTCATGACAGCCTGTGGGATATGTATTATGATCTCCATTTTATAGATGAAGAAAATGAGTCTCAGCTGGTTAGTGGCAGAGTTAGGATCCAAATTCAGATCTATTTAGTTTCAAAACTTCTCATTTGACTATACCATGCTGGTTTTCTGATGGAAGATGGCAAAGGCTCTTGAACCAACCAAGCTAGTGATTAAAAACGTATCTTTTTAGTTCAACCGTTGTGGAAGACAGCGATTCCTCAAAGACCTAGAACCAGAACTACCATTTGACCCAGCAATCCCATTACTGAGTATATACCCAAAGGAATATAAATCATTCTATTATAAAGATACATGCATATGTTCATTGCAGCACTATTCACAATAGCAAAGACATGGAATCAACCCAAATGCCCATCAATGATAGACTGGATAAAGAAAATGTGGTACACATACACCACAGAATACTATGCAGCCATAAAAAGGAACAAAATCATGTCCTTTGCAGGGATATGGATGAAGTCAGAAGCCATTATCCTCAGCAAACTAACACAGGAACAGAAAATCAAGCACAGCATGTTCTCACTTATATGTGGGAGCTGAACCATGAGAACACATGGACACAGGGAGGACAACAACACACACTGGGGCCTGCAGGGGGTCGGGGGAGGGAGAGTATCAGGATAAATAGCTAGTGCATGCTGGGCTTAATACCTAGGTCATGGGTTGATAGGGGCAGCAAACCACCTTGGCACAGGTTTACCTGTGTAAGAAACCTGGACATCGTACACATGTATCGCAGAACTTAAAAAAAAAAAAATTAAAAATGTAAAAAAAACCTTACCTTGTCAGTTGTCTCTAAAGTAAGAGTACACATCCCAGGGGGAAAACAAGATGATCCCCTAGTATTATGGAAGAAAATATTATCATTACTTTATATGTGAAAAGGAAGAAAAAATATATTTATTTTATATGTGGAAAAAATAAGAAATTAAGTTTTGTTACTTTTTAACATGTAAATTGACCCTTGTGCAATCACTCGGTTAAGTTAGATATTCAAATCTTTCTTGTTTTTCTTTTTCAAACAGCTGCATAATTTTATTTTCCTTTTCCTTATATTTTTCTTCTCTCTTCTCTTCCTTCCTTCTCTTTATTTTTAATAACAAATTTGTTGTGATTTAATTTACTTACCATACAATTTACCCATTTAAAGTGTACAATTCAATGGTTTTTAGTATATTAGTATTTATATACAGATCCATGCAACCAACACTACAGTTTATCATAGAACAATTTTATCACCTCAAAAAGAAATTCATACCCATTCATTAGCTGTCACTCCCGACCTTTCCATACTCGCAAGCCTAAGCAAGCAGCTGTGTCCCGTCTTTGCGGATTGGCCGGTGCTGTGCACTTCATAAGAAGGGAATCATGTGGTCTTTTCCGACTGGTTTCTTTCCGTGGGTGACTCTTTTAAGGTATATCAGAGTCTTTGACACAGGAGTGAATGTTCTGCTACCAGAAGAGGCTTTTCCTGACTTTGCTCCACTTGTGTGGATCTGGTTAAAGGATTTCGCAGTTTTACTAGTTCAATAACTAAACTTTGCAAAGAGATAGTATTGTCGATTTAAAAATAATTCCTACAGAAAAGCTGAAAGTCAAAGAGAATACCAAAATATACCATAAGTAACACAAAAAAGGTCAATTAAAACTTCTCCTATTTTTAATCTGACCCTTCTTCATCAGCCACATTACAGAGTAAAACAAATAAAATAAAATGTCATCGTATGTAATGTAAGTATTAACTAAAATTTGTAACTGTCAGAAAGACAATTTTAAATATGGATTTACTTCCATTTTTATTAAAGATTGGCTTTGTTCTAAGTGTAACAGTGTACCTTAAGATACTGCCTGATACAATGTTAGCAAGCAATTAAAAAACTAAGCAACCATAACATAGAGATAACTTCTGCAGTTTGGGGCTGTGGGGAGGTTACATTTAAAGTTATGCAACTCATTACTTTAAAATTTTTTCATTAAATGTAATAATAATTGTTTAATTAGCCTCAACTTATGAAAAAATAAAATTTTTATACTTTTGGGAAAACCCTTTTTCCTGTTACTGTAAAGATGGTTGTAATACACAGGAAAAACGGGACGGCCACAGATTAAAACGCATTTTTCTGTTGACAATTAATGTTGAAAGATGCATAAAAAGACACGCTGAAGATTTGGGGAAGCAAATAGTAGAACACTGATGCTTTGCCATGTTGGGATGAAAATACAGATGCATCCAGCATGCCTCCCTCAGGCAGGCCTGTATTATGGAGCTAATGGAGCGAGTGGGAATGTCTCATTTGCGGAAAGAGAGTCTGGTTCTTCACTCTTGCCTCTTATTGAAACTTTTTTTCTTTAGCCATAATAAAAGGAGGATTTGGTTCTAACTAATGGAATGAGCAGATAAATAGGAGGACATTATGGCTGGTGCTTACTTCATGTCCTTTGCTCAAAAATGTCAAAGAATAAGTTCTTCTGAATTAAAACTCTACCCTGCACTTTAAATTCCTCTGTGCTTACCTCTGTTTACCCATCTCTTCTATTATGATTTCTCCCTGACGAGCCAAGTGATTCCATGTCAGTCCCTGCTTCTGAGACAGCAGGGCATTCCCTGTCCTGTGATGACGTGCCAACTTCTCAAATTACATCTCTCTCATTATTTAAACAACAAAGACTCAAAACTATGTTCTCTGGGGAACCTTTTCAGATTGGCTTTGTCCACTTTTAAAAACTAAAATTATCCCAACTTCCAGCACTTTCATATAAATTTATTTGACTACGTGGTTATTTTTATATTCTCTGTTTAGTTTAATTTATTTATGTCTCGTGCTCCCTCTAAGCTTCCTGGAGGCAGGGCCAAGCATTCCTTTCTCATAACCTGCACCCAGCAGGCCTTGGCAAGTGCTATGGACTGATTTGTTTCTCTATGGCTAATCCCAAAACCCACAGAGTTTGCACATAATAAATGAATAAACATTGCTGGTAACTTGGCTACCAAAGAGTTTAATCAAATTCACAAAAGGAATAGACTTTAGGATCAAACATATAAATTCCAAGAGTTGATGTGCACAGATCAGTATCTTCTAAAAGTAAGTCTGAATTGTGGAGTAGAAGAAAACATAAATCTCATTATGTTAGCCTGAGTCCTGTAGAAGATAGATAGAGGCTTGTATGTTCTACTTTATTAAGGCATACAATCACAAGGAGCAGGATTGAGGAAGGCAAAGAGGGAGACACAGCACAAGGGTGCAGGGTACACACTGAGAACCTTGGGAGTCAGGGCCATATTCAGAGCCTGTATAAATGACTGCTTCACAGTGCACTCTGTGTGGAGGAGAAAGAAGGAAGAATGTATCTGTGTGCTAGAGTTTCCTCCTGGTCAGGTGCAGTAATTCCCCTGCACGTTCCAGTTGCTCATGAGTGGGCACGAAACAGGTTCCTGTAGGATCTGGTCCTCCGTATCAACTGAGAATCCCCAGGGAAGAAGGCATGAGATACATAGCCTGGGCATCAGACACAGGGCCCCTGGGTTGTGCCCGCATAATGTTGGTTATAGTCTATGCAGAGTTGGTCATGGCAGCAACCACTGGAGCTGGAGTAAGTCGCCAGAGCCACTGGAGACAGGTGAGATCAAAAGGATGAATGTGAAAGGGAGCACAAGAAGTGTCATACACATGTGTCAATCATCATATCCTGATTTTACATGAAGAAGCCCAAACCCAGAGTGAGGGATATACACAATCATGGAGCTTCATTAGTAGAACTCATGGAGCCAGGGGCTTCCAGCTCCCTATCTGGTGCCTTTTCAGTTTTCTGTGTTACTTCTGTAAACATAGAACATACAGTATCCAAGAGCATCTGTGACCGCTCCTCTTACACCAGTCCCAAAAACCTCCTACACTTAGTGCCTCAATGACCCAGTAAAACATTATGTTTAAAGCACGTCCTTGAGTCTTACTTGGTTTCTCTTACCTAATTCCGAAAACAAGATGGATACCACGAGCCAGAGAACAGATTCAAGTCCATGAATGCAAAACGTGAGGCAAAGAAACCCCAATTAATGATAAATCTCTGAAGGTGTATATTTTCTTTTTGCCTAATAATCTTACGTATAAGTCTAATTAACACTTGAATGTAATTAAAAAAAAAAAAAAAACTTTCATCAGGCCGGTCGCGGTGGCTCACGCCTGTAATCCCAGCACTTTGGGAGGCCGAGGCGGGCAGATCACGAGGTCAGGAGATCGAGACCATCCTGGCTAACACGGTGAAAGCCCGTCTCTACTAAAAATACAAAAAAACTAGCCGGGCGAGGTGGCGGCGCCTGTAGTCCCAGCTACTCGGGAGGCTGAGGCAGGAGAATGGCGTAAACCCGGGAGGTGGAGCTTGCAGTGAGCTGAGATCCGGCCACTGCACTCCAGCCTGGGCGACAGAGTGAGACTCTGTATCGAAAAAAAAAAAACAAAAAACCTTTCAGCAAAGAGCTTATAGAAGTCAATGGTCTAACTTCTGCAAACAAAAATCTTGTCAAAGAACATAGTAGAACACGCTTCTCCCACGTTCAAGGGGCATTGATTTTAGTCCAGGCAATATACTTAAGTGTTCGTTATGTATGCATGTTTGAATTCATATGCTGACTCAGATCTGACATGACTTGCCTGAGAATAGTTATCAGAATGAAGATGTCGCCACAGAAAGGTTGATGTGCTCTAATTCAAGATGATAACATAATTGTTTCACTTTTGTGGCAAAGAATTACAAAGCAATATAATTATGTAACACCCATGTTGAAATTCTTCATACCTTTTAAAAGAATGTATTCTTATAACTAAGAGAAGAAAATAAGATTGTTTATGCTTTATTTTAAATCTTATTATTTTGAATATCTAATTTGTAACACAAGTTTACTCTCAAAATTCTAAAGTCTGTTTCTTTAACAGAGCAAAGTGCCAGTGGTAATGGTTATGTCAGTCTTTATGAATACAAGCTCTATTATAACAGGTATTCAGCTTCCAGCAGCACTATTTTTCTTGAGACTCATGCATTTTTCATTGTCTAGTCATTCTGAGTTTAAAGTGGATAGGATGTCCTTTTAAATGCATAAACAAAGAAAATGAAAATGTGTATCATAGTCTCCTTTCTATTTCTGCCACTAAAATTATAGGAACTATGTATCTTATGTTAGAATGCATCTGGTGTGTTATTCCATATACTACATGAATAACCTACAGCTCGCTGTGCAAAATTCCAACCGGCACCACATTTAGCATCATTTTTGCAAGATAGCACCTTACCAGGCTTGCTCTGAAAAGCACCAGAAAATAGCTTATTAATCTCAATGTCTAACTGGCAGATGGAATACAGTAAAAAAACAACATGATTTTTGTCTTTCAGACCTAGTAGTTTTTCAAGGTAAGATAAGCAACCATCTTTCAAATCTTCTAAGACTTCGCCATTTTCATTTACAGATATTTGTTTACTCATAAATGTGTTCACTCTTTCATCCTGTGTTTATTGAGCATCTGTTTTATTTCTGTCCAGCAGTCCTCAAGGCACTAGAAACAGAAAACAATAAAATGCATTCCCTTATTTTCAGGAGCTTATGAGCTACACAATATGGTGAGTGCAAATAGTGATAGGGAAATGCAGGTGAGGACACTTGTCTCACTCTTGGGAGCAGGGAGTGGCTAAACAGAGGGTCTCTGAAGAAAGCATTGTCAGACATTCATACAGCCAACAGACACATGAAAAAATGCTCATCATCACTGGCCATCAGAGAAATGCAAATCAAAACCACAATGAGATACCATCTCACACCATTAGAATGGCAATCATTAAAAAGTCAGGAAACAACAGGTGTTGGAGAGGATGTGGAGAAATAGGAACACTTTTACACTGTTGGTGGGAATGTAACCTAGTTCAGCCATTATGGAAAACAGTATGGCGATTCCTCAAGGATCTAGAACTAGATGTACCATATGACCCAGCCATCCCACTACTGGGTATATACCCAAAGGATTATAAATTATGCTACTACAAAGACACATGCACACGTATGTTTATTGCGGCACTATTCACAATAGCAAAGACTTGGAATCAACCCAAATGTCCATCAGTGACAGACTGGATTAAGAAAATGTGGCACATATACACCATGGAATACTATGCAGCCATAAAAAAGGATGAGTTTGCGTCCTTTGTAGGGACATGGATGCAGCTGGAAACCATCATTCTTAGCAAACTATCACAAGAAGAGAAAACCAAACACCGCATGTTCTCACTCATAGGTGGGAACTGAACAATGAGCTCACTTGGACTCGGGAAGGGGAACATCACACAATGGGGCCTATCATGGGGAGGGGGGAGGGGGGAGGGATTGCATTGGGGAGTTATACCTGATATAAATGATGAATTGATGGGTGCTGACGAGTTGATGGGTGCAGCACACCAACATGGCACATATATACATATGTAACACACCTGCACGTTATGCACATGTACCCTAGAACTTAAAGTATAATAAAAAAAAAAGAAAACATTGTCATAAGGCCATGAGGAGTTAGGTGAAAGGATCACAGATCTACCGTAGCAGTTAGCTAAGGAAAAAATATTTAGAAGGGATAGGGCAACAGTAAATGAACCAAAGAGATCCTAAGGCAGAGAGAGCAGGGAGAACATTTTTGTACCACACATCACCAAATGGATTTGTCCTGTGCGAATAGAGAACAAAAGAGAATTTGATCAGGGCAAGATGGCAGGGCAGGGGGCATAGTTAGCAGAGTGTCAATGTTTAGGCATTTAGGTTCATTTCTATTTTTATTTACTTATTTGGTGACTCTAGGAACTAGCTCAGATACGCAGGCTGCAATAGCTACAATATCTAGCTCCCTGCGGTAGGAAAAAGACTCATGAACTAATCTGATAAAAGATTCCTTTCACTCCTTCCTGTTTTACATGTCGTGCTCATTAGCATGACCAATAAAACCATAATTTGTATTCTCCATCAAATCACACCAGCAGCAGCTGAATGACATGGCCACTAATTAAAAGCAGAAATTGAATACAGCAGACTTGATGTTTTGTTTGACTGAAGAAACAAGAATAGATTTGTATTGACCTCTTGTTGAAAGGCACACATTACAGATATCTTGATGCAAGACTTTTCATCAGAGGGTCAGTCCCAGACTTGTTTTTGTCTTTACCGCCTCTAGAATATTTCTGGAAACCAACCAGTTAGGTTGCTAACTATAAGTTCTTGCACTCTATGAGGGCACAGAGTCTATTTTTGCCACCAAAATAGTAGTATAGCATAGTAATTAAAAAGTTGAGATTTGGAACCACATAACCTAGTTTGCATCCAAACTCGTCCCCTTGTTAGCTCTGTGACCTTGGGCTGCTTGTTTAACTTCTCTAAGCATCAGTAAACTTATCTATAAAATCAAACAGTAATAATAGCTGCCTTATAAGGTTATTATGAGGATTCACTAAGATAGTATGTGTAAGTCTAAGCCCATGGCTTGGCACATAGTAAGAACTTACTAAATATGAGTTATTATTGTTGTTTTAGCTTAATTGGCTCCATTTTATACTAAGTTATTTGAGGACCTAGCTCCCAAATCTTAGTTTAGTAGCTCTCCAGTGACAAGGATTGTGTCTTGTTCATCTTTACATGTATAGTGTATGGCATATAGAATGCTATTTTATACTATATTGGCGCATATACATAAGAAAGACTAAAATTGTATTCTCTTATATAAGTAATCTGTCATTTATTTGTGGTGTGATTTTGTTCAGGAAAGGCATAGCATATTGCCAAAGTTTTGAACACTATAGTTGTAATTTATAGAGCTGCAGGAATCCATGTCATAGCAATAGTTTTCACCCTTCTTGTCCCAAGGAGATGCTCTCCATACATAGCATTCTCCAGGAGACATACTCAGCATCAAGAACAACTCTTCTGTATTAGTTGTAACTCTAGTCATATTTCTTCCATTTGGGAATGTAAGTTATTATGCAAATACGAATGATCCAGTGATAGGATAAGCTAAATTAATTTTTCAATCATTTTAAACATTATTAGTTTAACTATCATTGATATTGTTACATGGTGACTATAGCAGATTCCTTCCATGAATTTTTTGAATTCTTCAAAATTCTGCAAAGTCAACACCTTTAATTTCTCACCATTTCCTTTTCACTTAGTCCCTACTAGCTATCCCCTCCGTGAAACTCTCTGTTCTCTTGGTTTTCATGACACCAGTGCTACTCTGTTCCTCTCCACTCAACCAAAACTCTTAAAGGATGACAGTGACTACAAATTATGTCTTGTCAGTCTTCATTCTCTCTACCCTCTGAGCAACATTAAGTATTACAACTATTCAATCCATGAATGTCTCTTTTCTTTTGGTTTCCTTAACACCAAAACTCTCTTGCTCTTCCTCTTAGCCTTCTAACCACTTCCAACTCCAGTGATGTGCTTCTTCTCCCTCATCCACTTCCAACCTTGGGATTCCCCAAAGATATTTCCCAAGGCTCTCTTACTTTCTCTCCTACTCTCCATTTCTTGGGGATATTACCCATTTCCGGTATTTTCTTTTTTTTTTTTTTTTTTTTCCAAGACGGAGTCTCGCTCTGCTGCCCAGGCTGGAGTGCAGTGGCCACATCTCAGCTCACTGCAAGCTCCGCCTCCCGGGTTCCCGCCATTCTCCTGCCTCAGCCTCCGGAGTAGCTGGGACTAC
This sequence comes from Piliocolobus tephrosceles, assembly GCF_002776525.5. Taxonomy (NCBI): domain Eukaryota; kingdom Metazoa; phylum Chordata; class Mammalia; order Primates; family Cercopithecidae; genus Piliocolobus; species Piliocolobus tephrosceles. Next base: position 4,304,914 of record NC_045438.1, on the reverse strand, counting down.
AGGCGCCCGCCACCTCGCCCGACTAGCTTTTTGTATTTTTTTAGTAGAGACGGGGTTTCACCGTGTTAGCCAGGATGGTCGCGATCTCCTGACCTCGTGATCTGCCCGCCTCGGCCTCCCAAAGTGCTGGGATCCATTTCCGGTATTTTCACCATCACTTTTATGAGTATAACCTCTGCATATTTATCTCCTGGTTGACCTCCCTATCCTACTCCGATCCCATGCTACTAATGCTGCTGGATCATTTGGAAGTTCATCTGGCATCTCAAGTTCACTATACCTAAAATATGTATTGTGTCTCCACTAAAACCAGCTCCTTATCATTATTTTTGGCAGTAGGTATTATACTTATCTTAGGCAGTCTTAAAAACCTTTACTTTTTTATAAGAGGTGGGGTCTTGCTCTGTAGCCCAGGCTTGAGTACAATGGTGTAATCATGGTTCACTTGCACACTTGACCTAAGCCCAAGCAGTCCTCCTGTCTCAGCCTCCCAAGGAGCTGGGACTACAGGCACGTGCCATCACACCTGGATAATTTTTTAAATTTTTTGTAGAAATGAAGACTCACTGTGTTGTCCAGGCTGGTCTTAAACTCCTGGATTCAAGTGATCCTCCTGCCTTAGCCTCCTAGAGTGTTGGGATTATAGGTGTGAGCCACTGCGCCTGGCCTTTAAAATCATTTGAGTTAATTCTGGTACTCCCTTTTACCTCTACCTTTCTTTCTTTCTTTTATTAATCACCCCCTTTATTTCAACAAACTGTTTCGTGTTGCCTAGGCTTCTTCTGCACTGTCTACTTTTCTACTTCCTTTCAATGGTACTGCCTGGCTGTAGATACAGTGAAGAACATGGTACAAGCATCACAGTCCAGCTGAGGCAAGAAGTGTAAAGGCATTAGTTTCAATACAATGAGATAGAAGTAACAAAGAGATGTATCCCAGGGAAGAGAAGGCAGGTAACACTTCTCGAAGGGAGTGACATAGAAGCCAAATCTCGAAAGATGCATAAGAGTCACACTGGCAAAGGCACAATGAACATTTTGGAAATAATAACACATGCAAGGGAATGCAGGCAGAGAAGACCATGATTCACTGCTGAAGTGCAAGTAAACAGGCTGAAAGTGCGTCACGGAGGACTAATACAGGGAAATGGAGGGTCATGTTCCAGAGGTGGTGGGAATAGAGGGAGAGTGTTTAGGATATGATTTCAGTTATTTGTTGGCCATGTAACAAGCCATTGTACATCTGCATGCCCTAAAACAGCCTCATGTATTATTTCTCACGGTTCTTCAATTAGGCAGCAATCTTTCGGGGTCTGCTCCATGGCGGCATATGTTGGCATGCTTTGACTGGGGCAGGAGAATCCAGAAGCCTCACTCACATGTCAGGACAGTGATGGCTGGCTGGATTTCTCTTTTTTTCACGTGGTCTCTCAAAACTGAAGTACATGGAAGCTATATTTTATGAGGGCAGAAAATGGAAGTTGTAGAGCTTTATAAGGCTGAGGCCCAGAAGTCACATGACATCCCTTCCCCCATGTTCTGTTGGTCAGAGCAAGTCCCAAGACCAGCTCAGCTTCCAGAAAAGGAGAAAGAGACCCCTGCCTCCCTTTGAACAGAGCAGGAGGAATGTAAAGGCTATGTCGGCAGGCGTCTTTGCAGATGTTCAGTACAGACCTTACAGATCTCTGCATTCTGTGGGGAACTACTGTAAGATTTTAAGCAGCATACTGACATTTTAAACATGGATGTTTAAAAGTATGTATTTGGCTTCTTTATAGAGATTGAATTCAGAGGTCAGGAGCCGGTACCTGGAAATAGGTTAACCTCAGAAAGTTCTTCTCTGCATGCCCACATGCCTTGCCACAGTTCTTCCTCCTCTTGGAAGCAGATGGAATGAACAAAATATAGCTGATGTTTTTTCTTTTTTAAAGCAAAATACAACCAAAGTACTGCCCAGGACTCTGTGCTCATTCCAGAAAAATGGACTCACATCTGTTATGGCGGACTAAATATGTAACACCGCAAACCCTTTGCCTAAAGCTTTTTGTTTAGAAACAATGCTGCATTACAAACCATTACAAACTAGAGTGATATAGTTAACACTAATGTATTGTATATTCCAAAAGAGCTAGAAGAGAAGATTTTCAATGTGCTCACCACAAAGAAATGATACATTTTTGATCTGACAATTGTTCTGCTTTGATTATTATACAACGTGAACATGTATCGAAACATGAGACTGTACTGCATAAGTATGTACCATTATTATGTGTCAATTAAAAATAAAATAAAACTTTTATTGAAAGAAATACTACTGCTTGCTCCTATTATATTACTCTTTCTATAAATAAACCAGACAAGTCAGATGCGACTTTCAGGGAGGGCAGAAATCTGCTTTGTATTTCCAGGGGCTTTTTCTGTGTAAAAGCATGTGGGTGTATGTGACCAGAAAGCTTGTGAGGGCATTTTGTTTGTATGCAAAATGAACGCCTTGAACCTTGCCTGTAGTCCCCACTACAGAAGTCTATAGGGGCAGTGCCTATGAAAAAGCCACAAAAAAATTGGCATAATTTGAAAGGTTGTATTACATCATCACAGTACTGAATCTCCTTTATGAACGGCAGTTTTAGTGTGTAGGCAATTGTAACTTGAGCAGAAGAGAGCAGACACCTAATGCTCATCAAAGCTTCCTAGAGCAAACTGAGTTCTAGAGTCTGGGAATGGACAGCAGATGGTCCTTCTGGTTTTCAGGGATATGTATAGTGTATAGCCATTTCACATAGGGGTTTCTGGATCTGGGATTTCAATCTATAAAGAAAAGAGTCCCCTTTATTGGTACAAGAACTTGAGGATGAGGTGGGAATATGGTCCCTCCTAGTCAGCGTTCTCACCATCACTAAATATTTCATTAATACTATGGTGAGCATCAAGATGATGTTCTTTCGCCACCCACTCCCCACTCCCATTGGCACCAAGATGTCAATAGCTAGAAGCCAGGCTCTTTCAGAGAGTTGGTCTCAAATCCCAGTTTTTTGCCACTTCCTAGTTACATGACTGTGAGCAAACTCCTTAACCACTCTAAGCTTTAGTTTCCTTCTCTGTAAAATCTCAGTAATCATTGCACCTTCCTCAAGGGATTGCTGTGAAGGACTAAAGGGAATAATATTTAGTTGCACTTAATCCAGTGCATGCTACCTGTGCTCAAAAAATTTTAACTGCTATTGTTTTAATGGGCTTCCTGCTGACCTTTGCTGTTTTTTTTTTTTTTTTTTTTCCTTTATTTCTCAGGGAGATGTTAATCTCTGTGGCCCTGGGCCAGGTGTTATCCCTCCTTATTTGTGGAATTGGCTTGACTAGCAAGTATCTGTCAGAAGATTTCCATGCCAACACACCAGTCTTCCAGAGTTTCCTCAATTACATTCTTCTCTTCTTGGTCTATACCACCACACTAGCCGTCAGACAAGGTAAGCTCACAAAAACACCAGGAATATAGCTTTTACAAGCACCTAAAAAAAAGATGAGCCATGACCAGATAACGTTTTGTTTCTTACAGCATCAGTTAAGATCATTGAAAACCCCAGATCTTACTTTTCTATTTTGCAGTAATATAGTAAACAAAATGACTGAATAAATCACAAAGAAAATTAATCATATGAATTCAGCAAGAAATGGGAACTGCATGTATAGGCAAAAATGTACAATTTCTCACTTTTTGAATCCCTGTTAACATTACTTCTACCCTCTCATTGGAATTAAATGAGTTTTTCCTTGGAACTTGGAATAGACCTGATGCAGATACTCTAAATAATGCTTGCTCTGAGAAATCCAAGGGAATTGCAGACAAGTATATGTTCTGTGGGAAAGTGACACAAGAAAGATACAAATTGTAAACACAGACAACTCTATTAATAACATCACAGAAAAAGAAAAAAAGAACACTACCACAAATGGTCAAATGAGATGTGAAATTATTTTAAACTTAAAATAATTAAAGAAATAAAACAAGTCCTCCAAGAGCCAATGCAAGAAAACCTTTTTTTAAAGAGGCAGTTGCCTTTGAAAAACCTCAGGGTACATCCCTGGAGGGGATGCTTCAGAGTCATATGATATGCCACTGAATCCAGTATGCTGTGGTTTGAATATCACCTCCAAAACTCATGTTGACATGTAATTGCCACTGTGACAATATTAAGAGGTGAGACTATTAAGAAAGATGGTGAGCCTATTACTAGGCCATGAGGGCTTCACCCTCCTGAATGGATTAATGCCATTATCATGGGAGTGGGTTCCAGCTAAATGTGGGTTTGGCCCCCTCTTGCCCTCTCTTGCTCTTTCATGTGTGCTCTTGTGCCTGTCTGCCATGTGAGGATACTGCAAAAAGGCCCTCACCAGATGTGAGCCCTTTAACCTCGGACTTCCCAGCCTCCAGAACCACAAGAAATAAATCTCTGTTCTTTACAAATTGCACAGTCTCAGGTACTATGGAATATGTTATTCATTATAGCAGCAACAAAATGATCTATGACAAGGTGTAAACACTTTTATCTATGGCTCAGAAATAGCCATCAATTTTCCCCAAAATAGTAGCTGTCAACTGTAAAATGTGCATTGAAAAAAATCATTAATACATTTGGAGACAATTATTTACATTAATAATAGATAAGGACACATGTATAGCTGTGTACATCAATTTTAATAGTCACACTTTTATGAAACATGTACAAGACTGTTTATCAGTATTTAATTTTTACATTTATTTATTTGGATTACTGTCCAGAATAATAATGCTTAATTATAATGATTTGACCAATCCTGGATTTCATCTCATAGGAGGAATAAATATGAACAAGTTGAGATTGAATTCCAGTTTAATTTTAGATTTGTTTAAAGTATTGTAGAAGCTAATTTTATTTACTTCTCAAAAATTGGTGCTATCAGTACTTGTTTATTAAAGTTTAACATCAATAGACATCATTATTTTAAAAATAAAATCTCAGGCCACTGAAGTTATTGACATTGAATCTCAGCTATGTTTCCTGAGTGTGATTTGGAAGCTAATAATTTTGAATGATGTAAATGGGTTATCTAAAGTCTCAAAAAAAAAAAAAAAGAGTCAAACTGCATAAAATATTTGAAGAAATTTATTCTGAGCCAAATATGAATGACCATGGTCCCTGACACAGCCCGTAGAACTGTGAACAAGGTTCACAGAAACCTGAGAACATGTGCCCAAGGTGGTCAGGGTGCAGCTTGCTTTTATATTTAATACATTTTAGGGAGACCTGAGACTTCAGTCATTTAAGAAATACTTTGGTTTGCAAACACCACATGTTCTCGCTTAGGTGGGAACTGAACAATGAAATCACTTGGACACAGAGCGGGGAACATCACACACTGGGGCCTGTTGTGGGTTGGGGGGCTGGGGGAAAGATAGCATTAGGGAAAATACCTAATATAAATGATGAGTTGATGGCAAACCAACATGGCACATGTATACCTATGTATCAAACCTGTACGTTGTGCACATGTACCCTAGAACTTAAAGTATAATAAAAAGTAAAATAAAATAAAAAAAGAAATACATTGGTTTGGTCCAGTAAGGCAGGACAACTCGAAGCAGGGGGCTTCCAGCTTATAGGTCGATTTAAAAATTTTCTGATTGACAGTTGGTTGAGTTTCTCAACAGATCTGGGATTAATAGAAAGGAATATCTGGATTAAGATAAGGATTGTGGAGACCAAAGTTCTTATTTGCAGAGGAAGCCTTCAGGTAGTAGGCTTCAGAGAGAATAGATTGTAAAATGTTTCTTATCAGACTTAAAGTCTGTGTTGATGTTAACGCTGGAGAAGTATAATGAGGCATGTTCAATCCCCACTTCCCATCTTGGCCTGAACCAGTCTTTCAGGTTACATTTTAAGAGTGCCCTGACTAAGGAGGAAGTCCATTCAGATGATTGAGGGGGTACTTAGAATTTTATTTTTGGTTTACAAAAGTTATCCCCATCATTTTACCATTGGTGCCTCAGTCCAGGAACAGACTCCAGGAAGTGAAGAAATAAGGGAGAAATATAATTAGAAATTCACTTATGACAGACTAGAAATGTGTAGCTTGGCCATATAGAACTAAGCAGTTGGACTTAAAAATCACTCGATGGAAGCTTGAATTAATATTAAAAGAATATAATTTTTTAGCCCAGTATAAGGAGTATAATTAAGAATAAGAAGATTAAATTAAGAATAATTTTTATAACACTTGAATATTATCCCCCAAGAATCCCATGAAAGTGAGGAATTTCTCTTCCCTAGTCATTTTTATAACCAAACAAACTCTACTGCGAGATGGTACATTGTATTTAGTCTTTGAGTTCTTGTACCTCTCACTTTTCAGGAATCCAGGGATTTAACAAAAACTTGAATCAGGAACAAAAAAAAAAGTTAAGCCATTCTAAAGGGCAGGGAGAATTATTTCAACCATAGCAATAATTTACAGGTAGAGGCTAAAAAAACTTAGAAGATGAAATGTAGTAAAATGCCTAGAGTTAATAATTACAGTACCGTCTATTGAGCCTCTATAATGTGCCAGCCACTGTGTATGTAAATTATCCTTTTTATTCCATCAATCCAAGGAAATAGGTATGATTATCCGAAATTTTGTAAATGAGAAAACCAAGGTTCTGACAGCCCAGGAAACTGCTTGAGGATATAGGAGAGCAAAGAGTAGAGGCCCATCCAAGGCGGGGCTGTGAGGACAGTGTGGCTTCAGGGCCCATCCAAGGCGGGGCTGTGAGGACAGTGTGGCTTCAGGGCCCATCCAAGGCGGGGCTGTGAGGACAGTGTTCAGGGCCACTCTGCCTCTCCTTGTGAGGTGCAGGGAAGGCAGGAGGAGGGAGCAGAGACCCTTCTGAAGAAAAGGAGAGTTTTTTTTTTTTCCTTTGAATTTCAAAACCCTGAATAGGAAACCAGCCCTCTGTGTAAGATGCAGTGAGATACCCCAGTGCGGTCCGGAGGATTGTATTAGTCAGGGTTCTCTACAACCACAGGACTAATAGGATAGATGTATATATGAAAGGGAGTTTATCAAGGAGTATTGACTCAGGATCACAAGGTGAAGTCCCACAATAGGCTGTCTGCAAGCTGTGGAGCAAGGAAGCCAGTCCGAGTCCCCAAACCTCAAAAGTAGGGAAGCTGACAGTGCAGCCTTCAGTCTGTGGCCGAAGTTCCCAAAGCCCCTGGCAAATCACTGATATAAGTCCAAGAATCCAAAAGCTGAAGAACTTGAAGTCCGATGTTTGAGGGCAGGGAGCATCCAGTGTGGGAGAAAGATGGAGTCCAGAAAACTCAGCCAGTCTAGTCCTTCCACGTTCCTCTGCCTGCTTTTATCCCAGCCATGCTGGCAGCTGATTAGATGATGCCCACCCAGATTGAGGGTGGGTCTGAGTCTCCTAGTTTACTGATTCAAATGTTAGTCTCCTTTGGCAACACCCTCACAGACACACCCAGGAACAATACTTTTCATCCTTCAATCCAATCAAGTTGACACTCAATCTTAACCATCACAAGGATGTCATAGACGATTTAGGGAGAGGGTTAGCGGTGGACAGGCAAGAAAGACCAATGGAAAGAGGCTAAGGACTAGGAGCAGCAAGGAATTTGGAGGCTCTTCAGAAAGAAAAGGCTGAAGAGGGCTAAGGAAATTCTGACTGCCAATACCAGTCTGTGATGGAGATAATCAATTTCTGAAATACCCTCTGGAGATTTTTACCATCACCTCAGATTGTCACTGAGTTTGCTGGCATGTCTTCTTTTGGGTGTTTCCTCAGAATAATTATTTGTTTTAAGCTTCATCTTTAGAAGTTTTAATAGGCTGGCATTAAGCCAACATCTGGAAATGAACATAGTAATTACATTAATTTTCCATAGGCTGATTCAATACTATGTTCTGAAGATATACTAATCTTTCTAGTCAGGTACCTGAAAATTTGGGAAAGAATGAACAACAAAGAGGGAAGGGTGGAAAGTGTGGTGTGTGCAAGGGAGAGTCTCTCATAGTCACAAGTTCTCCTTTCTCACCATTCCCTGAGAGCTGCAGGTTAGGTCTCAGCCACGTGTTGCCACTCTGGGCCACATAACAGTGTGAAGTTAGACTCAGAAATACATTCTTGAACAAATCTTTCTTTATAGTTTTAATCATATATCTTCTAAAATTTAATGATTGTCACATTTAAAACAATGTGCTAAATGTAAGAAGCCTTTCAAGAGCATTAAGGGTGAGGTTATTATGAAAGCCTGGCTTAAATTTGACTTCAAAGTTAAACTGAATTTTCCCTATCAAAATTTCATTGGACTCATGATCAAAGACTCTGAAGCAGCAGGCTCCAGTATAAGTTCCAAAATGAATTGGAGTTGAGTTTGCCCTTGATTATTAATTGATTCCTACCAACATTTGGGTACCATCTTCCTTACAAAATATCATACCCAATTAAGCAAATTTTAAGTCTAGCCCTCTTTATAGTTGGAGCTAGGTGTTCTTCCAGATGGTTCTACAATTTTTAAAAAATGTTTACTGTTCAAAACAAAGACCTTCAGAAATACAACTTTGTAGAAAGAAATGTACTTCACCAAAGTAGTTTTGTTGTCATTGTATCAAGTTTGAGAATTTAGGGAAAATAGAGACAATCATTACATTAATAGCTTAATTGTAACCACTTTGAGAAGTTAGTTAGGAAATTAAAATGTACCCACTGAAATAAAGCCTGAAATCCAAACAACTCCTACAAAGTGGTGCTTTAGGAATAGGACTAAGAAAGTATAGTGAAGCTTCCAAAAACACGTGCATTTGCCTAGGAAACTCTCAAAAGATGACTTCTCCTTATATCTACTCTCTTCTTAAAATTCCATGTAATTACAGCTGAAATCAGGAAGCAGAGGAACAAAATGCCAAAACTGTGAATCAGAGGTGAGGACAGACTGGACAGACTGGGGTCCAGTGAAGACCACCAGTTGTTGCTTTTGTGATATAAGAGCAAGAAATGTGACAGGCTTTTAAAGAAAAAGGTGAAAATAGGATACAGTTCCTATCAAGAAAACATGTATCATCTAACTTTTTGCCCATAAGATTCTCTTGTCTATGATGACAAAAATCATGCTGCTTCCCAGAGCTACCTTTAAGTTTTCAAATAATAGATACTCATGGTTCCTCTTTTAGCAGTTTTTATCTTCTGAGTGTATATAAATCGTAAAAACTTCGATAAGCAATAATTTCCTCTTCTCTTTCTTCTGCTACCATTTTTCTACATTCTTGTTTCTCTAATTCCTTTTTGTTATACACCAGCAATTTACTCACTGCTGGAGGAGTAAAGGCAAGATGCTGAGGGTAAAAAGAAAAAAACACTTTTAGCCTTTGTTTTCCTCTTCAACTCATAGTGGTAGAGAAAAAATGGGTATCAGTAATGAAAGCATGACTAGAATCATAAGTGTCTGCTTCTTTTTATATACAGACCCTGAAAAGAAAAGAAAATGTTGCCACCGTTCAGTGTTATTAGAGTACTAACAACTTCAGTATTGGTGACTGGTTCTGCAAGTTTTGCTTTTTCATTGAAAAGTGTTTTTACAAGCTCTTCCAATTTTCATAAAAGACAAGCTTCCAGCTAAAAGCAATTTGATGAGTATGGCATGTATTTTATTTTTTAGTGAATTATTGAAACAGATACGTTAAACTATGTTTTGAATCATGTATCTATTTCTTTGTGTGAGTGTAAAAATGAAACAAGTCTCTAATAGTGCTAATAGAACCCTCATAAAAATATCACCATGTAGAATCCCTTTGATTTTTTCAAAGAAATAATACTGAAAAGTGAACTGCATGCTTTACTCTTCATGGGAAATACTCACTTTGAACATTAAATTCTAGCAGATGGAAATCCTAGAGGTCTAGGTTCAAATGTTAATTCTAAGTGAGAAGGCTGAAGCAAGGAAGTTAGTTGGGTATTCAAGCACATGTGCTCTCCTGGCCCCTTCTGCTTACCATCCCCTTTCTCCACCCAGAATATTCAAGTAGGGTAGAAGAGATAAGAGAAATCTATAAATATGACAGCCCTGTCTACGCATACAGCTGGACGCAAGTCATGACGCAATGGTCCAGTCCCACAAACCTTGGCATTTTAAATAAAAATTCTTCTGAGAGTCTGTGCCAAGAAAGTACCCTGCTATTTTTTTTTTTTTTTTTATGAGGAGGTTGGGGGTGGTAGCTGAAGAAGCATTATTTAAGAGGTAATTGTTGTTTCTTCCAGCTCAAGAAAGCCTTCGTATTTGTTCTCTACAGAAATACTACATTTCTTACATGCAATTACATAGGCTAAATTCTCCATGACCAATATCACACTTAAAATACTTACATAATTGGAAGAAATAGAGAATTTCATACGAAATAAAATAGACCTATCAGATAGCCACACCAAATCTTGGAAACTTCGGTAGCCAGCATTTCCCTGTATGTCTGACCCTAGAGTCACCTGAAGATCTCACTTCCCCAGGTCTGTAACTGTGCCTCTGCCTCTGCGAATCTTTGCCCCCTACTTTCATTGCAGATTTCTTTAATGCTTCTCATAGGCAGTCAAAAAAAAAAAGCAGTGAAAGAATTAAACCAGGACCTAGGATTTTCTCAGAGCAGAAGCCTGAGTTCTGCTCACTCACAGCCCAGTTCTCAGTTCTCTGGGTAACACTGACTAAATCACTGAGAAGAAGGGACTGTTATTAGCATGTGGGCATAATAAGAAAGCACTTGGCAAATGTAAATACTAAATTATAACTCCCTTGGGAGTCGTGGGAGAAATAGTACTGTCACTTACCTAAGTCTGGTGAGGTAATATTCACTGGAGCCTCTTAGAAAGGGTCCCTTGTGGGAAATTACTTGGCAAATCTCCATTCCTATTTCTTGTCAGGTTGCATTTATTTTTACTTCTTAAGTATGATTGGAAAATTTTAGCCCCCACAGTATAAAGATTGCACCTCAGGGATTTCTGAGATGAATCTTTGGTAGATGCTTCATGGGAATTATGCTTATGTTGTCTAGGAAAAGAGAAGAACAGATTTCGGGCTGGAATGTTATACAGATATCATGCTGAGAAATTGGTAGAGAAAGTCACACAAGAAAATTAGAATCCACTTCTAGCAAAACTTTCAGTAGGTACAGCAACTGAAACTCTCATATACCGCCTGTATGTGGGAATACACATGATAAGGCTGCTTTGAAAAATGTGAGAACGCTGCTTCGGAGAATAGCTTGGCGTTGTCTCATAAGGTTAAATGTATACTTGCCATGTGACTCAACAATTGCATTTTTCCAAGAGATGAAAACATAATGTCCATGCAAAGATCTACATACAAATGCTCATTGCAACTTTATTCATAATTGCAAAAAACTAAACTACCCAAGTGCCCATCCGCTTACAAAAGGATAAACAAATTGCAGTAAATTCATGCAATGGAATGTCACTCACCAATAAAAAGAAATAAGGTACTGATATGTATAATAGTATGGATTAATCTCAAAAGCATTACACTAAGTGCAAGAAGCCACACGTGTAAGTTTACATACTATACAATTACATACTGTATAGTTATACCATGTTCTGGAAAACGCAAAACTGTAAGGACAGAGATCAGTGGTTTCCAGAGCCTGGGGTAGTGGTGGGAGGAGACTGACTGCAAAGGGGCACGAGGGAACTTTTGGGAGGATGGAAATGTTCTGTGTGTCTCAATTTTTGTAGCAATTACCCGACTATATACATTTGTTGAAACTCTCCAAACTATACACTTAAAAGGAGAGAATTTTATTGTATCTAAGTTATACTTCAGTGCATCTGACTGAAGGGGAAAAAAAAGAAAATTAACTATAGCTCAGCGGTTACCATGATGGAATAAGTTATCATTGGGTCTAGAGTTTACAATATGCAGCTGTTTCCTCAGTCACTTACAGATATTAGGACATGCTGGTAAAACTTCCTACTTCCTTGTGGCATCCTTTTAGATGACAAGAATGAGTTCTGCTTCCCAAAAATCGTACCTGCCTCAAGGAACTTGCTAGTGTTACATGAGCTATCAAGCTTAAGTCCATCAAACAATACAAAACACACACATTCTATACATAAGCAGTGCTTACAGGGCAAATCTGCACCAAATAGAGTCTCCCACAGTCTTAATGAAACTTGTAGTATCCAATAGTACATTTCATGTGTGTGCTAATGTATATGAACCTTTTCTTTTTTTTCTTTTCTTTCTTTTTTTTTTGAGACAGGGTCTCACTCTGTCTCCCAGTCTGGAGTGCAATGGTATGATCTCAGCTCACTGCAACCTCTGCCTCCCAGGCTCAAGCAATTCTCCTGCCTCAGCCTCCTGAGTACCCAGGATTACAGGCACACGCCACTGCCACCCAGCTAATTTTTGTATTTTTTAGAGAAGACGGGGTTTCACTATGTTGGCCAAGCTGGTTCTGAACTCCTGACCTCAAATGATCCACCCACCTCGGCCTCTCAAAGTGCTGGGATTACAGGCCTGAGCCAGTGTCTGACCATCTGACCAATGTGTATGTATCTTAAAGAGAGTGATATCTTACATAGAACTCTCAGTATCACTTAGTACAATCAGTGACTTTTAGATGGAAGGAAATTGACATGAATATGTAACACCATCTACTCTTAATCTTCACATAAACTTAGACACAAACACACTCACACACACATATACTCTTTATATGTCAGGTGTTGCTTCATTCCCCCATGCCAAATACTTTATTAATGAATGTCTTCCTGATTCTTTCATTTTAAACGGCGTATAAGCTCAAGGGGAGGGGCTGTCTACCTGTTTTGTCTGGAGTCCATGTTGACTGTTAATTCTGTAAATCTTTAAGCATTCATTTATCCATGCTGAGAGCTGGCATAGAGCAATACTCATTCCTGGCACGCAGCTCCATGTTCATGTGGGAGATTGAAGGGTGGTTACAAGATGATAACTGTATTGCCTGAAGGAGATAAGTCCCCTTCTGCTAAAATAGTGCATTGTATGTAATTAGTGTAAAAATTCAGAGGAATAGAGTTTATCTTTACAATCATCTTTCTCATTAAAAACGAATCATAATGGAAGAACAAAGCAGTCCCTGTAGTGAACTCAATTGCTTTCCCTAAGTTTTCATTAAATCAAAGACTCAGCAGTTAGCCATCTTGCAGACACTACTGCAGTCTACTGCATGATGTTTGCAGGAAAGAAAAAAATGAAGCAAACAGTTTTTTCTCTTTAAGACTTAGAACTGCGTAATAATTATCTTTGGATCATAATTTCCTGCCTATGCATTTTTTGAATGTCTAGTTTCATTGGTTTCACTTTCCAAGATTTTTGAGGACTGGAAGGAGGATCATCATGTAACTCACCAAATTTAAATGTGATACTTGCAGACGGGTTAGGGCTTATTACAAGTTAAAGTGATTGGGCTCCTTCAGTGGTCTCTATGAGGAAAAACATAAAGGAAATAACTCCAAATAAAAGAAAATATGATTAGTATTTAAGTTTCTGGCTATTTTTTGTTTTACTATTTGAAACTTCTTTCAAAAAATAGAGTGAATATCACTTTTTTGTCTTTAACTGCCTACTTACTCATTTCTAAAACAATGTTTATCTTTAAGAGTCATATTTAGGAATTAGTACTTAAGTCAACTAAATTAAAATATTATTTTAAACAATTAGGATCTGGATTTTTTTTTATTTCTCAATTCAAGCAAAATTCAAGAGTCACTGAGTCACCCTAATGAGTATCTATAACTTGTCTGTGCTGTATTTCGTCATTTCATAAGTCAAGATAATAATAGTAAATTCCTTACAGTTTTCATGTGGGTGAAGATGATGCATAAAATACTTACAGGACAGTGTCAGGCATACAGAAAGCAATAAACTGAATATAATATGCCATCATCAACGTTAGATTTGCTTACTAAATATTGATTCTTCTCAGCAAGTTGGATTTTATACATGTAACCCTTAATTTGAATAAATTCTACCATGAGGACTCTGAAATTCAATGACCATATTCCAGCATATATGTTCTCCTTCACTTGGTCCTGGATGCCAGAGTAGGCACAAGTGTAATTCATGGAAGGATCAGAAATAAAAGAGCCATTTTAGATGTTTTCTTACCACTACAGTGGCCACTGTGAGAGAACTCACTAGCCCACGACTAATTCCTAAATGTACAAGCTCAGAGGCCCCTCCCCCAGGGTGTAGAGTCAGAGATTTTCTGCCTGAGAAAGCTAAGCCAAGAGGAACAATAGGAACCCCAAATCTTTGTTCAGAAGGAGCCAGAGCCACCCTTGGACTTTTAGGCACAACTGCACCCAAATGGTCCAAGCTATGAGAGATTAGAAGGGAAGGGAGGGTTGGCACAGGAAGAACTGGAGGAAACAATTTCCTAGGCCAGTGCTTGTTCTAGAGTTTTCATCAGGACTGAGAAACCTTAAGGCAGAATTACTTTCCACCCTTTCTCTCCCCTTGTTTGTGTGTGTGTGTTTTCTACCTCTTCTCACATTTCCTCTCTTCACCCCTTTTCCTTCTCATACAGCCTTAAATAATAGACAAATGGGGAAAAATGGGAAGAAAAACATTCCTACTCCTTTGACTGACACAGAACTTTTATAACAAATCCAGACATTGCAGAGAAGATCCAGATTCTAATTAAGTCGTATCTGGAGTAAAACACTCCCGTTACTATTCTTTGCTCAAGAAAAGGCCGAGAGCACTAGGGTACCAATCAAAATAAAGCATGCTATAAATGAATGCATTGTAAACTGCAATCAACTGAATACACATACAGAAAGCAATGCAGATCCGAAGCAGCTGGGAACACCCAATTTCCATTTGGCCTGCTGACCCAGGTACATGCCAGCTGCACAAGGTGAGGAAAAAGAAGTGTGATTTGGCCAAAGCCAGGACAGGATGGCATTCCTGCCCCTGATAACTTCCAGCAAGGAATCAGTTTTGGGCACAGGAACCATAGATACTTTGGAAGACCCTATCATTACAACAGTAGAAATCTTCAGATGCATTACCAGAGGGAAAATTGAGTGACTGTTTATAACCAGAATTCCAAATCTCCACCAATTATTTGGAATAATCAATGAACAACGCATCCCTGTTAAGGCCATCACAATGGAAACCACAGTAAGAACTGTGTAAGTGGAGATCTGGCCTTACTAATGAACTACTCCAAAGACAAGAACTGTCCTTAAATGAAGTCATTAAAAGAAATTGGGCTCCCATTTTTAGGCAAGGTAAGAATGTTGTATTTCAGAGTTGGAAAATAAAATCAGGGTGGGGAGAGGAAAAAACTTTAAAAATAATGCAAGATTAAAAAAAAAAAAAAAAGTTGCAAAATGCTCTGAGAGAATACAAAGCATTGGAGGTTACAAAGCCACTTCTGGTGGAGAAGTGACCACTAGGGTATCATTTGAGAAGAGGAGAAGGCCACGATATCACAGATCATGGAGCTGTTGCTCAGCCATGGCTGAGCTGAAGGAGTGGGCTGCAGGCAAACTCAGTGGACTACTGGGGCCTTACCAAATTCAAAGCAGCAGGTTATATACCTACAAGCAGATTTCAACTTTTGGCTTAGTGGCTGTCATTTGCTGAGGTAGAAATTTCCAGCTGTGCATTGTTAAACTCAGGACAATTATAGCACAGCTTTAAACAAGCTATTGATTTTAAACTTTTGTTAGGCTAAAAGAAAGTAAGTTAGATCATTCAGAAGCAAGCAAGAACTCACCTTCTAAAAATAAAGTTAAGGAACTTGGTAAGTAACTTCTTTTCAACAGACAAATGTGTGGGCATAGCTTATGTAAGTGACATAAATGTAGAAGTCTCTGAACTGTTAAAAATTGTAAGTTATTTACTACTTGGAAGCTTATTAAGTCTCAACCCCTGTTTTCTATTGTTTGGACCTCAGATGTGTTGAGTAATTTAGACACCCAAAAGGAAAGTCATTGGTGAATGTATTCCTATACTGAGAGCGTCTCTTAACTGAAGGAACCAACCTGGTGCACAAGCCAAGGATGCAACTTCGCCCCAGAAGAGTTTTATACTTTTAGTTCTGCCCATGATTACTTTATATAGAACCTTCCAGAAGGCTCCAACCTGATTATGTCTTATTCAGATTTCTCTTATATAAATTTCAGTTCCTCAGTCCCTCATTTCTTTCTTCATGAATTCGCTCGTTCATTATTTCATTCACTATTCATTTATTCAGCAAGTGCTTTGGGAAGGCTTTCTTCATCTGTCTGTCACTGTGCTACGAGGTGCGAAAGATCCCTGAGTAAAGATGATCTCCCTTCTCCTACTCCCTCCAAGTTCACAGATAAGAGGAAGAGAGTGACAAGTAAAGAGTCCCTCTAACTGCAAGAGTACAAATCTGAGGGCCAACTTTTCCCTTATCTTCACCAAACTTTCATTGCAAAAGCATTTACAGTCATGCCTCACTTAATACAGGGATATGTTTTGAGAAATGCGTCTTTAGGTGATTTCATCATTGTGCAAACATCATAGAGTGTACTTACACAAACCTAGACGGTATAGCCTACTACACACCTGGGCTACATGGTTAGCCTATATGGTAGAGCCTATTGCTCCTGGGGTACAAACTTGTACAGCATGTTACTTACTGTACCAAAGACTGTAGACAATTGTAACACAATAATGAGTATATATTTGTGTATCTAAATATACTAAAGGTACAGTAAAAATATGGTATAAAAATAAAAAATGCTACAACTATATAGAGCAGTTACTATGAATGGTGCTTGCAAGGCTGGAAATTGCTCTGGCTGAGTGAATGTGAAGGCCTAAGACATTATTGTACCCTGCTGTAGATTTTATAAACACTGTGCACTTAGATTACACTAAACTTATTTAAAAATTAAGTAATTTCATTATGATGTTATGATAGCTATGACATCACTAGGCAGTAGGAATTTCTCAGTTCTATTAACATTTTGTAGGACCACCATTGTATACACAGTTGTTGACCAAAACATCGTTATACAGCACGTAACTGAAACTCTCTGTCATCCACTTCACCACTCCTCTCTCCATCCAGCTCCAGTCCTGTCTTCCCCACTTATTCACAGCAGGATAATTCATTTTAACCACTAGAATCAATAGTTTGCTGTTTCATGGCCTCCCCTTAGCTTTTCTTCAATGGTTCACATGCAAAGGGACTTTGTGCAAACGGACCCTGACTTTGCATTAAGAAGAGCAGCTTCTGTTCTTCCAGTCCCTGTGCTCTCTTCCCCTCACCTCTTGCCCCAACTATCTCTCTTGGAGAATACTGCACAGACATTATCCACTTCCTTTATTGAGACTTAGTTGTGGCAGCTTCTTGGTTGCTGGGCTTCTATGAACTAGACCCATAGGCTATTTTAATAACTATAATATTCCCCCCTTATCCTCAGGGAATACATCCCAAGATCCCCAAGGGATGCCTAAAACAGCACATAGTAGAGAACCTTATGTATATATTATGTTTTTTCCTATACATACATGAATACCTATGATAAAGCTTTACTTATAAATTAGGCACGGCAACAAAAATAGCATAAAATAGAAC
The DNA here is from genome assembly GCF_002776525.5 of Piliocolobus tephrosceles. Lineage (NCBI taxonomy): Eukaryota > Metazoa > Chordata > Mammalia > Primates > Cercopithecidae > Piliocolobus > Piliocolobus tephrosceles. Next base: position 4,287,275 of record NC_045438.1, on the reverse strand, counting down.
AATTATAACAATATACTGTAATAAAAGTTATGTGAATATGGTCTTTCTCTCTCAAAATACCTTATTGTAGTGTACTCACTTATTTTCAGACGGTGGTTAACGATGGATAACTGAAACCGTGGAAAGTGAAAATGCAGATGGGGGATATGAGTGACTTACAAGACTCTTAACTGTCTCCTCTTCCTTTATGAGCAGTTATATATAGGTCCATGGTCTACAGCAAGTGACTTCAGACCCAAGTGACCTCTCTGTGTAGTGGCAAACTGGCTTTACTCCTTTTCCTGGTGATTTGGGAATATACCTTCAGCCCTTGCTGGTATACTGAATTTAAACTCTTTTGAAATGCCTAACAAGCCCCATAAAATATTAGAAACCACAATAATCTTACGTTATAAAGTGATCAAGTGAAAACACAATGGAAGATATCAGGGTTCACTGGCCTTATCCCAGTATCTGACAGAGAACAAAGATATACAACCACTCACTGGGACTGTTAGCATCTGCAGAGGGGCAGGAAGAGAGAGAAAAATATCAATTTTTTAACCAACTAGCTCATCTCATTTTCTGAGTATGTCACATGCTCCATTCAGCAAATGGTCTTCACATCTTTCAGAGTATTCGATTACCATTTTGTAGTATTCTAGAGGAGTAAATTAATGGTGTCTCTGATAGCAACGTCACAATATGCACAATTTTCACTCGTCCCAATGTGTTTTCAGAAAGTATCACAGGTAAATATCCAACCAAATGTAGCAATGATCATTCCTTTGAAGAAACCATTATTGTGTCCTATTAATCTCATACCAAAATGTATGAGCAAAATCTATTCATGGCTTCACCTACAAAGCATAAAGGGAATTTTCCCCTAGGAAGGTCTCTACAACCTCACCACAAATATCTCTCATATGTCTATGCAGCCTCTCATGGCTGACATTTAAGCAAACTCAACAAACGAACTTAAAGAACCCACATTATCTCTGGGGTTGGAGATTAATTTGGTTGAAGAATATATTGACTGAATGCATAGTTGTCTTCAGTTAAATTTCATGATGATCTGTTTAGCTGCGTTCCCAACACTATGAGACCCTTACAGATGCCCTCTCTCTATCCACATCAGCTCTATCACTGCCCCCAGCCAAGCCACCCATCGCCTCCTACCTGGGCTGCTGCTACCACCTTTGAACGGCTTTCTGTCTCTGATAACCTGTGCCACCTTCATCCCGATAATCTCTCTTTTAAAACATTATAGGCACTGGATGACCATGTAAACCTTTCATCATTTATGATATAAATTGAAATCAGGATTTTCAAAAAACGAGAGGAATTGGTTAATAAAAAGTGACTATTTTTCATATCTATTGAAATCAAATCAACATGTACTTCTCTGCTTTATACTGTGAGCCAAAATAAGATCTTTTAATAAGGATTCAAAGCAACTCAAAATCAAGGTATTAGGATGTTGCTATACTTGCTTTCTAATTAGCCTGTCTAGTTGAGGAAAGGAGGCCAAAGATGTACTATGCTAATTTTTGTTCTTTGAGCAGAGTGTCTTCTAAAATGCAAGCCAAGTTGCCTCAGATTTCGGAGTGGGAGACTTTGATGCTAATGTAAAAAAGCAAATAAACAATATTTCAGGCACAAATTTTGTAACAAATAATTTTGATTGATATTGCACTCTATATTCAGCATTTTTGCTAAACTCAAAGAACCCCATTCATCTCTTACTATCTAGAACTTCCAATTAAAATCAATCCAATTTGATTGAGAGTTAAAATAAATGGAAAGATCTCCTTAATATGGAATCTTTGAATCAAATATATTTGTTGGACTGCTTCTAAGACACATGCCCACTTTATAGAATAGATATAACATGCTAATATGTCCACTTGCTAATATGTTTACATGCTAAATTCTACAAAGAAGCCATGGAGAGCCAAGAGGCTCTGAGACTATATTTGAGGTGATAACATTATAACCATTTTGTTTTTATTCTTCTTTGAGACAGGATATGGCTCTGTTGCCCAGACTGGAGTGCAGTGATGCAATCTGGGCTCACTGCAACCTTTGCCTCCTGGGCGCAAGCCATTCTTCTGCCTCAGCCTCTCAAGTAGCTGGGGCTATAGGTGTGCACCACCATGCCCAGATAATTTTTGTATTTTTTTATACAGACAGGGTGTCACCATGTTACTCAGGCTGGTCTCAAACTCCTGAGCTCAAGCGATCCACCTGCCTTGACCTCCCAAAGTGCTGGGATTACAGGTGTGACCCAGCCACACGTGACCTCATTTTTTAAGTTTACTTTTATCTTTTAAATTACCCAAGTAAGACATGAGTATAAACATTAAGTGTTTATGTAAATATAAACATTTCAAATATAGACATAAATATAGTTTGTTTAAAGTAATAGTTTGTCTTGTCTACCATAAATCCCATTCTCCAAAGGAAATCTTTGTTAAATTTTGTTATTTATCTTTCATGGCATGTTTCTGTGCATATGCATTTATATACATAATTATCATGTGTTTTTGTGTAAATGCTAGACACTAAACAAGTTGTTCTGCAGCTTGCTTTTTTATTTTTTCTTCTTTTTTCTTTTTTTCTTTTGGAAACAGGATTTCGCTCTATCACTTAGGCTGGAGTGCAATGGCTTGATCATGGCTCACTGCACCCTTGACCTTCTGGGCTCAATAGATCCTCCTACCTTAGTCTCCCGAGAAACTGGAACTACAGGCTCATGCCACTATGCCCTGATAATTTTTGTATTTTTTGTAGAGACAACAGAGTTCTGCCGTGTTGGCCAGGCTGGTCTTGAACTCCAGAGCTCAAGCAATCTACCCACCTTGGCCTCCCAAAGTGCTGGGATTGCAGGTGTGAGCTACCATGCCCAGCCTGCAGCTTACTTTTTTCACTTTAGTTGTTGTGATAATATTGATAAGCCCACAGTTAGTGGTCATACAAATCGTTTCCAATTTTGAATTATTCCATCCATTTTTATAGAAAACATATTTATAGGTATATCTTTGTATACATGTGAGTGTATCTTGTTTACATTTCTTTTTTTTTTTTTTTTTTTTTTTTTGAGACAGAGTCTTGCTCTGTTGCCCAGGCTGGAGTGCAGTGGCGCGATCTCGGCTCACTGCAAGCTCCGCCTCCTGGGTTCACGCCATTCTCCTGCGTCAGCCTCCCGACTGGGACTACAGGTGCCCGCCACCACGCCAGGCTAATTTTTTTTGTATTTTTAGTAGAGACGGGGTTTCACCGTTTTTCTTAGCCAGGATGGTCTCGATCTCCTGACCTCATGATCCGCCCGTCTCGGCCTCCCAAAGTGCTGGGATTACAGGCTTGAGCCACCGCGCCCGGCCTCTTGTTTACATTTCTAAAAATAAATGCTGAGTCAACGGGCATTCTAAATGTTAATAAAAATTCCCCTTAACAGTCCTTCCCCAAAAGGAAGGTTACCAATTCAAAAGCCTATTCGTGGTATTCAAGAGTACCTATTTCCCCACTTAACCGTCACCACTGAATAGTATCAGTAATTTTCTGGTCAGTCTGAAAGGCAAAAAATATTTTATTGTTTTATATTTCATTTCCTTAATTACCAGTAAACTGAGCTTCCTTTTATATGTTTATTGGCAACAGGAAATAACTTTTAAGTCCTAAAGTAAAAATGTGAAATCATAATGATCTTGGTGTAAGAGTGTGTCCCAGTGGACTCCTTTTCTTCTTTCTTTCACATAGTCTCTCGTTTTCATCTTCTCATGAATTAGTGCAAAAAAAGGGAAAACAAATGAGCCCTGTGATACCTTCCTCTGGAAGAATGCCACTGCCAGAGCACTGGATAATAATATAGGAATTTATACCATCCATAAACCTTTTATAGTAGTGTAATTAGTAGGGCTATTAATACTACCCAAGCCTGGCTTTCTTTATTGCTGTAAACACAGCTTGCGATCACATAAATGACATCAGTAATAATCCTTTAGGGCATCATGTAAGCCAGAGTACTCGAGTCAGTTTAGCTAAGGTTTAATCAGAATCTCCATTCAAAACAAACAAACAAACAAACAAAAAACCGATTCTTTTTGCTTAGAAAGCAGAGTATGAGGGATAACCCTTGGACATCTTCCAACATTTGGATTTTGGATTCCATGGTAGGTTTGCTGGTGTTGAATGGGAAGAGTGGATTAGAGACATAGAGGAATTGTAGCCACTATCGGTGCAAGGTTATGCCTTCAGCTAAATGTATCCTGCCTTTTTCTATAACCTAATGTCACTTACACATGGTTTTCTGCAGTCTTGTGACATTTTTATTAATGTTTCATCCAAAAAAATGAAGCAAACTTAATATATATGCTTCCTGTCTCTTTAAAAAATAATGAAAGTTTTATATAGAAGTAGGTTCCAGAAATCCCCAATCTGTGTAAGTTAGCAGGATAGTCTAGGTGACTGCTGTGTCAATCAAGACAGTAAAATTACGTTCAAGAATAGTCTCTACTGTGGTTTATGTTCTTTCCTTAAGCAGGCCACCTTAATATCTCTGTGGCTCAGATTTCCTGACTCAAAAAACTGGGGATGTCTGTCAAATAAAAAGTATTTATTAATGTATTTATATGCTTGGAGATATGAATTTGTAATTGTGGTTGTTTCATTAAAATGTTAATCTATTTGATGATATTTGAGAGTCAGTATCCAATTGTATGTGACTTTTTTAGGGCTGGCTATTAATTAATTTAAGCCATAGCTCTGAATAAAACTGGTATATTTCAGGATGAATAAGATTTTCTGAAGCAACAGGTGAAACTCAGTTTATTCAACTTGGATGAACATTGACAAAGAGAAGCACAAAATTAAATGAAGGAGAAAGAAATAGTGCACAGTGAATTTGTTTGTTTTTGTAATCATACTGTGCTCTATTTCAAGTAACATCCAAAGGAGAAAGAAAAAGATAATGAGAATATATAGCACATCATCTTTAATCCCCACAAGCATTCCATAGGTTATCTTACAGATGAGACTCAGAGAAGTTAGTTAACTCACCAAAAATTATATAGTGACTTCTATTTAGCATATAATAAGCCACAAAAGATCATCTCTCATTCTAACAACAAAAACAAGCCTAATAAGCTGTAAAATTACAGATTTCTGAACCCAACAGAAAGCTAAGGATGAAAAGAAACCTAAATATACAAAACTCCAGAAAATTTCATTTGTAGGAGGAAAAATATTCACATTTATCTCATCCCTAACAGATTACAAAAAAAAATGTGGCCACATATGGACTGGTGAGGCAGATTATAATTCCAAAGGACCTCAGCCACAGGGCAGGTCTACACACACCTGCAAACTCTGTTACATGGGTCTTCACCTAGTGCTGGACACGTGATATACCACACACTGTAAGGTAATGCAGGAGAGCTAAAAGTGATCCTGCCTGAGTTTGTGAAGCCTCCCAGTGCATGGCAGCCATCCTTTGCAGATGAAGGAGAGTAGTACAAGAGATCTGAGAGAAATGAGTTTAAGATACACCAGACTTTCAGCTGCCAAGCTAGGACTGGAGAACTGAGAGAAATATTTTTCAGACATTTCAGGCATAGAAAGAGAGAGAATTCCATAGGTATAAAAATCCTGGTACAGGACTAGAGAGCAAAGAGAATTCTTAAAAGTCCAAATAACAGCGGAATTGTAAAGCAAAGAGATGTATCTAATGCTTCAGAAAGCTGGAAGCGTAGTTGTAAAGTGCAGCAATTTCCGGAACCTCACCCAGCACTCAGATTCCTTGCCCTGAAGAAGAGTAAGTACTGATTCTGCTCTCAAATTATTTGAAGACAATGGTAAACTAAGTCAAGCTAAAGTTGCAAGAAAGACCAATCCCTGTGATCAGATTGATTCTGTTTCTCGATTAACAAGCCTGACACAAGTGAAAGGGCATGGACTTGGAAGTAAATATTGCTTAGTTCAGTCTCTACTATTTTTTTATACAAAATGTGCAGATACAAGTTAAAATGACTAGACATGCAATGAAGCAAGAAAATGTGACACATGGTCAAGAGAGAAAGTAATCAATAGAAGCAGATCCAGAGATGTCATAGATGTTAGAATTATCAGCAAATTATCAAACTTAACTATGATAAAAATCAAGTTCTAGTGGGATCAGTCAATAACATTCATAAAGACATGGGAATTTCACTAGAGATCAGGCACCTATTTTTAAGATAGTCAAATGGGAATGCTACAAATAAAAAACATAATAAAAGAAATGAAGAATGTAGGACTCAACAGAGGAAAGAATCTGTGAACTAGAAGGTAGATGGGCACAAGGTATCCAACTAAAACACAATAAAAAGGAGAGGAGAGGAAGAAAGAGTAGACTATCCAAGGTATATGGGATAATATTAAATGATCCAACATGCATGCAATTGGACTTCTGGAAGAAAAAGAGGGACAATGGTACAGAATAAATATTTGAAGGGATAATAGCTGAAAAATTTCCATATTTGTTGAAACACATCAAACAGATCCAAGACACTCAGCAAATCCCAAGCAGAAAATATGCAAAGAAAATCACCCTTCTTTTCCATGTCAAACTTCTAAAAAACAAAAAGAAAACCTTGAAAGCAGCAATAAAAAAAATGCATTACACAAAGGGAAAATATACTTCTCATCACAAACAATAGAGGCAAGAAGGCATTTTTTAAAAACATTTTTGAAGTGCTGAGGAAAAGAAAAAACAACTCTGTCATCATATAAATCTGTAAACAATAAAAGTACTCTTTAAAAGTGAAGACAATTAAAAGTCATACAGCTAGTAAGAAGCACAGCCAAGACTGGAACCAGAGCTGCAGAAGTGGGAAGATTGCTCTCAGCCACTTCCCACCCTGCCTATACCTCATCGCATTTGTTAGCTACTGGCATAGGTCTTTGGCAATGCTAACCTTTAAATGTTTAATTTTTACAATTTGTTTTTATTGTAAAAAATAATTAATGGTCTTGTTAAAAATTCAGTCCATATAGAAGTATAGAAAGTAAAATTAAAGTCAAAGCCTCGATTTTCCACTTCCTACAGACTCGAATTGGCAAATTAGCAATTAGACAAGCTCCACTTTCCTTGATCTCATTTCTCAGGCTGGGATGTGAAAAGTCGTGGTGAGAATACTTGTCAAGCCTTTTCTGTTATGGAAAATCCTCATTGGCAGCAAAAATAAGAAATTCAATTCTTTGAATATGCAAATTCAGGATATCCTATTTTTATCAGTCAACTTTATAATCAAAACTTTTGAAATGAAACTTTCTAACCAATTTACCAAAATGCCACTAACATCATCATTTGATTTATAAAGGAAAGCAGAAAGTTTTATGTGTTTTCCTGCTACCAAGGCTATCTGATGCTATGTAAGTCCACATGCCATTACTCAGATGTTTTCAACCTTAGTTACATTAATCAGCCTCACCTTCACGAACACCACCACTGTCACAGGCATACATGGGAACACTTCCAGCAAATACGGTTGGCAATTTTAAAAGTTAACACTTCTCTGTATGTATTCCTAGAAGCTTCTTGAGGTAGAAGATGAGAAGTCATACCTGAAGGTCAGAAGAGGAGGCTTAGTTTGACCAGGCACTTCTGCTCCACTTGAGAAAGTATCTATAGTCACTCCATTATCCGTAGTTTGCTAATCTAATTTCGGACAGCCAAAGGTGAAAAATAGCTTTTCTTATTTATAGTGAGACCAATTAGCAAGAGGGGAAAAAAAAGTTGGTGGAGATCCTTAGGGTCATCTACTCCAACTGTGGGGTCTCCATTTCTTCAATGTTAAGTATTTTGAGCTCATTGGATTCCAGAGAAATGTATTTCATCTTTGGGGAGCTCTGACCATTAAATTTCATCCTTATAATGAGCCAAAATATGTTTCCTTTCAGCTGATACTTCCGATCTTAAATCTATTTCTCTACCCCATGGAATATTAAACTGTTCTTTTATTAGATAGTCACTGAAATGTTTAGAGGCACACCCCTTGCACACTTTTCTTTCCAAGTAAATATCCCCAGTCCCCTCCTCATTCTTATGACTCTCCTCTCAACAGCTTCAGTTCAGTTCATTTCCCTTTGAGACAGAAGGACTCACTTCTCTGCTGATCAGATTGGGAGGAGATTGATTACTTTCCTCTTTTCTCTTTTGTTTTTGGAGTGCAGTGGCAATCATAGCTCACTGAAGCCTCAAACCCTTGGGCTCCAGCAATCCTCCTGCCTTGGCCTCTCAAAACACTGAGATTAAAGGCATGAGCCATAGTGCTGGGCCTCCTTTTTTGCTTAAAATATTTGTTTATTTTTACTGGTCATAAAGTGTTGGTTATAGAGATTTGGGAATATACCTTTAAAATACAATGAAAAAAAATCATCTACAATCTCTCCAGAGAGATATGTTTTGGTATATACATTTATGTATATATTAAACCTTTAAAAATTGTAATTATACAGTACATATTGTTTTATGACATAGCTAACATAACTAAGTCTTACAAGGTACATTCATTTTGTGTGTTTGCTTTTCTTTTGTTTTGTTTTGAGCTTGGGAATAAGCACATCGTTTAGCTGTATTATACTTTATGTTGGCATCTTTCCTTGGGACACTTCCTCCTTTTTTTTCTTTCTAGTGCCACATTTTTATTTATAGTTTAAATTTGTGCCTTTTTTTTTTTTTTTTAATATACTCACAGGTCACTCCACCTAAATGATCACAAATGAAAAAGGGATCGATTGATTTTCTTACATCCTCCTACATCCTTATTGTAGGAAAGCATATTACCAAGCAGCTAATTCTGTGTCTTTTAACTTGTTAAAAGTTAGTTTCCTGATACCTGACCAGAAGTTTTTCCATGGTGTTATAAACTCACTTCTTTCTAACAATCTTTTGTATTCCTCAAAGTCACCTCAAGTCATATTAAATCACCAAAACCTTCCCATCTTTAAGGACTGCTGCATGCTTTTTAAAGCTTTCTTGATAGCTCCTATTTTCTACGCCTATCATCACTTTCCTTGCACATCTCCTGACTCTCTTTGATCTCTTCACACTTCCTAAAAATGTGAAACTCTAAATTAGATACTGTTAAATATGTTATAACTGACCAAACTTCATCTTTTCTGAGCAAGCCTCCCTATCCTTTTGCTATCTTAGACAAATTTTATCTTATATTTCCTCTTCTAAATCAAAACTTACTGGAGTGGCCAAGAAAGTAAGGGAGATAATCCCTCCCACATACCCTACAGTTAAGCAATTCCCTTCCTGCTGCATGGAATACTTGTGTGCTTCATTATAAAACCTCTTAGAATGAAAAGGATGGCTTGAATTTAAGAACGTCCTCTTGAGTTTGAGGAAATGCCAGAACCTTGGACAGGGACTGATCTCTGTTCTAGTGTGGTCCGGCCTCTCCTACGTATTGGCCTCTAAACTCCTGTTATTGACCCTGCCACTGACTGGTTACAAATTACAGAAAATTCTTAGTTTTCTTTTTTTTTAAAAAAATGTCAATATTCATAATTTAAACAGAATTTTCCTCTGCTGTAGTTCCATTGTTCTAGATGGTTTTTTTTTTTTTTTTAACTTACTACTGTAGATTCTAAGTCCCTTTAAACTCTTCTGTGAACTCTGAAAAATGGTCTGTCCGTACTCAGAAATGTTTCCCATTGCAGTGATCATGTAGAACACACTGATTTTTGGCAGAAAGGGAAGGCCTGGGCTAAGTGCTGACTATAAAGCCACTCCCCATTCCTCCTTACTTCTCTGTTGCCTGCCGTGGTAGTACTGGGGTGAGGTAGGTGTCAAATGATCTCATGCTCACTTTTGTGAGGTTTGGATGTTCTACTCCTACAATAGCAGCTTTCCCAATCTTGCAGCTCAAGTATCTCCCAAAACTGGAAACCACAGCTAATCAGATCTCCATCACTGCTCTATGTCCCTTCTGTTCAAATTCCTGGGATCACTATACCACTAGATATCCACACCTCCTGGGGGTTGGTGATCTAGATTTTTTACCATCCCCCAAAGCATGCCAACTCTTCTGTCCCTCTCATCTTCCCTACCTAGAATATTGGCCTCACTTCCTCCTCCACACCTCTCTTGTTAGAGGCCTTGTTTCTAGGGCCCAACTGTTTGCCCATGTGTGGGAAGACCCTGTGTTCCTACAGCTGTTTTTTTGAAAGAGTTTTCATATCCTTTTTACTTTTATATTCAATGCAGCTGACCATCTTATTTATAAGAATTTATTTTTAGTAAATGGTATTTCTTTAACTTTAAGAGTGAATTTTAGCATATTTTATTTTTCTAATGATACTTTTTACCTATCATTTACTTTTAAGGGGGAGGAGGGAGGAATCACAGATAGTTCAGGAAGAATCATAGAATAAGCCCAGGTGCCTTTTTTATTCCACAAAACCGTGGATGTGGAGAGAATTCCTTATACTGAGCCGCAGAGAAGACCCTGCTCCTACCCAGTCAACTACAGGAGACTGACAATACCTATAAAGAAACCCAGACAGCCACAGGACAGATATAAGATGTATCCCAAAGATAACTCTCTTATCTTTTTCCCAGGATATTTCAGTCCCTCTGAGAGTAGATTTGTGCACTAAAAACTCAGGTCTGTGATTGACATATAATCAGATTCACCCATGGAGGTTTAGCAACTCAGTCTCTCAAAACTAAACTTAGATAATAGCAAAACAGTTTTGAACGTTCTTCTTTAGAATATTTCTATGGGGGCCGTAACAGAAAGCTTATGTCCACATTATTAAAATTTTTAATGAAGACTTTTTAAATGCAGAATATACATGACTTAATTGATTCATCTTCTAGATAGAGTTTAATGTTTCCTCTGAGTTAAATCTATGTATACCCCTTATACACTGAAAACTGAGCAGAAGTGACTGGAGCCAGGCTTATCTCAGGAGTTTTTGGAACAGGGATTGGGTATGCTTCACTTTTGTATTCATCAGGGTTCTCCACAGAAACAGAACCAATAAGAGACCATATATATATAAAAAGAGAAATTGGCTCACATGATTTTGGAAGCTGAGAAGTCGCATGATCTGCCATCTGCGAGCTGGAGAACCAGGAATGCCAGTGATGTAATTCAGTTTGAGACCAGAGGCCTGAGAACAGGAAAAAAAGGAACTGTTGGTGTAAGTCCCTTCCTCCAAAAGCCTGAGAACCAGGAGTTCTGATATCCGAGGGCAGAAGATGAATGTCCCTGCTCCAGGAGAGAGAAAGAGTGAATTTGCCTTTCCTCTGCCGTTTTGTGATCTCTGGGTACCTGCCCACATTGGTGAGGGAGATCTTCTTTGCTCAGTGGACTGATTCAAATGCTATTCTCTTCTGGGAACACCGTCACAGACACCTGGAAATAATGTTTTACTAGCCATCTGGGCACCTCTTAGCTGGGTCAAATTGGCACATAAAATTGACCATCACGGATTTCAGTTTTTTTGTTTATATGTTGTGAGAAACTCTTCCCAGCACAGTACTCTTGGGATTGTGGAATGAATATTTTTTAAAGGCTTTTTTAAAGCATAACTGACCTTCTAGTAAAGTTGCAGGAACTTGTGGAGGCCAGGCATAAGCTGTAGGCCAGCAGCTCCTATAGACAGACACTCTCACACTGGTTATGTAACTGAGGCATGTGACTGCTGCTCTTACTGGTCTAGAACCTGGATTTTAACAGTTGCCAATATAGCATTCAAAAGGAAAGGCTTGGAACACAGCAAATGTGGAATGTTGGACCAGAGACCTGGAGTAAATCCGGGAAACTCTCAGCGGATGAGCTAGGATGAAATCTGTCCCATAAGAAAGGAAACAGGGAAATGTGCCTGTCTGAGTTTTGGTCTGTTGATAGCAAAATCAATAGGAAAAAAATTTTTCCTTTGAGAATTTCTGACCATAGCCCATATGTATGCATATTTGCAGCTAGAAAGCATATTATCCAACCACTGAAGCTAAAATTTAATTTTAAGTAGTCTCAGATTGGTAGCTTCCCTAGATGTTTGGCATAAACAATTATAGATCCTCTGGAGGAATGCATTTTAAAATAACATCTCAAAGAATTCCCATAGGTCAAGTTCTAAGTACTATGAGCTATTAATTTTTTAACATTTTAAACAAATGGAGGAAACAAATAACATGAGAAAGAGGCAGTGTAACAATAAGCTACAGAAACAGACCTGCAAAGATTACAGATGTTGGAATTACCAGATGAAGAATTAAAGTAAATATTTTTAAAGAAATATAAGAGAGTTTTCATTGTATGACAAGGGAGAAAGAGATTATCAAAAATTGATCAGGTAGATCTGAAAAAAACAACAAATAGAATTTCTAGAAATGAAAATGTAACAATTGATATTAGAAACCCAATATAGAAATAAAACAACAGATGTGATTCTACTAAAGAGAATTAGCAAAGTGAAAGTTAGTTCTTCAAACTTTATCCAGGATGCAGGACAAAAATAGAAAGATGAAAATATGAAACATGTTAATTGACATGGAGAATGAGAATGTGCAGTATGAACTCAGATTCTGAAAGGAGATTATAGAGAGAAAGGGAGAGGGGCACTAAAGAGATATGGCAACTAATTTTCCAGAATTAGTAAAAGACCCAAATCCCTAGGTTCTGAAAGTCTAGCGAATACCAAGCAAGGTATTCACTACATCTAGAATAAAAATAAGACCACGTTTAGACACATCATAATAAAACTGCAGAACCCTAAAGAGACGATCTTACATACAGCAAAGGAAAGATAAAGACTACTCACAAACTAATAACGATTAGACAATGACATCTAGAGAAGTGTAATAATACCACCAAAGCCTACAATTACATATGTAATGAAATTATCCTTTAAAAAAGAGGGTATATTGAAGATATTTTCTGATAAATAAAAATAGAGTTTCCTACTAACAGATTTTCAGCAAGGGAACTTCAAACAATGTACTTCAGGGAACTAAATTGAAGAAGGAATGATAAGTAAAGAATATGGCAAACATGAAGGCAAATCTATACAAATACTAATTTTGCAAAACATAATGATACTGTTTTGTTTGTGAGGTAAGAATTTGGAAAAAATAAAACCATAGGCAACAACAACATTCAAATTAGGAAGTAGTGGTTGGGATTAAAATGTTCCAAGGTCCTTGTATTGATTTGGAGGAGGGTAAAATTAACTTTAAACACTGGAGTATTATATTTCTTAAGTAACCACTATAAGAATAGAAATAGAACACCTAATTTAAAACCTATTAGAGGAAAGACAATAAAAAGAGGGAGGGAAATTCAATAACTCCAAGAGAAGGAAAAATGTGCAGCAGAGAGAAGAAATAATATATGAGACAAACCAAAAGTCCAAAACATCGCCAAAATGAGTAGAAATATATCAGAAATCAGTATCAATGTCAATGCACAAGCCTTTCCAATTAAAAAATAAGTCAGCAGCATAAATTTTTAATATTCTAGCTGTATGATGATTATAAAATATACACTTAAAAATGGAAAGACCAAAATGGATTGAAAATACAATAATGGAAAAAAATAAATTTGGTAAACTCCAAACAAAAAAAGCTACTTTAGATATATTTGATATAAACTTTAAGACAAAAATGTTCCTTAGTGATGAGACTCACTAACTATTGATTAAAGTTTTAGTTAGAGTTAAACAATCCTAAGCCTGTAAAAATACATAGTAATACTGATTCAAAATAGATAAAGTAAAAATTGTCCCATCAAAGTGGGAGATTTTTGAAACTGACTTTCAATAATGGTAGAGCAAGAAATAGTAAAGTGTGTTTGCTAGTTTTATTTCTTAAAGAAACAACTTTTCACTTGGATGATTCTTTCTGTTATATCTTTGTTTTCTTTTTCATTATTTTCTCCACTTTTTCTTTTTATCTTCTTCCTAATTTATTCTTCGAGTTAAGAAATTTAGTGAAGTATAGAATAGAATAAATTCAAGTTATTAATAAACTCAAGCATAAAAAAGCAATTTAAGGCCAGATGCTATGGCTCATGCCTGTAATCCCAGCACTCTGGGCAGCTGAGGTGGGTGGATCACTTGAGCCCAGGAGCTCGAGACCAGCATGGGCAACATGGCAAAACCCCATCTCTACAAACAAAAAAGAACTTCTTTTTTTAATTAGCCAAGAGTGGTGGCACACCTCTGAGGCCTCAGCTACTCTGGAGGCTGAAGTGGAAGGATCATTTAAGCCCCAGCAATCGAGGATGCAGTGACCTGTGTTCACACTGCTGCACTCCAGCTTGGGCAACAGAGTGACCCTGTCAAAATAATAATAATAACAACAAATAAAGGCAATTTAGGTCAGGTGCAGTGGCTCCCTCCTGTAATCTCATCACTTTGGGAGGCCAAGGTGGGAGGATTGCATGAGGTCAGGAGTTTAAGACCAGCCTGGCCAACATGATAAGACCTCATCTCTCTTTTTATAATAAAAATACTTTTTAAAAAACTCATTTTAAAAACAAGGTAATGGATGTGGATGTTCTATGTTATTCATCGTTATGAAATGACATTTTTATTTTCATATATATAATACGTACCAAGAACATTTGTAACATAGTTATACTTTTATAGACTGATATTATCAAAGACCTATAATGTAAAATAACACCTTGATGGTATGTTTTCAAAACCAAATTTAATCCTTAAAGACCATTGCAATAAAACTTAAGTTATTCTCATGATTCTTCTGTTCAAATGAATAAACTAAAATCTATTATTGTTTTTTGGAAATGTGCTCTCTAGAAGGATCTGTTTGGTCTGACTTCAAAATTTTAAACATCGTCCTCAAAATCTGTTTCAAAGTAAGTAGAACTGTATGGCTCAGATTGTTGCAATCCATCATGGTAACTCTCGATGTCTTGAAATACCACCAGCAGTAAAAATCGGTATTTTCTTTTTTTTTTTTTTTTCTTATTATACTTTAAGTTCTAGGGTACATGTGCATAACGTGCAGGTTTGTTACATATGTATACTTGTGCCATGTTGGTGTGCTGCACCCATCAACTCGTCAGCACCCATCAATTCATCATTTATATCAGGTATAACTCCCCAATGCAATCCCTCCCCCC
>NC_045438.1:4206567-4267153 GCF_002776525.5 Piliocolobus tephrosceles | reverse complement strand
CTGTTTGCCTGGGTATCAGCAGCAGAGGTTGCAGAAGATAGAATATTGCTGAACAGCGAGTGCACCTGTCTGATTCTTTCTTTGGAAGCTTCCTCTCAGGGGTGTACTCCACCCTGTGAGGTGTGGGGTGTCAGACTGCCCCTAGTGGGGGATGTCTCCCAGTTAGGCTACTCAGGGGTCAGGGACCCACTTGAGCAGGCAGTCTGCCCCTTCACAGATCTCAACCTCCATGTTGGGAGATCCACTGCTCTCTTCAAAGCTGTCAGACAGAGTCGTTCGCGTCTGCACAGGCCTCTGCTGCTTTAGCTGTGTCCTGTCCCCAGAGGCGGAGTCTACAGAGACAGGCAGGTTTCCTTGAGCTGCTGTGAGCTCCACCCAGTTCGAGCTTCCCAGTGGCTTTGTTTACCTACTTAAGCCTCAGCAATGGCGGGCGCCCCTCCCCCAGCCTCGCTGCTGCCTTGCGGTTAGATTGCCGCAGACTGCTGTGTTAGCAAGGAGGGAGGCTCCCTGGGCGTGGGACCCTCCCGGCCAGGTGTGGGATGTATTCTCCTGGTGTGCCGGTGTGCTTACAGCGCAGTATTGGGGTGGGAGTTACCCGATTTTCCAGGTATTGTGTGTCTCCGTTCCCCTGGCTAGGAAAAGGGACTCCCTTCCCTTGCACTTCCCAGGTGAGGCGATGCCTCGCCCTGCTTCAGCTCTCGCTGGTCAGGCTGCAGCAGCTGACCAGCACCGGTTGTCCGGCACTCCCGAGTGAGATGACCCCAGTACCTCAGTTGAAAATGCAGAAATCACCGGTCTTCTGTGCCGCTCGCGCTGGGAGATGGAGACTGGAGCTGTTCCTATTCGGCCATCTTCAGAAAATCTGTATTTTCTGAAGCTTTCTAGGTAGCTTTGAAACCCATAACAGATAGCAAATGATTAAATGGCATGTTTTTATTTCATGGTCACAGTTTAAGCTAAAATTTCACTCCCTGAAGATAAGGTTAGAGGTGAATTCCACCTGGATGATTAAGAGCCATTATTGACAACAGAGAGTAAAAGTTTCTGAACCAAATTTTTCTTGGTGCCAAGACATGCATGGAAAAGAAAGAAATTACTTAGAGAAAAATTGCATAGAACTCATGAAATGACAACAGCATTACTAGAGGTCAATACTCAACAGTGACCATCAAGAAACACTTTTTAAATAGTAAGTCCTTGGGACCCAACGCATGTACTTCCCAGTAAGCTCTTGTTACCTAGAATCTCAAACTAGTTAATTCAAGAAGACCCAACCTAGCTAGAGACACCTTCCTAGCTCAGTAGGTCTAAAGTCTACCACAGACTGCAATTAATTTAACATTAGCAGAAGCATTTTACAAATTACCGTGAACGTTTCTTCCAGCCATAATCTGCTACTGTTTCTTTTGTGTTTTTCAAAAAGTCATTTATTTGAATTCCTTCTTATAAGCAAGAGTACAAAGAATCTCTTATTCTTTGACCTTTTATTCATTTCCCTAGTCTTTGAATATCAGGAAGGAGAAAGAAATCTGTTTCTCTCTCCACCTACCTTACAACAGCAAAGACTTTTGTCAAATTGCTAGTGAATCAGCATACAGCTTGCCCTGGGTACTGGTTCAAATTCCTCTGAGTGATTTAGAAAACAGCAATTTCTAGCTATTTTCTAGGATGTGATGTTTTCTTGACAAAGCACAGGACACAAGTAACAATATAACACATACTGTGAGAGGGTCTCCCCACGGTGGGGACACGATGACCACACATCCTGGTTGGCCTACAACAATGCTGTGTCGTGCCAGTGTACTGGAATAACTATCAAGAGTGAGACTCTCATAAGTGTTTCTAGATGATGGACTACCTGGCCCTACCATACGTGGAGCAGTTTTCCCAGAAATCCAGTCCAAGGGATTTCCAAGCTCCACCACAGTGTGGAATCTCTCCCAGATACTCTGCTAAAGGGAGCAACACAGTAAGTGAAACCTTCTCTCCTCAGGACCGGGATACCATTCGTCCTCTGAGTAAGCAACCAATGCCCCAACTCCACTTTTCCTGCTTCTCCCTTTTAGTCCTCCAAAGGACAAGAGTATTCTGCACCTGAATTTCTAGGGAGGGTCCACCATGAACTGTCTTTCAAGTCTTTCAATGTCAGGATATAGGATTTGTGGCGAAAAAGAAAAATATGTACCATACATGTCTGTCTTCACACACACACAAATAAGTCTTCTGGAAGGACTTTACAGGAAAACGTGGGTACTTTAGTGTGTGATGTTTGTGGGTTTGAACTTCAGGGCACATCCAGATATGTAGGAAAAACACATCCATGTATTTACTGTGACTCAACCTATTTTAACTTAGCCGCTACTGAAAGTAGGGAGAAAACTTCACCTCGGTCACATTTAAGGCTCTCCCCTCCCCTTAGAAAAGATCTTGGGCCATGATTCCAAAATCTTTTCCCATATCAGAGATAGGGTAGAGATGCTGTGACTATGGTCAGGGTCAGGTTTAGTCGGGAGATTTAGTCACCACCAGATTGTACCTTCTGTCTTGGCTGCATAGCTCCTTCTTGTCTAGCAGCTCTTGGCAGCTCCTGATGCCATGCTTGAAGCACAGGTATCTATTTTTTTAAAGCTGCCAACAGACCACTCCGCCTAGATGTATCAGTGATAGCATTAGCAAGAGGCAGAGTCAGTATCTTCACTGCTCTGAGACCTGTATGTTTCCCCATTTCTTCCCCCTAGCGCTTCTGAGTCCAGGAGGAATATCTTTCTTGTGTGGGGCAGGAGTTAAATGCTACTTTGTCCCTTGGTTATCAAGAGCTCCGCATTTACTGGAAAATCCGTATTCCTTTATCTCTTCTGCAAATTACTTTTCAGGTTTTAGGCTTTGGGAAAATAAAAGCCAGAAAGATTTGCAGGCTAATTTTGCATTAGCCCTGCCACATTTCCCCTGAGGTAACATAACAGAAAGTCAGCTACCAGCTTAAATAAGGGTAGGAATAGAGGAAAATAAGGGGAGAGGAAAACATCTCAAAACAGTATCTGGCCACGAAATCAACAGGAAAACAAAATCAAACAGTGTTAAGTAGCTCTCTCCTTATCCATATAGTAACCTGAGGAAAATGTGTTTTTTTCAGGGAAGCATTCCCTGAGTAGTGTAGGCACTCCTTTATAAATATTCTATTGAAGATCAGACCTGGCAACAGTGAGTCTTCGTGACTTCCTGCACAACCCCGGGAAGTGAGCTGTGGCTTGCCACTTAGACAAGGCCACCTAGACAAGGCCACGTAGACAAGGCCAGTATAAGTTCTGTGATGTCAAAGATTGGGTCTTTTTTGTTGATTACAACAAGCACAGTATCTGGCACATATTAGGACTTGATGTGTGTCTCTAGAATGAATAGATTCAAACCTCCTCTCCCTCCCCAAACCCATAACATTTTGTTTTTATTCAGCTCTGCCTTATCAATCCTCCCACCCAAAAGGATTTGATGTATTTATTATACATGACAACTGTATCCCGACACCTGCCATACACAAGGGTGAGCAGAACGAGTCTTCTCTTTAGTGGCCTCCAGCCAGAGGAAATACTCACATGGCCTCCTGGGCTTCTCTGGGTCATGATGTCTGGGGCTGCCACCTCTACACACACACCCCAACATATACCCTAGCTGTATCTGGAGTCACGCTCATTGTGTGTCTAATGTCAGTCAGTCTCCCCATCTAGAATGTGAACTCTGGGAGAGGAGAAAGAGTTCTGGTACCATTGTACCCTCAAGCCCAGCACAGCACCCGGCATCGGAAAGGGTACTTTCTACTCAATCAGAGTAAAAGAAGGATAATAGCGCCCCCACCCCTACACCCTTACTTAAATTCCAAATGCTTCTCAGGTGCACAGTTCCAGGGTACCAAAACATGTTTTCCTTTAGGCTCCTTTATTTTACGCATTGCCATAGCTGCATTGTAAAAGCGTTTACTCCTTTTGTACTGAATCACTGTCTTCCTCCTCCCTTCCCAATCTTTAATTTTTAAAACTATTCCTCAGATAATGTAAGTATTTCATTTTGACCAAATTTATTGGTATTAGGTCTGCCCAATTTTCAAATAATGAATACATAGTGGCTCAACATTCATGGCGTTCCTTCAGTAAGCATTTACTGAGCTGCTTGTATTTGCTAGATACCAAGCTAGGTGCTAGAGATATACAAGTGAATAGGACCTGTAGTCCACAGTCTCTAAATGAGGCCATAAATGATCCATCCCCAGGGAAATAGTGAACTCAGAGAACCCCACAATGCAAATCAAGGTACGGCTTTTCCTGTCTGATGAACTGTTAAGGACTTAAGATAAGTTTCCTAGACAACTTGAACCAAAGCCAGCTTCCCAGGGTTTTGGGTTATCTTCTAAAGCTGATGTAGTCATACATTTTCTATAGACTCCCAGCCCTTCCAGAGATTCCCCTGTTTTCCCATATCAATCCAATTACTCGTGCCCAACTCTCTCTCATTCTATCTCAACTCATTCTATCTCTCTATCTCATTCTATCTCTCTAGACCTTTATTCTGGAAATATCTCATTTTCTTGTGATGTGTACAAGTTGTGATTTGTTCACTACCCCGTGCTGTCACTGACTCAAAATCTGAAATGAGATAATGTATGTAACAACACCCTGCACTAGGCAGGCACATGCATGTTACCTCTCCCTTCTCCTTCCCCAAAATGCCAATGCTGAAACTGCTTCTCTGACAAATGGAGCCCTCACATTTTGAAAGCTTGTTTTTACTTCTATTTCTTTCTCCCTCACCATCTTTGCCGAGACTGACAAATGTTCCAGTTGATGCCAACCCCCCTTCCCTCAGATGTAAGAAAAAAGAGGCCTGAAAATTGTAACCAACTCATGAAAATAGTTATCTGAGCAGATAAGTGAAAGTGAAACAACAAAAAGAAGTTGAATTTTTTCCTGCACTGTTTCACCTTTTGGTCACGACAGGAGTTCTTCAATGATAGTGGAATGTACACTTGGTTCTGTTTTTTCCTTGACAGCCCTTCATCAGTTTTCCCCGAGTTATCCGGTGTGTGGGTGGCTGGAGGGACTTCTCCCGAAGCTTCAAGATGAAATGACTTTCTGAGAGGTGTATGAACCAAGACTCCAGCCCACTCAAAGTACAGATCCTAATGAGTCATTTCAATTTTAGGAAGCATATTAATCTAAAAGGTATCTGAGCCAGAAAACAAAATTCTCTTGACTGTGAGAGTTAAAAATAGTTTTTGTTACAAGCAAAGGGGAAACTCCTCCTAGCATATAAATCATTCACCAGCGCCACATGGAAGATGTCAACTTAGGCTGGTGTCTCTGGCTTTTGCCAGACACAGAGTTGTTTCAAAAATAATGGCATAAATTCCTATTGCCCAATTCCTCTGGGACCACTACATAAAGTATTTAATTCACATTCTGTCAAGTCATTGAGCAGTCAGCACTTACCAAAGAACTTAATACTGAATGTGATTGCTTCATTATGTGTGACTATCCTTAACTTGAGCAATAATGCTACAGGGTCACTTAGAACTTGACACAGAGTCGCAGATTGAAGGGGAGGTCTGCTGCCATGGACACCAGCTGACCTCCTGACAAAATGATTCACTTTTTCCTCATAGTAGCACTCCAGATTCTCAGAAAATTCCTTTTACATTTGTTAAGTTTCTGTCTTTCAAGCCGTCTTCATTTACTAAAGTTCAGTGAAAGAAAATCACAGTATAGGAACAACTAGGCCAGGTTCGGTGGCTCACGCCAGCACTTTGGGAGGCCGAGGCAGGTGGATCACCCGAGGACAGGCATTCAAGACAAGGCTGGCCAACGTGGTGAAACCCCGTCTCTACTGAAAATACAAAAATTAGCTGAGCGTGGTGGCATGCACCTGTAATCCCAGCTACTCGGGAGGCTGAGACAGGAGAATCACTTGAACCTGGGAGGCAGAAGTTGCAGTGAGCCAGGACCGTGCCATTGTACTCCAGCCTGGGCAACAAGAGCAAAACTCGGTTTCAAAAAAAAACAAAAAAAACAAAGAAAAACTATACTTCTGGTTGAAATCCCTTAAACTTACTGGACAGAGCATTGGTAATTCAGTATCATGGTTTTTAAAAAAAACAAAACAAAACAAAAACAAGATCTTTTAAGGCTGAATAATATCTCATTGTACATATATACCACATTTTTTTTATCCTTTCATTCATTAACAGACACTTAGGTTGTTTCCATATCTTGGCTATTGTGCTTTGATGAACACGAGAGTAGAGAGATCTCTTCAATATACTGATTTCATTTCCTTTGCGTATATACCCAGAAAAGGCATTTCTGGGTCATATGATAGTTTTATTTCTTACTTTTTTGAGGAAACTTCACAACCTGCATCAATTGGCATTTTTATTTGTTTGTTTGTTTTTTGAGACAGGGTCTTACTCTCACTCAGGCTGGAGTGCAGTGGTGCAGTCATGGCTCACTGCAGCCTCGACCTCCTGGCTTGAGCAATCCTCCACCTCACCCTCTCAAGTATCTGGGACAACAGGTATGCACCACCATGCCTGGCTAGCTTTTAAATTTTTTGTAGAGAGGGAATCTCACCATCTTGCCCAGGCTAGTCTCGAACTCCTGGACTCGCAATCCTCCTGCCTCGGCCTCCTAGAGTACTGAGATTATAGGCATGCCCAACCCAACTTACATTCTTACCAGCAATGTACAAAGATTCCCTCTTCTCTAGACCATCAGTGACACGTGTTATCTCTTGTTTTCTTGATAAGAGCCATCCTAACAGGTGTGAGTAATATCCCACTGTGGTTTGATTTGCATTTTCCTAATAATTAGTGATGTTGAGCACCTTTTCATATATACTTGGCCAATTTTTATGTCTTCATTGAAGAAATGTCTGTTCAGGTCCTTTGCCCATTTTTAAAATCAGATTATTATTATCATTTTACTATTAAACTGTATAAGTGTCTTATTGTATATTTTAGATATTAACTCCTTAGCAGATATATGGTTCACAAATATTTTCTCCCAGTCAGTAGGCTGCCTTTTGATTTTGTTTATTGTATCTTTTGCTATGCAGAAGTTTTTGAGTTTGATCTGTTAAAAGAAAAATTTTAGACAAATTAAATGTAACAGAGTTCAATTGAAAAACTCCAGCCGAATTAAATTTAAAGGAGTTTAATTAAGCAATGAATGATTCAGAAATCGGGCAGCCCCCAGAATCACAGAAGATTCAGAGAGACTCTAGGGGGCCTCGTGGTCAGAACAAATTTATAGACAAAAAAAGTAAAGTGATATACAGAAATCTGAAGTGAGGTACAGAAACAGCGGGATTAGTCACAGGTTGCATTTGCCTTATTTGAACACAGTTTGAACACTCGGCAGTGTATGCATGGTTGAAGCACAGCTGCTGGGATTGGCCAAGACTCAGTTATTGTTATAGGCACATACTCCTAAGTTAGCTTTTCAATCTTGTCTACTTATTAAGTCAGGTTGCAGTTAGTCCACAAGGACTCAGATATAGAAGTATGGAGTCCTTCTCAGGCCATATTTAGTTTGCTTTAACAACTCCCCGCTTTTGGTCATTTTCTCAATTTTGAGAGATTGACCAAAACGTGAGTCATTGATGTCACTGTCACCATTGTAAATGTACTTATTTGGTCTCGAAAACTGTTGGGAAACAGTAGAACAGTGAGTTTTGCAATGGTAGGAACAAGGGTACCTCCTTATACTGGAACATCCTATTTACAAGAGAAAAACAAAACCTGGTCTCTTCTGGACTAGGATCTATGTGCTTCCTTAAAATCTTAGTTTGATTATGTCACGTTTAGCATGAGTGACTCCATTTTGGTTTAGTTTAGTCTGTTGGGGCCTATTGCATGAGCTCAGTCCAAAACAATTGCCTGCCATAATTTTGCTAAAAAAAAAAAAAAAATCCCCGTTTTTGGTCAGATTCTTACTTAGGTGAGAGTTCGATTAAAAAAAAAACAAAAAACAAAAACTTAGGGCCTTAGCACCACTCTCAGCATGATTTTGGGTTTCTAGTCTGAGCATATCATTCATACGTTATGGTATCCTCATGGTCACACATTTCTTTCAGTTCTTGTCATTCCAGTTGAAGAGAGACCATTTGACATTCTAGAGAGGGCTGCGTGCAAACATTTAAGACATTTGAGAGAATGCAGTGCACCAGGGGGTCTACTATTATGACTATGGGGAGGATAATACCAAGAGTTTACAGTATGCTCCTTACCCAGATCTCCCATAAACCAAACCACCTAAAATCAAATAGATCAAAGAATTAAAGAGTCTACTCGCTGAACTAAGCACTCTTTTCGTTAATCCCCTACAACTGAATCTCTGTAATACCCAATGTTTTCTCCATAGGTCATAAGTGTCAGCACCTGCACAGATAGTTTTCTTTTTAGCCAATTCTATTATTTAGCATAACTTTCACAAGAGAATTTAAAGTCTGTTGTGTAACCATAGCCTTTACAGTAGAATCTGCTATAGAGCCTATCATGAGGAATACACTTCTAATCATTGCCTTTTTTATTCCAAACCATGGAAAAAGGACCTAACAAATGATGCCCTTCTATAAGAGTAAAGGCCTCCTGGAAGTGTCTTCCTGGAAATGTTCTCTTTAACCCATGATGTGGGTTAAGAGAAGTGAATCAATGTTCTGTTTCTTAGTGATTATGCGGCAACATATGTACTATTAAAGTTCCTCATCTGCACTGGGCCTTCATCTTTCATCTATCAAAGTATAAGGTTACTTATTTATAAGACTGGCTGAAAAATCCTTCACAAATAAAAGTATATCCCATAAGTGCACACATCAGACCCCCTATTCATTTCTATTGTTCATAGAGGCATAAGCGAAAAAATATTCATAGATAAGAGTCTCCTGAGAGTAGAGAAGTCTTGATCTGTGATCTTGGGAAAAGCTGTTCACATCAAGGATACCATCTTCTTCTGAGAAGAAATCTCCCTGGTTAGCTTTACCTTAAGCATTCCAATGGGTGTACAGTTCCAAGAGTATGGAGGGACCGTTCTCAGTCGTGAGATTATGAACCAAAAGTTCAAGGTTCCAAAGTTTGTGTTGCAGTGTGGATAGCAAGAGCAGTCTTTCTCTGATGTTCTCAGAAAGTTACAGTTCTTGGGTTCTAGATTGTAAAGGGGTTGACTGTCGTCAGTGAACCATAAAAACCTTTCTTTACAGGGTGAACATACAGTGTAGCGTAATAATCTACTGTAATAACATCAGCCCTCTTGCATGGGAGAGCTTCTATACAACCAGAAAACATGCATTGAAAATGACAATTGAATGAAATCCCTTTATAAAATGTTTAAATGGCCCATCAGGTAACCACATGTACTTGAGGCTTTGATTGTTTTTCTAAGAATATGGATTTGACAAACCAAATATTTGTTATAAACTATTTTAGCAATTTATTAGTCATCACACCAATATATTTAATTTGGATCATTTTATCCTTTCCATTATGAGTCACGGAATGCAGAACTTTTAAAAATAAGAGCTTTAAGGGTTCAGGAAGAACAAGGTGGCATGAGTCCATGCTTAACATTGGACTTATATCCTCTTGAATAGGGGTTGTTATTCCAAATTAGGTGCCTAGAATGATAACTGATGGGTTATCATAGGTAATTTGACTTAGACCATGGAGTTCATTCAAATTGTATAGCTTCAGTATTGGCTGATTTAACATGCAAATCTGGCAAAGTATTTCTTTGGTATTCAATTAATTTTTGTTCTCCTGGGGTTAGCAGTTTTATAAATCAGTCAGTCTTTTTATTAAAGTTTCAGGAATTCTTACCCAGTCCAATTCTTGGGGAATTGGGGAATTCATGGGGAATTTTTACCCGTGATATGATTTTTAAATTATTAGAATCCTGTATTCAGGAGTGCTTTTCAGAGTCCTTTTCATCCTTTCATGAACCTCCTAAAAGACACCATATTCTAGGATTTTCCATGCTTGTGAAGTTTTCAGAAACTGCATCAGCGTTAAGCAGTTAACTGTGGAAATGACTTTAAATAGTTACAGACACAATTGACAAGGAAATTTGGTAATTTCTGTGGTCTGCAATAACTTAACATAATAATCATAGTTATGATTGATAGCATATACTCAGACATACTAGAATTTTAGAAAACCCATACAATTTTGGAACATATTGATGGTATACACTAAAGTATAACCTGAAGAAGGTTAAACAGTATCTTTTATTTTGACAGTGCTTCCCTTATAACTTAACATGTCAAATAATTTTGTTTACCTCTCTTTTGCATGCTTCAGGAGCCCTCTGTAGCATCTCAAAGTTGGAGGTCAGAAAAGACAATTTTGAAGCTGAAATTTGATTTTGGGAAGCCCATCAAATATATTAAAGATTTAAAACACTTGATATTATGAAATAGAATTCCAGGTTACTGTAAGTCATTCATTTAGCCAAAATGATGACTCAAAAAGTTTTAAAAAGGCAAAAGCCTTTACTCATTGATGGAGGGAAGACTTAGCTTTCCAAAAAATCTGTTTTTCATCTTTCCCTTCTTTTTTCGGTAGTTTATTCAAAAGGTAAACAAAAATCTTTCATTATCTTTTACTGTTACATGAAAATCTTGTTCAAGAGAGAAAACCACATTTCACCCTTGCATTAGTGTACTACTAATATCAACCTCAACTTTTAATAAAACCTTATAGACAAGACAAATCTATCTAATCTTAATCAGTTTGATCACAAGGTCAAAAGGTTTATTCTGATAAACCTTTTATAAGCCTTTACAAATTTTGGTTAAAGAGCAGATCAGTGCTTTAAGAAAGCCCTGTTGTGCTCTTATTCCAATGTTCAATTTAAGGAAGAACTTAATAATACCCCTTTAACTTTAGTCAGTGTCCACATAGAATTTCTTTTTATAAGATTAATTTTTCACAAACCTTCCACAACTTGTTCAAACCTTTAGCTTTATCCTATCTAATATAGAACAATCCTTTGACCCTCTAAACTTAGGCAAGAAAATCCACATTTTTATGCACTTATAGTATTTTACTAAAAACACATTTTACTTTCTTTACCTACCTTACATGTAAAAATTTTTTTCAGTGGTCTCCATTACATATGATAATGGTAACTCAGCAATTTTCAATTTTGGTGAAAAACCTGGTAAGTTATTTTAGTTATGTACCAGGTGTGGAGCCTAGGAAATCAGGCAGAAGTGCAGATAAGGTCTGACTCTTTCCAGCATAGCTAGGGGTGTGGTTAACTCCACATGTGCCCAGGCCTTACCAAGCTATAAAGCAGGCAAGCTGAACAATTTTCAAAAGCCAAAGAAGCAGTTTATAACCTTAAAGCATTTCGCAAACCTAATATCTGACCTAATTTGACCAAATGTCTTTGTTTTAAATTATCTTTAAAACTTTTTATTTCTCAAAGATTACAAAAGTCACATGAACTAAAAGGCATTACAGTTTTTATGTTTTCTTTCAAAATATTTGATTTAAGCACTTACTTTCAAGCCAATTAATGAGAGTTCTTTTATATGAACATCACACACACAATACATACGTAACTATACAGACAGACAGAAGAAGATCCAATAGTTGTTAAGATTTTTCATTTGCCAGTTTTGAAGTTTCTTAATTGGATTACTGGATTTAGGGTGGAGTCCTTAGAGGAATAGGGCCAGGAAAGCATGCAGTTTTTACAAAATTTAGAATCTTCAAACGTAGCTCAAAGAAAGGAAATTCAAGGAGAGAAGTCAGAAGTTGTTCATAGAGGGGAAGTGATAAAGGTCATGCAGATATTAAACCAGAAAATACTCATTCCCTAAGCCAGGATTCAACCTGGACCGCCATTGTAAAATGGCAGACATCAAAAGAAAGTACTGCCACGTGGCTACAAGGTTTAGCTCCCAAGGACGTAAAACAAGATGGAGACCTCATCCATTTTTTTTTTTTTCTGCAGAGATCTGCAGCAAAATTTGTAACAGGCCAGCTTTCTGGGCCATCTTGAATAGCGAGCGAGCTTATGAGGTCCTAAGCCCATGTTCTATCCTAAGGTGCCCCTCTTTATGACAGAATGACAAAGAAAGACAAATTCATAGCACAAGATACACCAGATTTGCTATAGCTTAAAACTAGCCTCAGAATCCTTTTTCACATTAATCAAAACTTTACAGAGGAGATAAACAGTGATTTTTACCATTCATTTAACTGGTTTGCACAGAGGGAGAGGCCAGAAGTCTGACTGTAAGAAATTCTTGCCCTTTTGCTGGCATGTCAGGTTTCTAAGTTCTCTTTCCCTGAGTGGCCCTAGCTACCCTGCTTGCCACACTATAGCCCTGGAGACCAAGCAGCAACCCAAAAGAAAATCTTTTATTCCCCCTCTCTGTTTCATGGAACCCCAGGAAGAAGCCTCTCAATTTTGTAAGAGGCTGTCCAAGGAGTTCCATTCGGTAACCAAATTAACACTTTCCATTCCTGCCAGAGCAAAATATGTGTGACAAAACATAGACATTAGCTACTCTGCTTAGCACTCAGTATTAAACTGGCAAGGCTCAAACTTGCCCCCGGTTGGGCCTTGTCATCTTTAGTCCCTTTTAACCAAGAAGGACTTTACTGAGGGGAGGGCCTCTAACCCAAACTTATCCTTTACTCAGGTAAAATATACCCCCATTACTTATCCAAAGTCGGCCAATAGATGCTGCAGTCTGTTTCTTTGGATCAGGATAGTAACTGAGTTAAAAGGTTAGCAGAGTTAATTTTTGGGAGCCCTTGTTTTTAAATACACTTCAATGTGTTGTTGTTTATCCAGAATGTTCCACTGTAAGTTATCTTTAGTAAGATTTCACCATTTCTGTAAGACCTTGCTGCTTCCTGGGTTGAATGTATAAGTGAAAGGGAACTCAGTTTTTCAGAAATTAAGGATGCCATTTTTACCTAAAATATTGGCTTTGCTCTCAGGTTCCCTTGATTAACTTAGCCAATGATTTTTCCCTACCTAAGTGCACAAGAAAAGTGAAATGAAGGAGTAGAACACAAAAACCCCTGTGAATTTTTAAAGCCAAATTTTACAAGCCCTGCAATATTATTATTTACTACCAGTTTCTTCTGACCCAGTCAGATGTAAGAGGCCTCTAACTGGATCCAAGTCAGTTAATTACTGGATCAAATCTGATCCTGGACCTAGTTCAGTTTCTATTGTGACTTCCAAACCCAGTTTGGGACAGAAATCTGCTCAAAGAAACTCAGAGAGCTCAAAACACAAATCCATGGAGCTCCAAAATTTAAGAGAGAATTTACCCATGATTCCCAGCTGCTCTGAGAGATCAGTGGACACAAGTGGGTCCTGCAGGTACCTTGCGTGTTCACTCAGCACTCCTGGGGTCGTTAAAGCTGTACTTCAGACCCTGCTTCTGACACCATCTATTAAAAGAAAAATTCCAGCTGTATTAAATTTAAAGGAATTTAATCAAGCAATGAACGAGTCACAAATTGGGCAGCCCCCAGAATCACAGCAGATTCAGAGACTCCAGGGGGTTCTCATGATCAGAACAAATTTATAGACAAAAAGTAAAGGTAAAGTGACGTATGGAAATCAGAAGTGAGGTACAGAAATAGCTGAATTAGTTACAGGTTGGCATTTGCCTTATTTGAACACAGTTTGAACACTCAGCAGTGTATGAGTGGTTGAAGTATTGCTGCTGAGATTGGCCAAGACTCAGCTATTGTAGGCACATGCTCTTAAGTTAGGCTTTCAATCTTGTCTACCTATTAAGTTAGGTTGCCGTTTGTCCACAAGGCTTCAAATACGGATGTACAGAGTCCTTCTCAGGCCATGTTTAGTTTGCTTTAACAAGTCCCATTTGTTTATTTTTGCTTATGTTGCCTGGGTTTTGGATGTGATATTCAAAAAATCAGCTGGGGCCAGTGGCTCATGCCTATAATCCTGGCACTTTGGGAGGCTGAGGCGGGCAGATCACTTGAGGCCAGGAGTTGGAGACTAGCTTGGCCAATGTGGTGAAATCTCATCTCTACTAAAAATACAAAATTAGCCAGGTGTGGTGGCAGGCACCTATAATCCTAGCTGCTGGGGAGGCTGGGGCATGAGAAAACCTTGAAACCAGGAGGTGGAGGTTGCTGTGAGCCAAAATTGCACCACTGCGCTCCACACCCCAGCTTGGGCCACAGAGTAAGACTCTGTCTCAAAAAAAATTAATTAAATAAATAAATCATTGTCAAGACCAATGTCAGGAGCTTTTCCCATATGTTTTCTTCTAGGAGTTTTGTGTTTTCAGGTCTTAACATTTAGGTATTTAATCCAATTTTAGTTGATTTTTTGTACGTGACCTAACATAAGGGTCCCATTTTATTCTTTTGCATGTGAATATTCAATTTTCCCAATACCATTTATTGAAGGGACTATCTTTTCCCCCATTGTGTCTTCTGGGTACCCTTGTTAAAAATTATTTGATCATTTTAGATGCTCTTGCCACACCAAAAAAAAAAAAAAAGTTCCTCTATGAGATGATGGGTGTTAATTTGCCTGTAGTAACCATTTCACTATGTATATCAAAACGTCAAGTTGTACAAGTTGTACACTATAAATATATGCAGTAAGAAAAAAATTCTAAGTGTATCTTATTTTGCCTAGTAATTGAATCAGCTAATTTCCTCATTCTTTTTTCTTTTCCTTTTTTTTTTTTTTTTTTGAGACGGAGTCTGGCTCTGTCGCCCAGGCTGGAGTGCAGTGGCATGATCTCGGCTCACTGTAAGCTCTGCCTCCCAGGTTCCCGCCATTCTCCTGCCTCAGCCTCCCGAGTAGCTGGGACTACAGGTGCCCGCCACCTGGCCCGGCTAATTTTTTGTATTTTTAGTAGAGACGGGGTTTCAGCGTGGTCTCGATCTCCTGACCTTGTGATCCGCCCCCCTCGGCCTCCCAAAGTGCTGGGATTACAGGCGTGAGCCACCGCGCCCGGCCTCTTTTCCTTTCTTTACTTCCCTTCCTCCATCTCTCCCTTCCTTCATTTCTATCCTTCCTTCCTGTTTCTTTTTTTGTCTGTAGATAACCTAAGAGATATCTTTGACTCTTGCAATATCTGGAAACTAGATGATCTGAGAAACTAGTAACATTAGGATTTTTCTTTTTAAAAAACTCAGTGAGTCTTTGTGCTACCTTTGTTGTAAAATACATGAATAAAATAAGGTTTTACCTTAATATGAAGTTATTTTCCCCCATCTAGTTTAGAAAGTACAGAGGATCAGACCAACTCTACTATCTCTGGGATTAAGTAAAAGTTTCCCTATCTGATTCCAGGATAATATTAACACAATTAAAGAGAATTCAGGAAAAGACAGAACTCTGAGCTTATGAAAATCGATCTCCTGCCTCCTGAGGCTTTGGCACAAATAAAGATTGTGGCCTGAGGCCCAAATAGTACTCAGTCCTTACAAATGCCCTTGCAACTCAGTGTTGGACTTTTTTTTTTTTTTTGAGACAGGGTTGAATTTTCAAGACTTAAGTTGTCTGCTTTCAGTGGGAAGAAAGCAGAAAAATCACTGCTTTACATTTGAAAGACTCACTTTCTGAAACGGCTGGTTCCCCACTGGGAGAGCCAGTGGCTGGCAATGGATTTGTAAAGGCATCACTCTAATAACTTGCTGACAAGATAAATAGTGCTTTAAATTTAAGGCCTCTTTTGGGTCCTAAAATCTGTATGTTGTTTGCAGTTATGAAAAATTTACAGAGGAAAGAAAATTTTCTTTTATTAAGAGCATTTTCTGTATCATTGATACTCTCCTTGTGAATGCTTGTCCTCTAAAATATTTAGGTGACTTGTGGACTCTCAGTTCTATGATAAATATAATTGGCAGGAAATGTTGTGATCATTTTCCCCACTCATTCAGACAATTAAATAAGCTTGGACTTCCATCATGCAATCTGTGAAGGTAAACATGCTTTGTATCTGCAAGAATATTTTTCTGGACTATGTAAAATTCAGATTTTGAGCCAGTGAATTATGTCATTGCTCACAGATATGCCAGTTTGTCTTTAATGCTGCTCACTTCGTGCACTGAGGCATCACATCTTTCAGATCTTCTGAGCTCATATCACAGAAGTAAAATGACCATAAAAGTGTTTCAAACTGAAACATTTTTGAGAATAAAAGGAGGCCCTATTATTCATGAGGGGACAACAGGCAAACAGGACTTCCCTGAGCTATCTATGAAAGATTGAGTGTTTAAAATCTGAAAGCAAATTAGTGAAAGATAAAAAATATTCTTATTTATCCCACTGCAATTAAAAAAAAAAATAACTGCTTCTTAGTGTAAGCATAATTTATTTTAGAAAAATGAGAAAATACATTTAAGCATATAGAATAATGAAAAACTTATACCTCCATCCCAGAGATCATCTTTTTTATTGCTTTGATGTATTCCAGAGCTGAAATATATACACATATGTCACATGTTTACACACCTGTGTGTGTATACGTATGTGTATGTGTGTTTTTCCACACATATACACATTGTTAAGCAGAATACCAGCATCCGTTGTAAATCCCAGGGGAGGACTCTAAACACCTTACTAATTCCTGCTAAGTTTCTCACGTCTGGAAGGAAGTTTTGCACAAACCCAGCTGTTAGAATGAATTCCAGTGATAGAGAACACTCTCATGACAAGTCAGGCAAAGCAACGTTATGACTCACAGACAGCAAGAATCAACAGAAGCCTAGGATCCATGGTGAGCCAGTCCCCCAAGCCTGGGAAAAGCTGCCCAGGGCAAATGGATTCTTATTTGCACACACCCCATTTCTCACCAAAGCTGAGGGACCCTGAAAGTATTCTGCTCTGAGTGTTACACACCTAGGGAAACTTGTATAGCTGACCCAAAGTATTGTAGGATATCCTGTTCTAGGATCGATGAGGAGAAGACTTGGGCTATTCCAGACAGTTCTTTCTTATCTCAGGACACTGCATTTTCAGCACGTTCTACAGTTACCCTGAAAACCTGAGAACTCCAAGTGGGAGGGGGAAAAGCTGGGTCAGTCAAGGTTACCTGGGGACCTGTACTCTTGCACACACTTGTATTAACATTTTTATGCAAGGTAAACTCATACTGTGTTTATTGTTCCGAAACCTGCCTGACTCTATGTCAATAGGTTTTCTTCTGTAACAACTTGTAAGGCTACATACCATTCTGTTATATGAACGTGTCATAATTAATTAAACAATCTCCATATCAAGGGATAATTTTTTTAAATGATTCCCATATAGGTTTAAGTGAACATATGTTAAAGTTTTCTTTATCTCATTAATTAATGAAGAAACTAGTAAGATATTGAACAACCAGTTCAAAAATGACCTCAACTTATCCCACATTTAGTCACGTTTTTTATAATGCTGAAGTAAATTCACATATGGATGCAAAACTGGTAAAACTAGTCAGTGTCTACAGGGAGATAATCAATGCATTTCACCAGACACTACTAGTATTTCTGTGGACAGCAATTATGTGCATTACTGTGAGTTTTCTACATGTGAACTTCTATCTTTATGAAGTCATCAAATAGCAAACTAAAAAACAAACAATGGCTGTCTAGCTAGACAGGACACATAATAAATTTCAAAATATTTCCAATTTTTTCCTTACAACCACATTGTTCTATTAAATGTTTCAAATAAATTGTACATTTGACAACGAAATCTTTTTTAAAATGTTTTAATTTAAGATAAATTGCTTGAAATGTGATGACTGGGTCAAAGAGCATGCAGTTTTGGGCTTGGGAGGGTGGAGAGTTACATACATGTGAAGACTTTTGATACATAGTACCAAATTGCCCTTCAGAGAGATTATACCATTCACACTGTCACCAGCAGCATAGGTGAGTGTCAGTACCCCTGACATACATACATACTCACATATATACATACATACATACATACATACATACATACATACATACATATATAGCAAACTAGAGCTGGACAGTAGTTAGAGTGGCAAAAACAGATTTTATTCAGGACTATTTCAATAGGAGAAAAGAGACCTCAGTATAGAACTGGTTTCAATTCTGAATACAGTATGGACAACTGGGGATTTAGAGCCAAGGAACAGGGTGGGGTCAATGGACAGAAAATACTAAGAGGAAACATCAGGAGTAAGGGAGGATTCTGGCTACACCGACTTGACAGGATTACTGCTGTAATACTCTGTCCCCCACCAGTGTCCTTCCAGGTTCCTGGTTGCTGAAACAGCAGGAGTGCCTCAAGGAATAGGAGAAATCATACCAGGGTTGAGTAATAAAAGCCATAACTGAAGTCTAATCAAGAACTAATAAAATTATCACCTTATATCTAAAGGAAAGCAGCACCTTTACGCTTTTAGCCCAGATTTTTAAGGGACCAGGAGGGCTTCACAGCCTAAATATTTCTATTATAACCCAGTGTGTTAGTTACAGTAACATCAAGTTTTGCCTTAGAATTAGAGGTTTATATTTTTCTATCGTAACAGTGCAATTATGGGTCAGTTTGGGAGTTTTGCTCCATGTAGTCATTCAGCATCCAAGATGATAAAGATCCTGCAATCGTCAACATCATGTGGCTTCCAAGATCAGTGTGCTTACTCCTTTTCTTTTTTTTTTTTTTTCTGTTTTTTGATTTGATTTGGTTTTTTAGAGATGGAGTCTCACTCTGTCACCCAAGCTGGAGTGCAGTGGCATGACCATTGCTTACCACAGCCTCAAACTCCTGAGCTCAGGCGATCTTCCCACCTCAGCCTCCCAAGTGATCTTCCCACCTCTGCCTCCCGAGTAGCTGGAACTACAGGTGCATACCACCATGCCCAGCTAATTTTTTCATATTTAAAAAATTCTTTTCAAAATAGGATCTTGCTATGTTGGCCAGGCTGAGCATGTTTATTTCCATTCTATTGGCAGAGGGGGTGAAATGCATGGAGAAGCATGCAAAAAAAGATTCTCTGTGCCAAATTTGGCAGAAGTAGTATATTACTTTCCCCTCAGAATTAGCCAAAGATCAGGTAGACAGCCACCCAGTTGCAAGGGAGGCTGGGAAATGTTATCTAGTTGTGTGTCCAAGAATAGGAGAAAGTGGATTTTACTGAACAAGTAGCAGTTTCCAGCACGTATCATTTCTTGTAATCAGATTTCTTCGACAGATGTGAAATAAGGTAGGAAGTTGTTATAGAGACAACAAACATTTAAATCGATTGTTCCTTAAGGTAGAAAGTACAGTTGTTTACCTTTATATCTCCATCATTTAGCCCTGAGCCTGTTACAAAGCAGGTGGTGAATACGTGTTGAATGAATGAATAATGTCAGGTATCATGCATGGTTGAATGACTTTTAAAATAATATCTTTATGGAGATGTAATTAACATAGCATTGACCCAATTGAAGTATATAATTCAGTGGTTTTTAGTATATTCACATAGTTGTACAACTATCATGATAAATTTTAGAACATTTTTGCCACCCAAAAAGAAATCCCATACCCCACTGGTATGACTAGCAGTCATTCCCCATTTCAAGCCACTCTCCAACCCAAGGCAACCACTAATCCGTCCATGTGCTTATTCTAGATATTAAATAGAAATGGAATCATATAATATGTGGTTTTCATGAATAGCTTCTTTACTTAGCATAATATTTTCAAGGTTCATCCATTTTGTAGCATGTATTATCACTTCATTCCTTTTTATTGTAGAGGATGTTCCATTTTATGGATATATCCTATTGTATTTATCTTTTCATCATTTGATGGTCATTTGGGTTGTTTTCACCTTTTGGAAAATAAGAATAATTCTGTGAATATTCATGTACCAGTTTTTGTGTGGATATATGTTTTCATTTTTCTTGGGTATATACCTAGGAGAGAAATTTCTGGATCATATGATAACTCTCTGTGTAAACTTTTGAAGAACTGCTAGACTGTTTCCCAAAGTGGCTGCACCGGACCAGGTGCAGTAGTTTACCTATAATCTCAACACTTTGGGAAGCTGATGCAGGAGGATTGCTTGAGGCCAGGAGTTTAAAAGCAGCCTAGGCAACATAGAGAGATTCCTTCTCTACAAAAATAAAAAAATAAATTAGCTAGGCATGGTGGCACATGCCTGTAGTCCTAGCTACTTAGGAGGGTGAGGCAGGAGGATTGCTTGAACCCGGGAGTTTGAAGCTGCAGTGAGCTATGATTGCACCACTGCATTCCAGCCTGGGTGACAGAGCAAGACGCTGTCCCAAAATAAAACAAAGTGGCTGCGCTGTTCTGCATTATTGAGTGACTTCTTGAATCTCCAGTATTCACACAGTGTCTGGTACCTACTGGATGGTAGATAAGTTCATTGAGTGCTAACAGTGTGCCACACATTCTTCTAAACACCAAAGTTATGATGTGACAAAATTCCTGCTTTCATGGCGCTTCCAATCTAGTGAAGGGAGACAGGCAACCACGTAAGAAAATACAGTGGGTGATTTCATTTAGTGATACGTGTTCTGAAAGCCATTACATAGACCTGAGTGACAGAGAGTAGCTGGGCGAATTGGGATGCTCCTTTAAGCTCTGTCATCGGGGAAGACCTCTCTGAGGAGACGACATTTGAGCCGAGACCTAAATAATAAGTTCTAGCCACATCAAGTTTTGGATGACAATTTTTTAAGCAGTGTAAATGGTAATTCCAAAGCCCTAAGTATTTATTCCTTTATAACAAATAGTGCATAAGAACCAATGCAGTAAAAAGCCTGAACTAACATCTTTGAAGTAAGAGATCATTGGTTCTACCTATGGCTAATTTATTTCTGGAAGACAGCATTCAACTAAAGACAACTCAGTTGCCCTCACACAGCAGTCAAGATCTAATGACTGAGCTGTGAGTTTCCACATTCTCTCCTCATATTCACTCCTAAGCTAGGCTATGTCTCTGTGCACATTCCCACCCTATTCATGAAGGAGCCAACTGGGCCGACTGCTGTCTGAGGTTCATAGGGCTCTGAGGACAGTAGTTATCTTGAGTGAAGCACAGGCTCCTTTGAGCAACAGGGTCCTTTTAAGTTAGTACTCTGCCATCAAAGGTCATCTGTGTGAAAGAATGCCAAATGCACAAGATACCCTCCCCTCAGGGCTGCCTTTCCAGAAATCAAAGCAGGATCTTACAATCTGAGGGCCACACAACCTCTTCTATAAGTGGCTTGCTCTAGTCTCTTTCCATTATTTTATTCTCTCACCTTTCAGGAGGGCCCCTCACAATCCTACAGTGCTTAATCTAACTGTCTCCTTCTGAGGGCTCTTTTTGCAATGGACAAGCATCTGAGGTCATTGGAGTGAAGCGTTGTTCTGTGAAGGAAAGGGAACCATGCCTTTGGGAAGGATATGTCTGTTTCCTGCCAAGACTTGTAGGAACGCCTGTCAATAGGGAGACACCAGAGGAGAAAAAAACTGCAAACTCCCTGTTACTCCTCACTGAATATCCATGTAATCCAAATTGCACTATGGCAGCTATACATGTCATTTTCTTTGGTCCACTATGACTCAGTTTCTTTGCAATTAATTTAGAGCCATTCATATGGCTTCATTCATTTATGTAACAAATAGGCTTTTGTGCACTCCTACACGTTTTGAACAGTGTGAGGTCTAGACAGTATAGCAGTGAGCAGGATTGACAAAGTCCCTGCATTCATGGAGAATTATATACTAGTGGGGAAGACAAGTTAGCAAGAAAATTGCTAATAGTAATAAATGCTGTAAAGGAAATAAACTAGGAGGTAATATAGAAAGCAATAATTAGGATGGAGGGCCTACTCTATCTAGGATGGTCAGAGAAGACTTAATTAGGGAAGTGACATTTGAGATGAGACCCAAGACATAAGGGCGAGTGAGAGTGAGCAGGAGAGCTAAAGTCATGGGGACAGCCAGGGAGCTCAGCCCAGCCACGGGAATAGTGGACACAAAAGCAAGGGCAAGAGAGTGAGCTGAGTGGGCTTGAGGAACACAGTGGGATCTGCATTACCACAGCATGATCAGGAAGTGAATGAGAGGTACACGATGAAAACACAAAGGTGGGCCAGACCTTGTGAGGCCTCCTGGGCCATGGCAAGGATTGCAGGTGTTGTTGTAACTACAATGGGAAGCCTTGGACGCTTTGTACTTTGGGGAGGGATATGATCAACATTGACTTTTAAATAATGTCATCCTGCCCTGTGATAAAGGGACAAATGAAGCATATCTTCTCACAATTTCTGACCACTAGTCGATTCCTATGTTTATTTTCTGAAATATGTACAGCTCTCAGGCTACTGAATCTAGCTGTGCCCTCAAAAGTGACTTACCTACTGAATAGACATATCATGAAACTATTGACCCTGTTGAGTAGGCAGAGTTTTTATCTTTCTTTCTCTTTTGAGCTTTTATTGAAGTATAACATACAGAGAGAATATGAATAAATTATAAGAATCTTTCAAACTGAACCACCTCTGTAACCACTATCGAAATCAAGAAACAGTATTACCCACTCCTCAGAACAGAAATCCGCATCCCCATAACCTCTATTAGTCTACTTTCAAAATACAGAGTTTGAAGAATCTTTTCATTACATCATCCACTGACTAGCTGATTAGCCACACTAAGCATTAAAGCTCCTTGCGTGCCAAGAAAAATGGTTAAGAAGGTCCAAAGGGCAAGCAATCCCATGAATAATACGAGATAAGACCCAGGCTGACAAAAAGCTACACTGGAGCTCCCTAGTAGAGCATGAAAGCCTTTCACCTCTACTTCTTTTGTCAGGGTTTCTTTGGCTCCTGCAACATCCAGGAGGCCCCAGAAGATGTTACTCTTCTCTCCTGATGCAGCTCTGCCTGCCCTCCCCATCCTCCGTGAAGTCAAGACAGTGCTGTGAAGGCAGCTCGCAGGACATTGCAAACCTATGTGTGGGAGTTTTAGGGTAGAGTGTGAGCTTATGAGCAGATTCTAGTGGAGGAAGATGTCTCTGCTATTGGTTCAAGGTAAAGCAGCCCTTTAAAAAGCCACCACTCACAATACAAAACAGAATGGGAAAATGACTTGAATAGACATTTGTCATGAAAAGAAGATACACAAATGGCCACTACGCACATCTGTGTAGCTGATGGTCTGGCTTTTATGCTACTTTCTCTAACAGTGTTGGTCATTAGAGAAATGCAAATCAAAACCACAATGAGTTACCACTTTGCACCCACTAGGATGACAATAATACAAACAAAAAACAGAAAGTAAGCGTTAGCCATTATGTGGATATATTGGAACACTTGTGCAGTGCTGGTGGAAATGTAAATTGGTGCCGTGCTATGGAAAATAGTTCCTCAAGCAGTTAAATGTAGAACTACCATATGAGCCAACAATTCCACTTCTAGATACATCCAAGAGACTTGAAAGCAGGGACTCAAACAGACATTTGAATACCAATGTTCGTAGCAGCATTATTCACACTAGCCAAAGGTGGAAACAATACAAGTGTCCATTCACAGATGAATGGATAAGCAAAATGTATTTACATATTATGGAATATTATTCAGCCACAAAAGAATGATATTTCGATATATGATACAATATGGACTGCCCTTGAAAACATTATGCTAAGTGAAATAAGCCAGACGCAAAAAAGACCAATATCCTGTGATTCCACTTATATGAGGTATATAGACTAGGTAAATTCACAGAGACAGAAAGTAGAAGAGAGGTTACCAGGGACTGGGGAAGGGGCAAATAGGGAGTTATTATTTATGGGGTACAGTGTTTGTGCTGGGGATAATGATAGAGTTTTGGGTACAGATCGTGATGGTGATTTCATAATATTGTAAATGTATGGCTATACGATATTTGGAATGTATTTAATGCCAATGAATTATACACTTAAAAATAGTTAAAATAATTTATGTTATGTATATTTCACATTAAATTTTTTTAAAAGACAGAAAACAGCCACTACTCTTTGATTCCCTTTTCTATATAGCTGATGGTCTGGCTTTTATGCAACTTTTTCTAACATAATTTTTCCCTCTTATTAGTCATCATGTTAATGTGCTATCTTTAGAAAAATTGTTCACAAGGGGCCAATTCTGGAGAAAGTACTTAGGGGTTATACCCATTCCTTCCCTAACCTTACTTCTTATTCTCAATAGCTTCTCCGAGCAGGAGGACATCACCTCAGCACTGTGAGTTAGTGCAGAGCCACCCAAAGACAAAGCTTTCAACATAAAATCAGATTTTGAAGCTATGAGTTCTCATTATTCATATGCTGACAATAGTGAGTATATTATGCTAAGCAAAGTTATAAAAAATCATTTTTGGATTTTTAGGACACATGGGAGAATAGTGTGATTTTATTTACATACATATTTCTAAAACAGAAACAATTTCAATAAACTTTAGGAATCCTATGATGGACCATGTAGTTGGGCCACTTGAGAGGTGGGACACTCCAACCTTTTGTATCACAGAGGCCATCTTGTTACCAAACCAAATATCCTCTGCCCATCACAAGGGACCAAGAGACAAATCGAAGGAGCTGTACTCTAAGCTGGCAAGATCACAGCGTTTGCACCCAATGCTTGTTTTCCCTGTTGAAGCTCTTAGCATTTAGAAAATTCAGGATTAAACAACTTGTTGCAGCTGGGAAGCTAATACTCTGAACGACTGAATTGTCTTATTGTTTAAAAAAATTTAAAAAAAAACTTTGAAGTGATTAATTTAACAAATTCTGACATGTGCAGTGAATGAAGGCTTCCTTTCCTTACCCTTAATAAATCAGAATGTCTCAATTGAGAAAATCAAAGGGGAAGCAAGAAGTAGACTTGAGGTAAAATAAATGGATAAAGTAGGATAAACATAGGCAAATGTATATTATAAGCATAAAGAGGAATCTATGGCCATGGAGTAGAAGCACAGATTCAGAAGAGCCCCGTATTTTTGTAAGGAATGATTGGATCAATTAATCAATATTAAAATTCCTAAGTTGTATGTTAGAAATAAAAAGGCATATTTAAAATAAATGAGTCACTGAAGGTTAGTAAACGAGTCAGAATTTTGTTGATTGTTTAGTTGATTGATCTGAAGAAAAATTCCTTGCAGAATATTTGTATGTAATAAATTGCAAGGCCTAGGAAGTATGTTTTGCAGAATATGACTTAGAATCGTTTTCTGGAGTTCTGAGCAGTTATGATGCACAAACAACAAACATCAGAGGCAGTGTTTCTCTATACACATGTGAAATAGACTGTTGTACTCAAAGCAACCTAGAACAAAGTGGTAGGCATCAGTATGGAAAGAAACTTGGGTTGGGGGCTGTGCAGGGATTGGGAGAGAAGCGTGGAGTTCAGAAAAGGGAGGAAAGTTGAAGGACAGTGTCAGGAGATCTTCCAAGGGACCTAATAAACACTGAAGCAGTTTTCTGTTTTTCCAAAGCGGAGACCTCATCTGATTTCAAGGACAAATTGCTATTTCTCTTGCCACCTCGACCCTCCCGGTCATCTAAACTATGACTTACTATCACCTAGAATTCCCTTAATTGCAGATAAAGACCTTTTTTTCCATTGTTAGGCAAAAATAATTAACATTTAAATATTTAATGGAGTTAGCTACCTAGTATAAATGAAATCCAGTTAAGATTAAAAGATAACAGCAAATCATTCCCTTTTGGGATTGGGGGTGATGATTTCTGTTCTGTTTAGAAAGCTGGAAGTCACAAGGCCCTTGAAAAGGGCAATGCTTTCTTTAGAAAAAGAAAATGGAAACATCAAGGGAAAGAGAGCCCCCCTTCTCTCTTCCTCTTTCTCTATCTCTCTGTCTCTCTCTCACACACACCCCTCTGCTGCAGTGGTACCCCGACTGCCTGCATGCAGGCCCTGGCTTCCACTGCTTGTGCACACAGGGGCTGGAGCACCAGGATAAGGCACGTCCTATATGACCGGCAGGTACCCTCCACTTAGCCAGGTTGTGATGAGATCTCCAGTTCTTTATGTTCCATTCATATGTGACCCTGGGAAGTAATTTTATCCCTCTAATCCAGAAACACCTGGTAATGAAACGAAAACCTATCACAGAGTGTGAGCACTGCTCATGAAATAATGACAAACGATTTTGCAATTTCCTTTGACCAAGACATTTATCATTTGGTGTTATGGATTAACTAATTCTCTGATTTCTTTATAAACCTTTTTAAATTAAGAGAGCTCAACCTTATCTTGCAACAAGAAATTTATTTTAAAATAGCCCTTTTATTACTTAGAGTGCACAGACTTTTTAATGTAATAAGTGCTTTTTAATTATGAAAGTAATTCATGCTTATTAAAGAAAAATCAGAAAACACATGTAACTAGATAGAAAAAATACCTATTGTGCTACCATCCCATCACAAACACCTCTGTTAATATTTTCATGTCATCTTTAGAGCCTTTATTTTTGGGGCTCAGAAAATAATACCCCAAGTGTGACACTGTGGCATGATGAGTACTTTGATCTAAAGGAGATTGGAAGGCTGCAGAAGCAGCCTCACAAACAAAGTCTCTCTCTGACCTTCTCCTGTCCTTCTGTCTCCCACCCCTGTTTTTCCCCTAAGCAAGTTATAGAACCAGAAAAATTTCTCTTCCCCAAGGTAGGTCATAGAAACTAGAGCTTCTCTCCTCCAAAGGAAGCCATAAAACATAGAAAAGTCACTATCTTCCTTCTCTCTTTTCCCTTGAAGACCCTCATTCCAAGGGTTCCTGCCCCATACCCAAAGGAAGGAATGCTACGCAGAATAAAAAGAATCTGAACAGCGAGGGCTTGCTGGGTTTTCCCCTCAGTCTGCTACCATTAGATCATTCCCTCTTCCCCAATCACACATTCTGCATTGCCGTCCATTCTTCCTCAAACCTAAGCCTAAAAAGAGTTTGCCCCGAGTCTTTGGGCCTTCATTTCTGAAAGCTCCCATGCCACATATTTTAATTAAACAAATTTGTTATGCTTTTCTCTTGTCAGCCTGTCTTTTGGTATAGGAGTATCAGCAGTGACCCTTTTGATGGGTGGGGAAAGGTAGCACATCTTTCAGCATCGACACTCTTCTTAAGTACTTGCACATTTTAATTATTATTATTATTATTATTATTATTATACTTTAAGTTCTAGGGTACATGTGCATAACGTGCAGGCTGGTTACATATGTATACTTGTGCCATG
This sequence comes from Piliocolobus tephrosceles, assembly GCF_002776525.5. Lineage (NCBI taxonomy): Eukaryota > Metazoa > Chordata > Mammalia > Primates > Cercopithecidae > Piliocolobus > Piliocolobus tephrosceles. The sequence continues at coordinate 4,239,917 of NC_045438.1, read as the reverse complement.
TTGGTGTGCTGCACCCATCAACTCGTCAGCACCCATCAACTAGTCATTTACATCAGGTATAACTCCCAATGCAATCCCTCCCTCCTCCCCTCTCCCCATAATAGGCTCCAGTGTGTGATGTTCCCCTTCCAGAGTCCAAGTGATCTCATTGTTCAGTTCCCACCTATGAGTGAGAACATGCGGTGTTTGGTTTTCTGTTCTTGCGATAGTTTGCTGAGAATGATGGTTTCCAGCTCCATCCATGTCCCTACAAAGGACACAAACTCATTCTTTTTTATGGCTGCATAGTATTCCATGGTGTATATGTGCCACATTTTCTTAATCCAGTCTGTCACTGATGGACATTTGGGTTGATTCCAAGTCTTTGCTATTGTGAATAGTGCCACAATAAATATACGTGTGCATGTGTCTTCATAGCAGCGTGATTTATAATCCTTTGGGTATATACCCAGTAATGGGATGGCTGGGTCATATGGTACTTCTAGTTCTAGATCCTTGAGGAATCACCATATTGTTTTCCATAATGGTTGAACTAGTTTATAATCCCACCAAAAGTGTAAAAGTGTTCCTATTTCTCCACATCCTCTCCAGCACTTGTTGTTTCCTGACTTTTTAATGATTGCCATTCTAACTGGTGTGAGATGGTATCTCATTGTGATTTTGAGTTGCATTTCTCTAATGACCAGTGGTGATGAGCTTTTTTTTATATGTTTGTTGGCTGCACGAAAGTCTTCTTTTGAGAAGTGTCTGTTCATCTCCTTTGCCCATTTTTTGATGGGGTTGTTTGTTTTTTTCTTGTAATTTTTTTTTAAGTTCTTTGTAGATTCTGGATATTAGCCCTTTGTCAGATGAATAGATTGCAAAAATTTTCTCCCATTCTGTAGGTTGCCTGTTTGTTCTGATGATAGTTTCTTTTGCTGTGCAGAAGCTCTTTAGTTTAATTAGATCCCATTTGTCAATTTTGGCTTTTGTTTCCATTGCTTTTGGTGTTTCAGACCTGAAGTCTTTGCCCATACCTGTGTCCTGAATGGTGTTGCCTAGGTTTTCTTCTAGGGTTTTTATGGTATTAGGTCTAACATTTAAGTCTCTAATCCATCTTGAATTAATTTTCGTATAAGGAATAAGGAAAGGATCCAGTTTCAGCTTTCTACTTATGGCTAGCCAATTTTCCCAGCACCATTTATTAAATAGGGAATCATTTCCCCATTTCCTGTTTTTGTCAGATTTGTCAAAGATCAGATGGCTGTAGATGTGTGGTATTATTTCTGAGTACTCTGTTCTGTTCCATTGATCTATATCTCTGTTTTGGTACCAGTACCATGCTGTTTTGGTTACTGTAGCCTTGAAGTATAGTTTGAAGTCAGGTAGTGTGATGCTTCCAGCTTTGTTCTTTTGACTTAGGATTGTCTTGGCAATGCAGGCTCTTTTTTGGTTCCATATGAACTTTAAAGCTGTTCTTTCCAATTCTGTGAAGAAACTCATTGGTAGCTTGATGGGGATGGCACTGAATCTATAAATTACCTTGGGCAGTATGGCCATTTTCATGATATTGATTCTTCCTATCCATGAGCATGGTATGTTCTTCCATTTGTTTGTGTCCTCTTTTATTTCACTGAGCAGTGGTTTGTAGTTCTCCTTGAAGAGGTCCTTTACATCCCTTGTAAGTTGGATTCCTAGGTATTTTATTCTCTTTGAAGCAATTGTGAATGGAAGTTCATTCCTGATTTGGCTCTCTGTTTGTCTGTTACTGGTGTATAAGAATGCTTGTGATTTTTGCACGTTAATTTGGTATCCTGAGTATTTATTGAAGTTGCTTATCAGCTTAAGGAGATTTTGGGCTGAGATGATGGGGTGTTCTAAATATACAATCATGTCATCTGCAAACAGGGACAATGTGACTTCTTCTTTTCCTAACTGAATACCCTTTCTTTCTTTCTCTTGCCTGATTGCCCTAGCCAGAACTTCCAACACTATGTTGAATAGGAGTGGTGAGAGAGGGCATCCCTGTCTTGTGCCAGTTTTCAAAGGGAATGCTCCCAGTTTTTGCCCATTCAGTATGATATTGGCTGTGGGTTTGTCATAAATAGCTCTTATTATTTTGAGATACATTCCATCAATACCAAATTTATTGAGCATTTTTAGCATGAAGGGCTGTTGAATTTTGTCAAAGGCCTTTTCTGCATCTATTGAGATAATCATGTGGTTTTTGTCTTTGGTTCTGTTTATATGCTGGATTACATTTATTGATTTGCGTGTGTTGAACCAGCCTTGCATCCCAGGGATGAAGCCCACTTGATCATGGTGGATAAGCTTTTTGATGTGTTGCTGGATTTGGTTTGCCAGTATTTTATTGAGGATTTTTGCATCAATGTTCATCAGGGATATTGGTCTAAAATTCTCTTTTTTTGTTGTGTCTCTGCCAGGCTTTGGTATCAGGATGATGTTGGCCTCATGAAACGAGTTAGGGAGGATTCCCTCTTTTTCAGTTGATTGGAATAGTTTCAGAAGGAATGGTACCAGCTCCTCCTTGTACCTCCGGTAGAATTCGGCTGTGAATCCATCTGGTCCTGGACTGTTTTTGGTTGGTAGGCTATTAATTATTGCCTCAATTTCAGAGTCTGCTATTGATCTATTCAGGGATTCAACTTCTTCCTGGTTTAGTCTTGGAAGAGTGTAAGTGTCCAGGAAATTATCCATTTCTTCTACATTTTCTAGTTTATTTGTGTAGAGGTGTTTATAGTATTTTCTGATGGTAGTTTGTATTTCTGTGGGGTCAGTGGTGATATCCCCTTTATCATTTTTTATTGCATCTATTTGATTCTTCTCTCTTTTCTCCTTTATTAGTCTTGCTAGCAGTCTATCAATTTTGTTGATCTTTTCAAAAACCAACTCCTGGATTCATTGATTTTTTGGAGGGTTTTTTGTGTCTCTATCTCCTTCAGTTCTGCTCTGATCTTAGTTATTTCTTGCCTTCTGCTAGCTTTTGAATAGGTTTGCTCTTGCTTCTCTAGTTCTTTTAATTGTGATGTTAGAGTGTCAATGTTAGATCTTTCCAGCTTTCTCCTGTGGGCATTTAGTGCTATAAATTTCCCTCTACACACTGCTTTAAATGTGTCCCAGAGATTCTGGTACGTTGTGTCTTTGTTCTCATTGGTTTCAAAGAACATCTTTATTTCTGCCTTCATTTCAGTATGTACCCAGTAGTCATTCAGGAGCAGGTTGTTCAGTTTCCATGTAGTTGAGTGGTTTTGATTGAGTTCTTAGTCCTGAGTTCTAGTTTGATTGCACTGTGGTCTGAGAGACAGTTTGTTATAATTTCTGTTCTTTTACAGTTGCTAAGGGGTGCCTTACTTCCAACTATGTGGTCAAATTTGGAATAAGTGTGATGTGGTGCTGAGAAGAATGTATATTCTGTTGATTTGGGGTGGAGAGTTCTGTAGATGTCTGTTAGGTTCGCTTGGTGCAGAGCTGAGTTCAATTCTTGGATATCCTTCTTAACTTTCTGTCTTGTTGATCTGTCTAATGTTGACAGTGCAGTGTTAAAGTCTCCCATTATTATTGTATGAGAGTCTAAGTCTCTTTGCAAGTCTCTAAGGACTTGCTTTATGAATCTGGGTGCTTCTGTATTGGGTGCATATATATTTAGGATAGTTAGCTCTTCCTGATGAATTGATGCCTTTACCATTATGTAATGGCCTTCTTTGTCTCTTTCAATCTTTGATGGTTTAAAGTCTGTTTTATCAGAGACAAGGATTGCAACCCCTGCTTTTTTTTGTTTTCCATTTGCTTGGTAGATCTTCCTCCATCCCTTTATTTTGAGCCTATGTGTGTCTCTGCATGTGAGATGGGTCTCCTGAATATAGCAAACTGATGGGTCTTGACTCTTTATCCAATTTGCCAGTCTGTGTCTTTTAATTGGACCATTTAGTCCATTTACATTTAAGGTTAATATTGTTATGTGTGAACTTGATCCTGTCATTACTATATTAGCTGGTTATTTTGCTCACTAGTTGATGCAGTTTCTTCCTAGCATCAATGGACCTTACATTTTGACATGTTTTTGCAATCGCTGGTACCTGTTGTTCCTTTCGATGTTTAGTGCTTCCTTCAGGATCTCTTGTAGGGCAGGCCTGGTGGTGACAACATCTCTAAGCATTTGCTAGTCTGTGAAGGATTTTTTTTCTTCTTCACTTGTGAAACTTAGTTTGGCCGGATATGAAAGTCTGTGTTGAAAATTCTTTTCTTTAAGAATGTTGAATATTGGCCCCCACTCTCTTCTGGCTTGGAGAGTTTCTGCCGAGAGATCTGCTGTTAGTCTGATCGGCTTCCCTTTGTGTGTAACCCGACCTTTCTCTCTAGCTGCCCTTAACATTTTTTCCTTCATTTCAACTTTGGTGAATCTGACAATTACGTGTCTTGGAGTTGCTCTTCTCCAGGAGTGTCTTTGTGGCATTCTCTGTATTTCCTGAATTTGAATGTTGGCCTGCCCTACTAGGTTGGGGAAGTTCTCCTGGATGATATCCTGAAGAGTGTTTTCCAGCTTAGTTCCATTTTTCCCCCTCCCTTTCAGGCACCCCAATCAGACATAGATTTGGTCTTTTCACATAATCCCATACTTCTTGAAGGCTTTGTTCATTTCGTTTTCCTCTTTTTTCTTTAGATTGCTCTTCTCGCTTCATTTCATTCATTTGATCCTCAATCGCTGATACTCTTTCTTCCAGTTGATCGAGTCGGTTACTGAAGCTTGTGCATTTGTCACATATTTCTCATGTCATGGTTTTTATCTCTGTCAGTTCGTTTATGGCCTTCTCTGCATTGATTATTCTAGATATCCATTCTTCCATTCTTTTTTCAAGATTTTTAGTTTCTTTGCGCTGGGTACGTAATTCCTCCTTTAGCTCTGAGAGGTTTGATGGACTGAAGTCTTCTTCTCTCATCTCGTCAAAGTCATTCTCTGACCAGCTTTGATCCGTTGCTGGCAATGAGCTGCATTCCTTTGGAGGGGGAGATGCGCTCTTATTTTTTGAATTTCCAGCTTTTCTGCCCTGCTTTTTCCCCATCTTTGTGATTTTTATCTGCCTCTGGTCTTTGATGATGGTGACGTACTGATGGGGTTTTGGTGTGGGTGTCCTTCCTGTTTGATAGTTTTCCTTCTGACAGTCAGGACCCTCAGCTGTAGGTCTGTTGGAGATTGCTTGAGGTCCACTCCAGACCCTGTTTGCCTGGGTATCAGCAGCAGAGGTTGCAGAAGATAGAATATTGCTGAACAGCAAGTGTACCTGTCTGATTCTTGCTTTGGAAGCTTCCTCTCAGGGGTGTACTCCACCCTGTGAGGTGTGGGGTGTCAGACTGCCCCTAGTGGGGGTTGTCTCCCAGTTAGGCTACTCAGGGGTCAGGGACCCACTTGAGCAGGCAGACTGCCCCTTCTCAGATCTCAACCTCCGTGTTGGGATATCCACTGCTCTCTTCAAAGCTGTCAGACAGGGTTGTTTGCATCTGCAGAAGTTTCTGCTGCTTTTTTTTGTTTGTTTGTTTAGCTGTGTCCTGTCCCCAGAGGAGGAGTCTACAGAGACAGGCAGGCCTCCTTGAGCTGCTGTGGACTCCACCTAGTTCGAGCTTCCCAGTGGCTTTGTTTACCTACTTAAGCCTCAGCAACGTTGGGCACCCCTCCCCCAGCCTCGCTGCTGCCTTGTGGTTAGATCGCAGACTGCTATGCTAGCAATGAGAGAGGCTCCCTGGGCGTGGGACCCTCCCGGCCAGGTGTGGGATATAATCTCCTGGTGTGCCATTTGCTAAGACCCTTGGTAAAGCGCAGTATTGGGGTGGGAGTTACCCGATTTTCCAGGTGTTGTGTGTCTCAGTTCCCCTGGCTAGGAAAAGCGATTCCCTTCGCCTTGCCCTTCCCAGGTGAGGTGATGCCTCACCCTGCTTCATCTCTCGCTGGTCTGGCTCCGGCAGCTGACCAGCACCAATTGTCCGGCACTCCCTAGTGAGATGAACCCGGTACCTCAGTTTAAAATGCAGAAATCACCCGTGTTCTGTGTCGCTCGCACTGTGAGCTGGAGACTGGAGCTGTTCCTATTCGGCCATCTTGCTCCACCCCGTGCTTTTTAAATAGTTGAAGTCATACTCTATAATTTCCACACCTGCTTTTTATATGCTTAATATTTTATCATAGGCATCTTTACATTGTTTTACAAGGCCTTTCTAAAAACACTTTAAAAAATAACTGCTAAAGAGTCTAACAAGTGGATGTAAGGAAGCATACCTCTGTAATTGGAAATTAAGTATTTAAGTGCCCAGAATTTTGAAAACTAAAGTCTGTTAAGTATTATAGAATAGTATTTCAGTTTAATATTATATTAAAGATTATATATATTTTCTCCTTTTTGGTAGCCATGACATTTTGGGAGTTTTGATAATTGCTAAAAAATAAAATAAAACACTGACCCCTGGCCAGTAGAGTACTAAAATTATCTTAAATAATCTTTAAAGAGTTTATGTGTCCCTGGTGCTGTGAGAGTCCAACAATGCCCTATCCAAGTTTTCATAAATGTTTTATTATCTTAAATACAATTTTCCAAGATTTCTCTTAATTCTACCCTCCAGGGCAATCCATATGACAAAAAGGAACAGAAGTGATTTCCAAAGATTTGATTTCTACCTTTGCTATTCTAAGCCAAGTAATGGCAAATATTATTTCAGTGGCCTGCTATATAAAGTTATCTTTATTTTATAATTCAGTGGAAACAATAACAGTAGTTTGCTAAGACACTTAGTTGGAGCAAGCAAAAGAACAAAAGGAACCCAATTATGCAAATATGTGCCCTTTCAGAGCTCTTCCTCTTTAAGGAGCTTGTCAGAAAATGAGAGAAGGTGGCAGGTTATAGTTCTCTGTCTCTCTAAGTGAGTAACCCTCCTCATAATTAAAATTAGACCCAATTGTGATTATCACTATTGTTCTTCAACAGTTAAGAATTGTCCACCTGATATACTTAAATGTTTCATGTTCATCATTTTCTAATTCCTTCTGAAGACTTTTTCCCTGTTAAGATTTTACTGCCTAATCTATGGAAAGTCTTGTTTGGAGATTGGGACTCTTGCGGGGGCAAGGGACAAAAAATTTAATTTTAATTTGCTTGAATTAAAAACAAAACAGCAAAAAAGAAATGAAGTACAAACAAAAGACTAGAAAAACGGAAGGGTAGTGTGGACCTAATGTAACTTGACTGGCTCAGTGGTGCCTTACGATCTGATTTCCAGATTTCCACATCTCTGTACTCTGCCTTCTCCTAGGTAAGAGCCATTCGCAGACAAGCCTTTTCTCTCCTTGTGATTATTTAAGACATCCACATCATCTCTAGCCTTCGAACTTCCAGATTAAGGCATTTAGGGGAAGAGGTTCTTCCTATTCACTCAAGAGGAAACCTGTGGTGTCTCCTTGACTCTGGTTAAGTTGTGTATCCAATTCTAAATCAACCACTTTGTCGAGGGTAAAGTTACATGCTGATTGTTCCAAATCTGGGTCAGTGTGTAGCCATGGTCCAAGTGCTGCCCTCCTTCATGAATCCATCCCTAACCACCTGCTATGGGCTGAACTCTGCCTCTCCCAAATTTATATGTTAAAATCCTACTTTATATGTTAAAACACCTACTATCTCAGAATGTGACTGTATTTGAAGACAGGGTCTTTAAATAGGTAATTAAGGTAAAATGGGGTCCTATGGATGGCCCCTAATCCAAAATGACTGGTGTCTTTTTAAGAAGGGATTAGAACACGAAGGAAAATTCCATCTGGAAGACACAGGGACAGGACAGCCATCTACAAGCCAAGAAGAGAGGCTCAGAAGAAATCAACTCTGTCAACCCTTGGATCTTGGACTTCTAGCCTCCAAAACTGTGAGAAAATTAAATTTCCTTGCTTAAACCATCTAGTCTGTGGTACTTTGGTATGGAAGACTTAGTAAACTAATAGACAACCCTAGTCAGAACTGAGCCCTTTTTCTTCTAAACTTCCATTGCCCTTTTTGCCCCTTCTTACTTTCTACCTTATGTTTCAATTATGCATATATCTGTGTCTCATAACTCTCCTCCCAGACCATAAGGTCTTTATGCACAAAATCTTAGTCAAATTCATTTTTGAACTGCCCACATCACACTGATTAATTCAGTAAATGATTATCATGTGCATACTATGCATATACAACAGTCTTACTAGACCCTCAATAAATATATGCTAAATAAATAAATGTGACTCCAAAGAAACAAGTGACTGACATCAATCATTATGAAGTGTCAGTTCCTAAAGAATGCATGATCAATTGGAGAACAACAACCAGGAACATACGGACATACCCTTGCGGAGAGTTTATGCCGAGAATACCAAGAACATGTCATGCTGACCATAGCATTTTAATATTTTCATGCTGCTTATTCCTATAGGGCTGGAAGCTCAAGTGATGTGAGCAGGTCATTATTATAATAAATTCCATGTCTGACCTTAGCCAGAATTGTGCAGTGCTGAGTAGAAAGGACTTTAAGAACTTAGTTGATGCATTACCTAAATAATTGGAAAATGAAATAACTGTTTATTTTCTCAGAATAAATTTAATACACAGGCATCCACAGATAATAAAAAGGCTATCATGTGGTAGACATTAAATATATATTTATTCAACCCACTCGTAACAGACATTTGTTGTTTTGAGCCAATCAACATTCAATCCCCTCTAGTTTAGCTAGAGTATTCTTATTTCCTCAGGTAAATAAGCTCTTTTTCCTATGTATGCATTCTTGGTGCAACTTTATTCAAGGTGCTTCGTCTTTCTTTGACCAAGAGCTGGGCGTGTCATTCAAGCTTGGCCAAAGTTTCTTTTCTTGCATGTCTTTGAATCTTGAATGGAGTGGGACAACTGTGAAAACAGTTGGTTTTGATTTGTTTCAGTAGTTGCATCTTAAAAAGACTGTCTGCTTTTACTACACAGATGTCTCAGAAGTCCTGAATACTGACTTTTCTGAAAACCAGTTCCCCTGCCTTCCAAACATTTACTTTTTCTAATTACAACCACTACAGCTGGTGTCTGTCTGTTGATTTTAATTATAAAAATCTTGATTCAGAAATAATCATAGCTGGGCACGGTGGCTCACACCTGTAATCCCAGCACTTTGGGCGGGTGAAGCGGGCAGATCACCTGAGGTCAGGACTTCAAGACCAGCCTGGCCAACATGGTGAAACCACGTCTCTACTAAAAATATGAAAGTTAGCTGGGCATGGTGATGGGCACCCATAATCCTAGCTACTTGAGAGGCTGAGGCAGAAGAATCGCTTGACCCTGGGAGGTGGAGGTTGAATGAGGTGACATCGCGCCATTGCACTCCAGCCTGGACAAGAGTGAAACTCCATCAAGAAAGAAAGAAAGAGAGGGCCGGGCGCGGTGGGTCAAGCCTATAATCCCAGCACTTTGGGAGGCCGAGACGGGCGGATCACAAGGTCAGGAGATCGAGACCATCCTGGCTAACACGGTGAAACCCCGTCTCTACTAAAAAATACAAAAAACTAGCCAGGCGAGGTGGCGGGCGCCTGTAGTCCCAGCTACTCGGGAGGCCGAGGCAGGAGAATGGCGGGAACCCGGGAGGCGGAGCTTGCAGTGAGCTGAGATCCAGCCACTGCACTCCAGCCTGGGCGACAGAGTGAGACTCCGTCTCAAAAGAAAGAAAGAAAGAAAGAGAGAAAGAGAAAGGAAGGAAGGAAGGAAGGGAGGGAGGAAGGAAGGAAGGGAGGGAGGAGGGAAGGAGGGAAGGAAAGAGAGGGAGAGGAGAGGGGAGAGAGGATGGAAGGAAGGAAGTGCACTCATCCAAATTCTCAGCAGCACTATTGTAAATTATTTAGGACAATAATTAATCTAGTTTTCTTATAGGAGTAGGTATCATAACTAACTTTGGGAAATCCTAGTGTTTGAACATCATTTATATCAGGAAATAATTCCTATCTAACCTGAATCTTGTCTATAAAAAGTTAAAACCTTAAGTATTGAAGAAAGAACACTGAGAGGTGGGATACTTCATCACATTGTTGTAAACATGCTAGTACAAGTTAAGACAAGTTTGAATCCATCTGGGCGTCTTTTTAAAATTGAACAATGCGTAAGTATGTATTCCAGCTCTGTTCAGATTATACTACTCAGCTCTACACCTCTTCCTCTCACTAAGCTTTTAATTATAACCCACTATATTAATATCAAAGAGCTAAGATCAACAAGTTATGGCATATTATAATTATTAGCCCTGTACTAGCAGTCATTTAAGGGCTGTTTTTTCTAGACTTTATCACAAAACATTAAACTGATGAGAGATTATCCTTATTTGTTGTGAGATAAGCATGCAGGATGTGTCCAGCTTGTGTTAGCAAGGATGGGGAGACGGGAACTCCTACACAGTGCTGGTGGAGTATAAATTCATATACTTTGGGGATTTATTTGATTCAAACTAGAATGTGAAAAATGTGCATATTCTATGGACCAGTATATTTGGGTACTGGTAAGTTTTACACAGGCCCAGAGACATGTTTGTGGTAGCATTGTTTATAATAGCAAAAATTGGAAATAAACTGTGAGTCCCACAATGGGAAAAACGGGTGAATAAAATATAGCAGACTGCTCTGCAGATTAAAAAACGAGGCAGACTTACTTGTTTATAACATGGATAACTCACAAACATAGTGTTGAGTGCAATTCAAGTTGCAAAATTATATATAGATCAACTAGAGTATAATACCAGTATTATAAATTTGATAAAAATTACAAAAAAACCACATTATATATAGATATGCATACATATGCATATACATGTGTATAAAAACAAAGATGGTTTGCAAGGCAATTCATAAATTTTCTAGCATTGCTTCTTAGGATAGGAGGAAATAGTTTTGGATGTGAAGGAAAGTGAACACTTCAACTTGACATGGAGTGTTTTACTTTTTAATTTTACTTTGTTCTTTAAAATAATTTTGAAGATACTTCAAAAAATTATTAAAATTACCAGTTTTCTGTCATGGCTACATTGGTGTAGCCAATTACTTTTCTGTATTTTTTAGTGTTTCGAAACTAAATGTTTTCTCAAGTTCACCACTATGACACAAGATGCTTGATTTATTCATTCACTCTTCAGCAAGTATGTATTACTTGTCTGCTATGTATATGATACTGTTTGGTACCATAGTAAGCAACAAAAATGTATAAAAAAACACATGGTCCTATCTTCAAATATCTTGTAACTTTAAAAATGAAAAGTTCTTATTGGGAAAAGTGTGTGTAGGTTCAGGTATGCCTCATTGTGGTGATATTTTCAATAGTCTTATGATATGAAATTGTTACAGTTGTCATGAAATTACATGTAGGTGGGCTTCACTCTATGAAAACATAACAAGAAAATTACCACCTACAAAAGATTAAATTAGAGTGTGATTGACACTTTAAAAGAGAATTATTCCCTTCTCAAAAAAATGATTCATTGTAGGCCTCTTTCTGAACATATGAAATGTGATGGTATATTTTAAAAAGTCACATTACACCAACCTTTTTGGGCAACATATCCATTATATAAAGTAAGGTATACCAGTATAAGACAGAGACATTTCACCTGAGAGTATTTTCAGTGTTTACGGTTAGTAAGTCAGGCACACATAGAAACTTGTAGATGAGGACCTTCATTGTAGCTCCATTGTCAGCTTTGGGTCCAGGTGGGTAAATTTGACCAAATACCTTCTGAAAACCCAATGGGAAAGCATTCCCTGGGATGTCTCTCCATTACACCTTTGTCTGCAGTGGGGAAGGAAGGTGAAGAATAGTAAGCCGAACACTGTCTCTCAATGAGACAAAAAATGGTAGGCCATGAGTGCTTAAGGGTTGTGAATCAATGACATCCTTTGTTCTGTTTATGAATGTATGACTTTTTCTCTTTTGTTTTTGCTCCCTTTTCCCTAACTTCTTTTAAAAGTAATCAACTGATAATTGACAGACACTGCCTAGGTATTTTTTTGTGAGCAATCCGTATCCCAAGACATTTCTCTAGGGACCTTGGTTACACGCTTCTCCCAATCCTATCTTCTCTCCTGGGTCTGGTCATTGATACCCTTGGCTCAGGCAAAGTGGACTTTGAGTTAGGAGTCACTGAGAACCTGGGGAAAAAAAACCTGTCAACTGCAGTGTTCCTTGACATTCAGACAAGTTCTGTTCCATGGGGATTTCTATATTTGGCCAGACTGCAAGGTATTAAGGTAGATGAAACAGAAGAGATCTGAAAACTGCACGCTGAATTTCTCCTTGAGGTCTTATTTCTCAGAAATATGAGGCAATTTAAAATGTATGTGAGAAAAGAGTATTTTTGAAACTTTTCAAAAATAAAGGAAAGATCAAGAAGTGCTTTTAGCTAATATATATTAAAGGTTATTTGCCTGCATAGATACGACGGTCTTGTTGCTAGGCAACGGAGACACCGAGGCAATGGTGGGCCACGGAGGTAGAGGAGCTCATGAGTGTTTTAGTACGAATTCCTGTCACAATAGCAGCCAGGTTAACAAGCTTCTCCCAAAATGGGAAATGGCAGATATGACGATATGATGGACAGAGAGGTGAGGCATCTGGATTTTATTTGTCTAACATACCCAGTTCTTGTATGATGCAGTTAATACTTTTATTAATGTAGAATGGCCTGTTTATGCTAATAGGGATTTTTCTAACTTTGCAGCTTGTAGTTGATGACTCTGTTAGTGGAAGGAGTTGCAGGACTTCAGATACCAATGTCTAATACACAGACAGTTCTTAGAGAACTACCACGGGCAGAGGCGAAGCTAGATTATCTTAGCACTGTGAATATGGTGTATTCAGAAGGAAAAACAAGGACTCAGTCCATCACTCTTCTATCAAAGGAATTTAGTTACCACTTAAAAGTGAAATTCATAGGACAGGTGATGGCAGCTGTTAAAGTGTATTTTGTATCATAGATTTTCATAAGAGCATAATATTTTTCATTTTAAGGGTTTAAAGATTTTGAATATTTGGTATGCACATTTTTATTCTAGATCACTCTGGTTTTTTTTTTTTTTTTTTTTTTTTTTTTTTGAGGTAGGGTCTCTGTCACCCAGGTTGGAGTGCAGTGGCACAATTACAGTTCACTGCAACCTTGTTTTCCTGGGGTCAAGTGATCCCCTCACCTCAGCCTCCCTAGTAACTTGGACTACAGACATGTACCACAATGCCTGGCTAAATTTTTTTTAAATTTTTGTAGAGACAGAATCTCGCTGTTTTGCTCAGGCTGATCTCAAACTCCTGGCTTCAAAAGTGGTGGGATTACAGGCATGAGCCACGGCACCCAGCCAAGATCAATCACTGTAGTCTTTAGAATTCTTATTTTATAATTTCTACTTCTAAAATATTGTATGGGAGACAAAGAAAATAAGTTCCCTTCTTCCCCCTACCCCCACTGAAAAAAAAAGGAAAGAAAAACCAGTGGAGAATGTGAACAGAGGACTTTTTAATTATTTTAAGACGGAGGAGCAAGGCGGTCAGGAAAAGGTTGAAATTGTGTCAGAGGCCTTATAACAACGTATTTAAAAGAAACCCTATATTACAAGAATTGACTATGTTTATTAACTGTATAATATACTCATTGCACAGGAATTATTTCCTTATCATCTTTATTTGAAGACTTCAAAATGCTAAACACAGAGTAGCACTTTATTATGTCATGATTTTTGAGGTTTACAAGATTGCAAAAGTATCACATTTTATGTTGAAAGTATCACATGGATATATTACAGAATTTCAGTTTAATTCAAAACAATACACACCCAGCTATCCCACAAAGTGTGAACATAATAAGGCATATGTCCCACTTTCATACTCACCCCTTTTCACATAGAGTGGCCTTTAGTTGAGTTAGATTCCAACGTGATTCAAACCGAGTTGTCATGCAATGGCCTGAGGCTCCGGTGATTCAGAAGAGCCAATGTGGATGACTACAAAGAAGAACCAAAACAACAGAAAAAAAAAAGTTCCCTACAGCTTCATTTATCATTTGACTTCCCATGATTTATTTATAAAGGATCATCATCTCAATTCCACTTCTATATACATACATATTCAAAAGAACTGAAACCAGAGACTTGAACAGATACTTGTCCCAATGTTCATAGCAACATTATTTGCAATGGCTAAGGTGGAAACAACTCAAGTGTCCATCAGTAAATGAATACATAAACGAAATGTGGTATATCCATACCGTGGAATATTACACAGCCTTAAAAAGAAATGAAATTCTGATACATGTTGCAACATGAATGAACCTTAAAAACATAGTACATGAAATGTCAGACACGAAAGGACAGATAATAGATGATTGCACTTGTATGAGGTACCTAGAATCATCAAATTCATAGAGGCAGGAAGTAGAACAATGGCTCCTAATGGCTAGGGAAGGAGGAATGGGGAGTTATTGTTTAATGGGTACAGAGTTTGAGAATGGGGTCATGAAAAGCTCTGAAGATGCATAGTGGGATGGTTGCACAACAGTGCAAATTTACTTAATGTCCCTGAACTGTGCACTTAAGAAGAGTTAGACGGTAAATGTTATGCTATATATATTTTACCACACATGGAAAAAACAATAATCATTTAAAAAATTATATAATTGCCTCACCTAACTCAACATTTGAATTTCTCCTTGCAGGAACTATGCCGTCCTATTTTTTCCTTTCTGACCTCAGGTTCAAAAATATAAAAGTGTCACTGCAACATGCCTTAATTTAAACTCTGGTAGGATATTGCAAGATCAGATCAGCAATTTTCTCTCCTGGAAATTTCACCTTCTGTTGCTTTCTTGAAACATTATTTATTTATCCAGTCACCTGCTAATGCCAGCCACATGCTTAGGGCATCATGAAGATATCAAGAGAGAAGCCTAATTTTTCCTGCCCTGGTTATAGCTTGTAGGACAGATGGCATGGTACAGACGGCAGGTCCACAGACTGGACGGATGGCCTGGTCTTCATTCCAAAGTAGAATGCAAGTCTTGGGATTTTGGTTCAATCATAACATACCATGGATGAGTCTAAGTTTCTGTTATCGAGGAAGAAATGAGACGCCTCTCAGGAAAATAGTTAAGCAAGGAGAAGGGAGAAAGTATCAATGGTGTCTAGGTATGGTGCGCCCAGACAAATAGGAAGAAGCACTCTTAATGTCATTTGACATTACATCTGTTCACGGTCAAGTTTCTTACTAAGGAATTAGTAATGTGAGAAGCGTCGTTTCTCAGCTAGAGGACTATCCGCAACCTTCAAGCACCCTTCAGACTTCCAGCCATACCCTTTGCAAAGCAGCACTCTGTTTCAGTTGAAATCAGATCTAAAAATAGACTGTTTGGTGGAGGGAGGGTGGGGATAGGTACTCCAAGTTTGGTCTTTGAATTAGATCCAATATGTAAGAAGCAGAGGAAGTAAAAAGGGCTGATGGGCTTACTTTGAATAATAGCTTGAATTATCTTCCAGATTTACATTAGAAATCCTAATTTTAGCCTATGCCTCTTTCTTACCTCCTCTCTTGACTCCTAATTGGTAATTCAAAGAGTTTTCTTTTATTCACCTTTAAGCTCCTACTGTTTCTTTACATCCTAAGGAATCTACAGACAAATGGGACGTCGTATTAAAAGCTGTGTAGCCAGTGATTCTGGGATATATTATGATCAATTTTGGTTCCCAAGGGTTCACCTCACATCAGTGGTTGTCCAAACTAACCTCGAGTCCTGGAAATGTATTGATAAACTACTACTTGAGTATTATTATTTTACAAGCCACCTGCCATGAGTCAGAGTTAGATACTATTCAGAGACAGTGATCTTTCAATTCTCAGGGGTTTAATTTCTATCCATGGGTACATATCCAAGAATAGAACCATTTTTCAAGAAAGGCAATTAGTGTGGATCATCAGGGTTTTTATTTGTTTGTTGTGGGTTTTAAAAACTAACAATATTTTTAAATGGACCTTTTGGAGGAAGTCTGTTTCTATGAATTTTAACATGGACCTTTAGCTTTTGTCATTGGCAGTGCACAGGGGCTGAATCACTAGTGCCACCATTGGTGATAAATAAGTGGATAAAATCTTTGAAAAGTTAAAATGTCCCCAATAGAATATGTAAATGTAGTAGAAGGTGATAAAAAATAGAGACCTTAGATTCTGTGGAATAGATCTATATTATGTATGTTTCAGGATTTATTTCTAATAGAATTTCGGTAAATATTTGTTAAACAGACAATAATGTATGTTCATAAGAGTGTAACAGAAAAAGATCACAGAGCAGAGGCTTTGTTTTCTTAAGTTTACTACTATCCAGGACAAAATAAATACACACATGAAACATTAGAAAATATATCAGAAAGGGGCCATCAGAGAAATGTAAATCAAAACCGCAATGAGATACCATCTCACACCAGTTAGAATGGCAATCATTAAAAAGTCAGGAAACAACAGGTGCTGGAGAGGATGTGGAGAAATAGGAACATTTTTACACTGTTGGTGGGACTGTAAACTAGTTCAACCATTGTAGAAGACAGTGTGGCAATTCCTCAAGGATCTAGAACTAGAAATACCATTTGACCCAGCCATCCCATTACTGGGGATATGCCCAAAGGATTATAAATCATGCTACTATAAAGACACATGCACACGTATGTTTACTGTGGCACTATTCACAATAGCGAAGACTTGGAACCAACCCAAATGTCCATCAATGATACACTGGATTAAGCAAATGTGGCACATATGCATCATGGAATACTATGCAGTCATAAGAAAGGATGAGTTCATGTCCTTTATAGGGACATGGGTGAAGCTGGAAACCATCATTCTGAGCAAACTGTCTCAAGGACAGAAAACCAAACACCACATGTTCTCACTCATAGGTGGGAACTGAACAATGAGATCACTTGGGCACAAGATGGAGAACATCACACACCGGGGCCTATGGTGGGGTGGGGAGACAGGGGAGGGATAGCATTAGGAGATATGTCTAAGGTAAATGACGAGTTAATGGGTGCAGCACACTGACATGGCACATGTATACATACATATGTAACAAACCTGTACGTTGTGCACCTGTACCCTAGAACTTAAAGTATAATAATAAATAAATAAATAAATAAATAATTTTTAAAAAAGAAAATATATCAGAAAGGATTAAATTAAGTTCCCAAATCAAGAGAACAATGCAGAAGGACTGTGAGAATTCAGAGGAAAAGTCAATGTGGGTCAAATTGAGGACATTTCCCTGAGAAGGCAGGAATCGGGAGAAGACTTCTAATATTATATTTGTGGATAAAATAGCCCCTTCCATTCCCCTGGGCTCTGAGCAACTTAGAACAGATATCAAATCTATTCTTATACCACAAGTTACTCTGACAGTTGGTTCCAGTCACCAGACAAGAAGGTAGCAAGCCCTGGAGCAAAATGCCTCAGAGAGGAATAGGCCCAACTTACTTATTACTTTAAATCAGTTGGCAAAATGTAACCAGAAACAAGCAGCATTGCAGTCTCTTGAGAGGCTCTTAAAATACAGATTCCTGGGCGCCAGCCCAGACCTACTGAGTGAAAATGTCTGGGGTGGAGCCCAGAAAGCAACAGCTTTCAAAGCTCCCAGAGTGATTATCTGTGTAAGACAATCAAGTTTAAAAATCAGAGTAGACAGAGGTGGGAGAGAATGGCAGAAATCTGATGTAGTCAAGAAGTAAATAAACATTTATATCGTCTTATTGACAACTGAAGCACTGGCTTGTTTTGTGTCGCTTTGTTATCTTCATTCCAAAGTAGCTTGGCATTGTCGAATGCCAAGCTTTGAGGCCTCTGTGTGTGGCTAAGGACAGAGTCAGTCTCTGGAACCTCACCGTACTATGGCCTGTGATATCTGTGCTTCCCAACACATTCGCCACATGGCACAGAAGGCTTCGCTTGGGATGTGAGCTTATTATTTGGCATCTTTTCCTCTCCTGGTTCTTGGCAGGAACCATAATTCAAATTATGTCCTCTCTTATAATTGTGTTAGATATTACTGTGTCCAGCTGGGTCTGCCTTATTAGTATCTACCTAACTGAAGACAGTACTACCATGCCTTGAGAGGGTGACTATTTAGCTTCTGAAGCTTCCATACTGGGGGCAGATACTGCACTACCCTACCCCAACAAAAGGTCCTCTAGAACGACTTTTGTGGTCCAAGCATAGACAGGCTTTGTCTGTATATGCAACAACAAGGGCAGGAACAACTTGGCCAGTAGCACAAGGGCAAGGCACCTCCACAAAAACAGAATGCCAGGAAATGAACAAGAGAGGTTCTTAGCTATTATGAGCTTGTCAAAACTTCTGCTAGAAGAGTTGCCAAGTATTCCTCCTGACCTCCAAGACTGAAATAAGGACATGGAAGTAATAGAATTCAAACTTCTGCATTCTCTGGCTGCTAAAGAGTATAATACTACGTCTAACTCAAGGACACTGTAGGGCGGAAGGAGGCCACAGACACAAAGACACCTTTGATACTCTTATGTTCCAGCCAATGCTACTTCATAGCTAAACCCTCCCTTTACAATAGAATTCTTCTTTTTGTAGCTTTCTCATTATGAAAAATTTCAATCTTATCGAAAAGTAGACAAAACAGTATAATGAAGATCTATGTAGCACTACATCAGCTTCAACAAATTTCAACTCATGGCCAAGCTTATTTTATCCCTACCCTCACCATTTCTTCCTTCCTGTATTGTTTTGAATCCAGTCTCAGATGTTATATCGTTTTAATCTGTAACTATTTCAAATGTGTATTTTTAAAAGAACTTAAAAAGACATGACAACAATACCATGATCACACGTGAAATTAACAAGAATTTCAAATATCCTGTCAATGTTCAAATGTCTAATTTTTGCATATATGTATATAATTTTTTAACAGTTTGTTTGGGTCAGGATGCAAATACGGTCTGCACATTACAGGTGGTTGATGTTTTCCTTAAGTTCTTTCGACCTATACATTTCTCTTTTATTTTTATCCGTTTTTTTGAAGAAATAATCATTTGGCCTATATGATCGGTGCTTTAATGCACACATGTCCCCTGGGGATTTGTTCAAGTGTAGGTTTTGAGTCAGAAAGTCTGGGGTGGGCCTGAGATTCTGCATTTTAAAAACCTCTCAGTCTATCTCAGGCAATGCTTTTGCTGCCGTTCGACGGACCAAACTTTGAGTAGCCACCTTATAGCATATCCCACAATCTGGATTTTGCTGACTGAATCTTTCTAGTGTATTTCAACATGTTCCTCTGACCTTTACATTTCCCACATTGGTAGTTATTGGTAGTTGAGTACAAAGACTTGATCAAATCTAGGTGTTTTGTTTTGTTTTTTTCTTTTTGGAACCACATAAAACATAATGCTTGGTTGTCTCCTTCTTTGCAGTGCTAGTAACTTGACCTTCTAGGCCTATTTTCATTAATTTATTAGGGGGTATAAAAATATTACCATAAAGACAAATTTCCCCTCATCTGCCACCTAGTGGTATAGTTCATATAAGAATCCCAGAAAAAAACTTAATTATTTTCCTTTATTCACCAATTTTCAAAATAATAAGTTGGTTTACTAACATCTTCCAGTGATGACCAATTAGCGTTTGGAGTTTTAAAAAATATTTCCCTGGTGGTGACTGTTGTTGTTGCTGTTATTTTAAAATTCATCACTAATTCATGGATTTAAACATATTTCATGCATCTTAATCCATTTCTGTTGTTACCTTCATGTGAAAGACTCTCCAGGTTGGCCTCTCAGTCCTTTTGATACCACCCTAGTAGTCTTTGAGTGCCTCATTGCTATTTTGTGTAACAAGATATTTCAGGCTTAACTTGTATATTACATTTCCTGACCCAGATCTGCAATTAGCCATTTCTCCAAAGACTATTATTGTTTCTTTTAGTGGAAAGGTATTTAATGATGATAATCTGGATTCTATGGTGCTCGTTGTCCCTAGGTTGGTGTGTAATGGAAACTTTGTAACCCCACAAATACATGCTTTAATATTTTCAGTTAGAAATGCAGACATACATATATATATACACACACACACACACACAGAGAGACACATATATACACACACATGTATATATGTATCCTAGAAGTATAGTATACTATTATTGCATTGTTCATAAAATGCTGCTTTTCTACTGAACTTGATTTCAGAAAAATAACATAAATAAAAATGTTTCTGATTTGTTTTATTAAATGTGCCACGCAAACAAAAACATGATTTTTATGGTGAATACTTTATAATAAAAAGCCAGAAGAGACCTCGGAAAAACAACTTAACCTCTTCCACATTCAATTTCATGATCTGAAAACTACTTTTCTCACAGGGCTGTTAATAACAAAGCTATCATTTACCAAGCATTTACTGCAAGCCAGACACTTTACATACACTTTTTTTTTCAATTAATCCTTATAGCAGTTATTTTCAAGTAAGTGGTGTTTGCCTCATTTTACAAATAGTAGACTTTCCCAAGGTGACACAGCCAGTTAAGTGGCAGAATCAGTGCTTTAACAGGTCTCTCTGGCTCCATGCTCTTAACCTGGAGTATAGGGTGGTAATTACATGAAAGAATGAATGTATGGTGCCTCTGGCTCAATGCCTGACAAATGATGTTCAATGGAAAATAAATGTCAGTTAATAGAAGTAGCCTTGGTGGATCTGTGCTTGGCATTTGGGATGGGAGATGAGAGGGCAGACGGGGAGAGGAGGCCAGCCAGCTTTCTGCTTTACCAGGCTTCTGGCCTGTTGACACTCCATCTTGCTAATTTCCCATGTTGGGTCTAACCTATGTGTCCACCATGACAGATGCTCTCATGTCAGAGCTCAAGGTCAGCCCTCAAGAGTGCAGGCTGGCACCTTCTGTCATGTTGTCTCTTAAATCTACTCAGCAAATGGCAGTAGTCCGGAGGCAAGTCTGCCTTGGCCTCTTCCCCTTACATTGTGTGTCATTAGCTGCTACATGGCTCTTTGTTCAAAACAAAATTCACAAAACTGACAGATTCATCTGCTAATGTCGGGAGACATCAGAGCCAATCACAGGAAACTTCCAAAAGGCAAATAGGGTCACTTTTCACAAAGTGGGATTAAGAATAGGAAAATAGTCTTGTCATTAAAAAGGACAAATACATTTTCCTCTCAGCAGGCTCACCCTAGGAAAATAGGGATATTTATATGAGTACATCGTTTAATTATGATTGCTTTGAATAATTTCAAATCAAAGCATCCACCCCACATATAGCCAACCTGTCATTAACCATTTTGAGCTAGTGAGCAGTATTTTTCATTGTAAATGACATCTTCATGATGATGAAAATTTAGGTGTAAAGTGCAACATGTTGGCACTCATTCAAGATAGCAAATAATCACATACATTGTTTTAAATCACCTGGAAAGGAAACTAGTGATCTGTTTGTTTTACTGTTTTGTTTTTGAGACGGGGTCTAGCTCTGCTGTCCAAGCTGGAGTACAGTGACATGATCTTAGCTCACTGCAGTCTCCACCTCCCAAGCTGAAGGCATCCTCCACCTGAGCCTTCTGAGTATCTGGGACTATAGGCACACTCATTTATTTCTTACAAACACTCAAGGAAGTAGGTCCACCTAGTAGCACTAGTGTATAGATGAGGAAAATCAAGGCTTAAAGTGACTAAATTGATTTCTAGTTATTATTTTATATTATTAGTGGCTGTTATAAATGGGATTGCTTTCTTGATTTCTTCTTCAAATTGCTCTCTATTGGTGTATATAAATGCTACTGATGTTTGTATATAGATTCTGTATCTTGCAACTTTACTGAATTTGCTTATCACTTCTAAAGTTTTTTGGTTGTGTCTTTAGGTTTTTCTAAATATAAGATCATATCATCTGTGTACAAGGCTAATGTGACTTTTTCCTTTCCAATTTGGATACCCTTTATCTCTTTATCTTGCCTAATTGCTCTGGTCCAGACTTCCAGTATTATTGAAGAAAAAGTGGTAAAAGTGAGCATCCTGAAAGAGCTATACAAGGAAAAATATAAAACACTGATGAAAGAAATTGAAGAGGACAACACACAAGAAAATGAAAGGATATTCCATGCGCGTGGGTTGGAAGAATTAACTCTGTTAAAATGACAATATCACCCAAAGCAAATTATAGGCTCAATGTAATCGCTATCAAAATACCAATGACATTCTTCACAGAAATAAAGGACCCCAGTAGCCAAAGCAATCCTGAGCAAAAAGAACAAAGCTAGAGACATTACACTACCTGACTCCAAAATATACTACAAAGCTGTGGCGATTAAATCACCATGGTACTGGCATAAAAACAGACACATAGACCAATGGAACAGAATAAACAACTTAGATATAAATCTATGTATTTATAGCCAACTAATTTTTAACAAAGATGCCAAGAATGTGTTACAATGGGGAAAGGGAAGTCTGTTCAATAAATGATCCTGGGAAAACTGGTTAACCATATGCAAAAGGGGGAATCTAGACCCCTAGCTCTCAACATATACAAAAATCTAATCAAAATGGATTAAAGACTTAAGTCTAATACCTGAAACTATGAAAGCAGTAGAAGAAAACATTGGGGAAATGTTCCAGGACATTGCTCTAGGCAGAGATTTTTTCGTGTAAGACCTCAAATGCACAGATAACAAAAGCAAACATGAACAAATGGGGTCATATCAAGTTAAAAACCTTCTTCACAGCATCTTGCCTCACACGGTGAAACCCTATCTCCAATAAAAATACAAAAAAAAAATTAGCTGGGCGTGGTGGCGGGCGCCTGTAGTCCCAGCTACTTGGGAGGCTGAGGCAGGAGAATGGCATGAACCTGGGAGGGCAGAGCTTGCAGTGAGCCAAGATCAAGCCACTGTACTGCAGCCTGGGTGACAGAGCAAGACTCTGTCTCGAAAAAAACAAAAAACAAAAAACAAAAAAACTTTCACAGCAAAGGAAACAATCAACAAAGTGAAAGGACAACCCAAAAAATGGCAGAAAATGTTTGAAAACTATTCATCTTATAAGGGATTAATAATCAAAATATATAAAGAGTTATATATAAACAACTAAATAGCAAAATGTCGAATAATTTGATTTTAAAATGAGAAATCTAAAAACACCTTTCTCAAAAGAAGGAACAAATGGCCAACAGGTATATGAAAAAATACTCAACATCACTAATCATGAGAGAAATGCAGATCAAAAGTACAGTCTCACCCCAGTTATAATGACTTTTATCAAAAAGACAAGGAATGACATACTGGTGAGGATATGAAGAAAGGCGAATCCTTGTACACTGTTGGTGGGAATGTGAATTAGTATAGCAATACTGTGGAAAACAGATGGACATTCCTCAGAAAGCTAGAAATAGAACTAACCATATGATCCAGCAATTCCACTATTGAGTTTATGCCCAAAAGATAGGAAATCAATATATCAAAGAGTTACCTGCATTTCCATGTTTATTGCAGCACTATTCACAATAACCAAAATGTGGAATCAACCTAAGTGTGCATCAACTGATGAATGGATAAAGAAAGCGTAACACACACACACAGAGGAATATTATTCAGCCACAAAAAGGAATGAAATCCTATCATTTGCAGCAACATAGATGGAACTGGACGTCATTATGTTAAGTGAAATAAGCCAAGCATAGAAAGACAAATATTGCATGTTCTCACTCATACATGGAAGCTAAAAAAGTGGATCTCATAAAGATAGAGAGTAGTCTGGTGCTTACCAGATGCTGGGAAGAGTACAGGGGAGTGGCAGGGGATGAAGAGAGGTTAATTAATGGGTACAAATATATACTTAAGACCTGTTGTTTGGTAGCTCAGTATAATTAACCTTAATCAACTGTACATTTCAAAATAGCTAGAAGAGAACAATTCAAATGTTCCTAGCGTAAAGAAAAAATAAATATTTAAAATGATGGTTATCCCAGTTACCCTAATTTGATTACAGGAATGTATCAAATTGTCATATGTACCCCCAAAATATGTACATCTAATATGTATCAATAAATAAATAAATAGTGACTAAGGTGCACGACATTGTGCACTCCATGCCTGGAATAGCCCGGGTGAGAGCCCACTGCCGAATGGCTCCACTGCCTTCCATCATGGTGCACTGCCAGCAGGAAGATGTGGCTGCCATGATGCTCAACTGCACATGACACCAGGCTTGATTTCTCTGAGAAGACTGCTTTCTGGAGCCTGACAACATGGCAGCCCTGAGGGAAAAGCCCAACCTGGCATACTCACTGTCCAAATCAAAAGGCAGGAACTCTTGGGACTATTTTTCAGAACAAGAACCTGCACATGTAGAAAACTGCAACAGGTGAAGCAAAATGGCCTTGAAGGGGAGTTGCTCAAAAACAGGTATCAACTGGACAGGAGTTTGGGGTATGAATATGTACTTAGTTTAAATGGATTACATTTTAGGAGGCTGACAGTATTTATGAAGAAATGCGTCTGTTAAAACTAGAAATATGGTACAAAAGTGTTGGTTTGTGTTGTATCTATTCTGTCTGCAATGATATCTATGCATTTATGGATTTTTCCCTAGTACTCAGCTTAAAGTAAAAAATACCAGAACCTTATGCAATGATGATTCATTGTATTTGCTTTTAGATATTTTTCCAAATCCATATTAGGCATTTCTTGAAAAAAGGCGATTAAGCAGATTTTGAAGGTCTTACGTTGGGTAATTAATTTGTCTCAATCACTATGCTAGGCAGTCTAGGGTGGGCAAAAACAAAATAAAACAACAAAGAATGAAAAGAAAGTGCTGAGGAACTGGGGAGGGGTGGCAGAGAATTGGAGAAAGCTTCATGTGGGAGGTAACATTTAGACTGGGTCCTGAAGGATGAGTAGGAGCTTTGTGAGTTTGGTGAGAAGGGAACAAAATGAGAATGAACACAAAGTTTATTCTCTTGGCTTTCTTTCCACCCTTCCGTGCGATTTCCTCTTTGAAGTCTTGCACGTAGTGTGCAATATGTGTGGTATCATCAATAGTAGAAAGATTGAGGTTCAGAGCCATCAACCCAATTCCTAGGTGCCATGCAGCAAGAGGCAGCCTGTGGCTAAACTTACATCCGTTTATTACTAAGCCAAAATATCAAAGGACTGCCTTTTATACTTTTCCTAATCTCACTCTCTGGATCTAATAATAAAAATAAATGAAAGAAGACAAGAGAAAATTGATGTATATTTTTTGTGTTTCATCCTTCACTCAGCTTTGCATTATGAGGTGCAACTGATTGCAATCCTTCTCATAAACAATTTAGATTTTCTTTTTTATATAATTAGGACATTAATTTTGTTCACTTTTCATACTAAAGATAATAGTTTTAAACTCTAAATCCAATACTATATTTTAGCTTTTAAAGTAAGTAATTACATGTCCATCGTAAGTCATACTTATTTTCAAATTCACTGATAAGTAAAACAGGCTGGGTGTGGTGGCTCATACCTGTAATCCCAGCACTTTGGGAGGCAGAGGCGGGCAGATCACTTGAGCCCAGGAGTTTGAGACCAGCCTGGGCAACATGACAAAATCCCGACTCTATAAAAATTAGTCAGGTATGGTGGCGTGCATCTGTAGTCCCAGCTACTTGGGAGGCTGAGGTGGGAGGATTGCTTGATCCTGGGAGGGCAAGGCTGCAGTGAGCCGAGATCGCGGCACTGCACTCCAGCCTCAGTGGCAGAATGAGACCCTATCTCAAAAACAAAACACACAAAAAATACTTAAACTTTCCTCTTTGGAGTTCTGGTAAAAGAGATGATATTATGGCACCACACTGTGAGCCAAAAAGGTGTTTATTCAAGTAAGGATCTTGCCCCCTGTGCAGGAGCATCACTCTTGCTGCAGACTCTGAAATGTGTGCTGAGTTTTGTTCTTGAGTAAAAACACCACGAAGGATGGCAGCACCCATGAGATCCCTTAATGAAAAAGCAGTTCCCAAAATAACGCAGCTTCTTGTCCCCTCAGCTGAATTCATTTAGGGTGCTGTCTTGCAGTGCTTTTATTATATACTCAGACTACCACTGGAGTGAACAAGAATACTATGAATCAAGGCTCTTCTGTTTTCCAGTCATTGGCTTGAACGTGGACCATGTTTCAGCCCTTGGACAAAAATTTTCATTCACTCAACATTTAGTAGCCACCACCACCCTCACCCCACCCTATGTGTGACCACTGTTACTATATCTGGGGCCTTAGCAAGTAGTCGAGCATATGACGATTATTTTTGTCATGAGACTTTTTAAGCCAAAAAATTGATTTAAAGCCTTATTTCACATTTCACAGGAAAAATGCTGTCATAGACGTAGATCAGGCAAGGAGACATCCAATCCCTGATCCTGAAATGATGGTGACGGGACACGTTCTGATCTCTAAGCTGATTCAGAGCTGAGGACTGGCAACTCCTGGGGAGCACCATGCATATACTGGCACTCCGGTATGATGGGCATCCCTGGAGTTGGCAGTGGGGTGCCCCGCAAGTGAGTTTGGACCAGTAGGTCAGGAAAGATCCCTTAATGAGAAATGCATGACTCACGAGGATAATGGTATAATTATAAAACAGCAAGCAAAAGAAAATATTGCAATATGAATGACTATGAAGCCTGTTGCCAAATTGTCATGAGTTCAAATACTGGTTTATTTATGTGGTCTTGTGCAAGTTACTTAACTCCTACAGGTCTCACTCTTGTCATCTGTAAATGGAGTTAGTAGTAGTATCCAATATGTACAGGGTTATAATGAGGATAAGAGCATTTGTAAAGCAAGTGGACACTGACACATAGTAAGTATCCTATTAAGTGTTTGTTTAACAAATTATAAAACACATTTGATTGGTCATCCTGTAGATGCTTAGCAAAATTAGACATAAATCACATGGCCAAGATTTTTCCTGTCTATTCTCAAACACTGAAGCTGTTGTAATGCTATCTTACTTCAAATTAGAATAACTGTCATTATGTTTTACACATTTGCCATACTCTACAGTCCTCTAAAGAGAGAGTGAAAACAAAACTTTATATCAATTATAAAGATATATGTGTATAAAGACATACATGTCAGCCGGGCGCGGTGGCTCATGCCTGTAATCCCAGCACTTTGGGAGGCCGTGGTGGGTGGATCACAAGGTCAAGAGATCGAGACCATCCTGGCCAACATGATGAAACCCCATCTCTACTAAAAATACAGAAATTAGCTGGGCAGAGTGGCACGTGCCTGTAGTCCCAGCTACCCCGGAGGCTGAGGCAGGATTATCGCTTGAACCCGGGAGGCGGAGGTCGCAGTGAGCTGAGATTGCACTCCAGGCTGGTGACAGAGCAAGACTCTGTCAAGAAAGAAAGAAAGAGAGAGAGAGAGAGAGAGAAAAGAAAGAAAAAAAAAAGAAAGAAATGCATTTTACTGCATTGCTTGAAAAATTAGAAACAGAAGTCTATCAGTGGAAGATTGAATAAATTGTGGCATACTCATAAAACATAATAATAGACATCATTTAAAATAAATGAATTAGCTCTCCATGAAACAACAAGGATGCATTTCTAAAACAAGGATAAGCATGAAGAAGCCTAGAAGAGTATTTACAGCATTTACAGTAAACCTTCACATAAAATTTAAAAACATATGAAAGAAGGTCATATGCTATTTTGAATACATGCACACAGAGAAACGTGAACAAAAACAGGAGCCTAAAAGATACACAACAAAATCAAGATGATAAGGCTGGCACTGTGGCTCATGCCTGTAAATCCCAGCATTTTGGGAGGCCAAGGCGGGTGGATTCTTTGAGCCCAGGAGTTCAAGACCAGACTGGGCAACATGGCGAAACCCCATCTCTAAAAAGAAATACAAAAATTAGCTGGGCATATTACTCAGGAGGCTGAAACAGGAAGATCGCTTGAGCCCAGGAGGTCAAGGCTGCAGTGAGCCACGGTCATGCCACTGCACTGCAGTCTGGGAGGCAGAGCAAGACCCTGTCTGAAACAAGCAAACAAACAAACAACACCCCCACAAACAAAAACAACAAAAAAGCAATATCAAGACAATGATTTGAGGAAGGAGAAATGGAAATAAAATCTGGCAGGGACAGAGAGGGGTCTTTGATTTCATCTGTAAAATTTTCTTTCTCAAAAAATAAAGATCTGAGAAAAACACAGCCAGCTGTTAACATTTATTAAATCAGGGAGGAGGATATGTTATTCTCTAATCTTTTTATTTATATTTGGACATATTGATAATAAAAATAGTAAACAGAATGCATTTAATTGCCAAACCATAATTCTAAAGTTTCCACCCATGGATTTTATTACTTCTCCCAGTTAATTTTTAAAAAAAAGGTGGGGTGGATTTCAAAGCATTAGCATATTACCAGCTGTACTGGTGTTTCTTATAGATGGCCCTGTTTCATGAGGTTTGGGTAGTGCTGGCACAGGGACTCTAAGGAATGTATTTTCATTATTCTAGAAATAGTTTTAATGGTCTGTTGTAGAACAGTGTTAATGGGAGCCATGTAGATAAATCCCCAAGCAGGCTTTTCAGCGGTTGCATTTTTTGCTCAGCCAAAAATAAAAAAGTCTTCCTCTTGCCCTCCTGAATAATTCCGCTAAGCAAGCATGTTGTCTATTTTCAGGTACTTCGAATGAAACAATATGGAACATTTATTTAGGGTGTTTTGCACTGCAAACTTCAGCAGAATGGCAAGGCAACTGATCATTCCTTTGAATCTATGTAATGAATAACACTTGCATATGTTATTGATTGATGGAACAAACAGCACCATAGCCCATTTTTTCCGTGCTGTGTATTGAGATGTGGCTGGTGTGCTCTGAGTCTGGCAATTCTGTGTTCACTGTGTAAATTAACTGGGACAAGGGTCTGTGATCCTTTATTTATTATTCTTAGAATTGCAGTGTGGAGGTTAAATATGCCATTGACCTTTTTATATCCAAGGTACAGTGTATTACGTGTAAAATGTTCACCAAATTAATTTTGTCAGATGTTGTCCACATTCTAACTAGAAAACAATTCTCATAGGCTGAAACATGAATATTTCTAATAGATGTATTTTCAGTGCCTCAACTGCAATGGCATTTAACATTGCTGAGATTATTAAACATGAAATTTATTTATGCAGTTGTATTATTTATTGACTGCCTGTCATGCACTGTTGGATCTGGAATAAAGTGATGACCAAGACAATTCTGCTGTCTCCAAATTGTTAATAATCTAATGTGTAACACAGTCAAGAAAGTAGGTAATTATAAGACAGGAGGATAAGCACCAGGTATAAATAAAGGGTGTTGGCCGGGCATGGTGGCTTACGCCTGTAATCCCAGCAATTTGGGAGGTCGAGGCAGGTGGATCACAAGGTCAGGAGATTGAGACCAGCCTGACCAACATGGAGAAACCCCATCTCTACTAAAAATACAAAATTAACTGTGTGTGGTGGTGCCCGCCTGTCATCCCGGCTACTCGGGAGACTGTGAGGCAGGAGAATTGCTTGAACCTGGGAGGTGGAGGTTGCAGTGAGCCGAGATCGCGCCATTGCACTCCAGCCTGGGTGACAAGAGCAAAATTGCATCTCAAAAAAAAAAAAAAAAAAGGGGGGGGGGTGTTAAGGGAGCACACAGCAGGAAAACCTAGCTCAGTCTAGGGTGATAAGAGTATCAAGGAAGGCTTCCTGATAGAACTGTGTATGCCGAGACTTCATTTGGAGACTGAAGGAAGAATAGTCCAAGCAGAGGAGACAGCACATGGAAAGGCCCAGAGACAAGAGAAAGTGTACTTTGGGCCAAATGTTCAGGTCATTTCTTTGGTATGAAGAGTCTTCACTACTCTGGTGGTATCTCTTTGGGATTCTTAGCTCAAGTCACCCTGAGAATGGCCATTGAACATGAATCATCTGAAAGTCCTACTTTTGATCCTCAGCACAATGCACAGGCCCCCACCCAGGACTAATTAAATCAGAATCTCTAGGGGCTGGTCCCAGGCATTAGGACTTTTTTGAGTTTTGTTTTGTTTTGTTTTTGAGACAGAGTTTCACTCTGTTGCCAGACTGGAGTGCAGTGGTGTGATCTCGGATCACTGCAGCCTCCGCCTCCTGGGTTCCAGTGATTCTCCTGCCTCAACCGCCCGAATAGCTGGGACTACAGGCGTGCACCACCACGCCCAGCTAAATTTTGTATTTTTAATAGAGACAGGATGTCACCATGTTGTCCAGGTTGATCTCGATCTCTTGACCTCGTGATCTGCCTGTCTTGGCCTCCCAAAGTGCTGGGATTACAGGCCTGAGCCACCGCGCCCGGCCAGAACTTTCTAAAAGCTCTTCAGGTGATGTGAATATAGAGTCAGGTTGAGAATCACCGACTGACAAGACAAATCCTGACAGATGTGTTGATTGTCAAACATGTAAGGCAAGTCAGAGAGGCAGAAGAGCTGTTCAACGACTGCCAAAATGATCTGGTGGTGAAGAACTGACCTTGGGGATCACATCTACCAGCCTTCTCATGTGCAAAACCGTGAAAAGAGTGACTCATATTCTAGCACTGGCTCTTGACATATTCAGACAGTATTTCACAGGGTTTTTTTTTTTTTTAATTCATTAATTCATTCACTCCAAAACACTTAGCTAACCCTTGCTATATGTCAGTATGCTAGATGCTATGGATAAGTATATGAGTAAGACATTAACTCTACCTTTGGATAAAAGCACCCAGTCTAGTGAAGAGTCAGTAATCACAATCCTATGAAAGGATAAATCAGAGATGGATGTGCATTGCCCAGTTGGGGAAAGGGGTTAGCCAAAAGACCAGACAAGGGCTGCATTTTGAAAAATGAATAGGAGTTTGCAAGATGGGGAGTGCAGTTCCCTGAGACAGAAAGACTTTGTGCATGCTTGAAGGCTTGAAGGCTGTGAGAAGTGTGGCTTGAAAAAGTAGGCTGGAAAACTGATTTGACCACCAAAGGTCAAGAGACCCTTCTCTCCTATTGCCAACTGGCCACAACTCATGCTTTGGCAGTCTGTATGTAACTGAAAGCTTTGTGCTCACATGTCTCCATAGGGTTGGTAAGACCACGTCATGTCATGGTCATTGGAATACAGCTAAGAGCAGAGATCAGTAGCTCAAGGTTCTGAGAGTGATCCAAATACAGCTAAGGATCCAGTGTTCTGCTGAGGCTTTGAGGACCAGCTGAAATACATCTCTAGTACTAAAGATGTGTGTCACTGTTTAGGCAGCCTCTAAGATGACCTGCAAGGATCTCTGCCTCCTGGTATTCACTTCCTTATGAAATTCTCTCCCCTTGAATGTGGGCTGGACTTATTGACCCTTTACTAAAGAATAGAGTAGAATAGAAGTGTCACTTTTGAGAATAGGTTATAAAAAACTGATCTTCCGTCTTTGGTTCTCTTTCTCTCTCTCTCTCTCTCTCTCTCTCTCATTGTTCATCCTGGGATAAACCAAATACCATGTTTTGAGGCAGTACCATGCAAAGGTCCTTGGGGTAAGGGACCAACACCCACCAACAGCCATGTGAGTGAGCTCGGAAGCAGGTCCCTTCCCAGTCATTCCTTCAGATCACACTGCATTCCTGGTTGACAACTGGCTGCAACTTACTGGGAGACCTTGAGCTGGAGACACTCATTTAAGCTCTAACCTGGTTCTTGACCCACAAAAACTGAGAGATAATCAGTATTTCCTGTTTTAAACATCTCTGTCTCTGGATACCTTGTTACACAGTCATCAATATGGTATATAGTCACCATTCACTGAGTTTCTGTACATCTGCATCCTCTATGAAGACCCCACAGGT
The DNA here is from genome assembly GCF_002776525.5 of Piliocolobus tephrosceles. Lineage (NCBI taxonomy): Eukaryota > Metazoa > Chordata > Mammalia > Primates > Cercopithecidae > Piliocolobus > Piliocolobus tephrosceles. The sequence goes on along the minus strand of NC_045438.1, from coordinate 4,207,994 downwards.
TGGCTACAGAGAGTTATTATTGTTCCTGATCCTGATTGCCCCGCCTTGAAAAATAAGGTTTATCTCAGGCCTGAAATATATGTCAAAATAAGAATGAAGAACTAAGAGATTCAGCTGTTCTGATGTTACCAGTTTAAAATGCAAGATGGTGAAGATTATAGTTGTTGGCAGTACTAAAAGTGTTTTCAAATGGCACTCCTTTTCATCTGAGAGTGATGACCCAACTTCCTCTCTCTTCCCATCATCCACAAAGCACCAGAGTGCATGCAACATTCAAAGCTGATCAGGAACTCAGGATAGCATCTCAGAGTCTTACTACAGAACTGCTGCCAAGCACAAGCCTTTTTCTATTTGGTTCTTTTCATTTTTATCTATTTCATCACAATCCTGAAATTTAGGATGATTTGGAATGTGTGTGTTTATGCAGCCTTTCTGGTACACCTTTCCTTTTATTTTCATATGATATAAATATTTTATCCTTCATTTATTCACACACAAAAGATGGTTTGCGTGGTAAGCTAATAACCTGCCCAGTCTTACTCTGGCATAGAAACTAACTTGAAAAGCCAAATCTACAATAAAGATACTTTGCTAAGTAAAATCATGTGGGTATCTGATACCTTGATTTTGTTTCATCAATTTAATTTGTTTAAATATTTGGTAAACTTAAGGTTAAAAATATATAATGTTGCAACATATTAGAATTCTTCTAAATATACAATTTAGTCTGTTTCAGGAACCTAACCTATTTCTTCTTAACTTTGTGACACAGGAGAAGAAAACCTCCTGGCAATTTTACGAAGAAGATGGTGGAAGTACATGATTTTGGGACTCATAGACCTGGAAGCAAATTACCTGGTAGTCAAGGCTTACCAATACACAACGCTGACCAGTATCCAGGTACCAATGGTTCTTCTTCCCTTTTCAGCTTCCTCTATCCACATGTAGTTTACTTTCAGTTTAGTCCTTGAGAATCTGTATACTCTAAGTTACTATCTGTATACTATACTATAGTATACAGACTGTACTGTACAGATTCTGTGTACTATAAGTCTGTAAGTTTTGCAACAAGAGGGAAACTGGTTGTATAAAAATTAACTTGAACTTTATTTATATATCTTATAATTTTTTAAATTTAAGTGTAATTGGACATCTTTTATCTCTGTTTCAAATATATTACAATTACTGTTGACAACGTAAAAAAATTTGTGGCTTTGAATGCTGTCAACTAATCTTATGTTAGCAGGAGAATTTTTAATAAATATAAAAACAAATCAGTTTTAATCACAACTTATAACTTTTTAGAATGTTAATAGACTTTGATTAAATAATCAAACTGCTTAATAATCTTTTCTTTTAGCTTTTTTAATGTGTAAAATTTGCAACCTGAAGGGACAGGATTTTTCCTAAAGGGACAAGAATTCAAT
>NC_045438.1:4166053-4206467 GCF_002776525.5 Piliocolobus tephrosceles | reverse complement strand
ACACACACATGAACACACACACATGAACACACACACATGAACACACACATGAACACACGCACACACACACAATTGCAAGTTTACCTTTGCTTTTCACAATTTTTGACAGACATATATATTCCTCATTGCACTGTAAATTTTGATAAACTTAACTATTTTTGTTCCATCTTCACTTCTTTTTATATGACAATATTATTAATTCCATACCATTGCAAAGCTCTAGGATAAAACACAAAACAAAACATTGTCCTCATACTAGATTTAGTTTAGCTTTGATACGTCCTGCCGTCTTGTCTATTTGCTTATGAACAGCAATAACAAAAATGGAGAAGCAAATAAGCAGCAAAGCACCTGAAAAAATTTAGATGAAACACAGTGGGTGGGAAACTATCTAAACCTGACTTAGTTTTCCTGCCATCTGATTTTCGTATGAACTTCAAAGATAGCTTGAAATGAAAGTAATTGGTGGTAGCATTTTTCCAGGACCGCTTCCATTTGCACGTTGTGTTCCAAGAGCTTTTGTGCGATCAGATTCCTAGTAAGGTGCATATTTAAGAAAATAGATGGCCGGGCGCGGTGGCTCAAGCCTGTAATCCCAGCACTTTGGGAGGCCGAGACGGGCGGATCACGAGGTCAGGAGATAGAGACCATCCTGGCTAACACGGTGAAACCCCGTCTCTACTAAAAAAATACAAAAAACTAGCCGGGCGAGGTGGCGGCGCCTGTAGTCCCAGCTACTCGGGAGGCGGAGGCAGGAGAATGGCGGGAACCCGGGAGGCGGAGCTTGCAGTGAGCTGAGATCCGGCCACTGCACTCCAGCCTGGGCAACAGAGTGAGACTCCGTCTCAAAAAAAAAAAAAAAAAAAAAGAAAAGAAAATAGATAACTGATAAGGGAGACCTGAGCCTGTCAGGCCGCTGTAATCCTCAGCATCCTGTGACTTTTTGACTGATGTCGGAAGAGATACAAGGCAGCAGCAAGATGCCCCATGAGACTCCAGAAGGAGTGCGTTCTTGGCACTTGCCTTTTAAAAAAATTTCCTTGTATGAAATCCTTTCTCTCCCTTTTAGAACTTTCTCTTCTCCAACTTTTAGAGCCCTGCTCTCCCTAAAGTTGGCCTTCTTGTTCTTTTTCATCTTTTCCAAGATGAAAAGGAGACTCAACATGCCGCCATGCACAATATATTACATTTCTTTTTGTTAAAAAACATATTTGGGGATACTCATACTCTCTATTCTCTATACATTGTCAGTGCTGTTAGGACATTTTTGAGGATCTTGAAAGCAAGGACTATGACTTTTTAAAATTAATGTATAAATCTACCTGGTATGGCATCATGCATAAATTAGCATTTAGACATAAACACACCAATTATAAATATGATTAAGCCATCACCTAGGACTTCCCCAATTACAGTTTCTTTATTTTGCGTAAGACCTCGTGAATTTTAAGAAAACACACACACACACACACACACACACACACACACACACACACACAATGGTTGCAAATTCCAGAGGGAGAATAATTCAGTGCACAGCTTTTTTTTTTCCTTTGTCTCACTTCTATACCCAGGCTGGAGTGCAGTGGCAGAAGCATGCCTCACTGCTGCCTCAACTTCCTGGGCTCAAGCGATCCTCTGGCCTCAGCAACAAGTTGCTGGGACTACAGGCACACACCAACACACCTGGCTACTTTTTGTAGTTTTTCTAGAGATGGGATTTCCCCACGTTGCCCAGGCTGGTCTCGAACTCCTGAGCTCAAGAGATCCACCCACCTCAGCCTTCCAAAGTGCTGGGACTACAGGCATGAGCCATGCGCCCAGCCTGTATGTCTTCTTTAACAGCGATAGTTACAATGTCCTTCATATTCTTCTCTCCATACAATAAAGCTTTAAAATGGAAAAACCTTTTAAATACGTCACAGTTGCACCAGTAATTTGGTATGCTGGGTACAAATAAAATGAGTTTCATAAAATTGGTGAATTTACCACTAATTTAATTTTGAAATCTTATTATATATTTTTATGATAAATACTAATACACTGGAAAAAATTATGGAAATAAAAATTATTGGCAGTTTATGTCTATCAGCATTCATTATTCAGTGCAATCTGAAGTTGTCACTAGAAAAAAACATTGCTTCTTTCTTTCCACCTCCCCTCTCCCTTTCTCATCTTAGAAATGGTATAAGAATATTTCCCACTATAGATGTCCCATGAACACCTAGGTTTCTCTCTCTTAAACACACACACAATTTGCTACATTTTTAAAATTAATACCCTGCTCAAGGTGTTTCTATTACTTGGAATATCCTTTCTGCCTCCATCCCCTACCCATTGAAGTCCTATTTATTTCAAGGTCCTATGTACCTTAGGATGCTTTCAAATTATAAATAAGGGAAAGCCCAGCGGAAACTGTCTTTTGAAATAAAGAAATTTAAGCTGGGCATACAGTTGTGCACCTCTGTAGTCCCAGCTGCCCAGTTACTGGGGAGGTTGAGGCCAGAGGATTGCTTGAGGCCAGGAATTCAAGGCTGTCCTGGGCAATATAGTAAGATCCCGTCTCTTAAATAATAGTAATAATAATAATATAATAATAATAAAGGGAATTTATTGATTCTTATAGCTGGAACATCTAGAAAAAGGATGACCTTCAGGATAGTTGGCCAAATAATATCATCAGGGGCTCATTTTTGTTTTTCGTTTTTCCCATGTTTCCCCTGCTATCCTTTCTGCTAGATTTATCTTAAAGCAGGCTCCTCTCATGGTCATGAGATGGGTTTGAGCACAAATTGGGGGCACATGTCCTTCTTCCTTCATGTCCAATGACAGACAGAAAAGATGCTTGCCCACAACCATTGAATAAAAGTCTGACACTATATTCTGATTAGGCCACACTAATGGCCAAGGGGAATGCTGTTAGTTAATTGGCTTAGACCTGGAGTATCTGAATCAATAGAGGATGAGATTTCTCTCACTGGTTTAGCTGAATGTTTCTCAATAGAAGTACTCCTGGCATTTTGAGTGAACAGTACCCACTGATAGAGGCAGGGTGGGATCAATGCCATCCAGTCACATATCTGTCACCCATTAAGGGAGAGGTGAGACAGATGGATGCAGGAGGAAGAACCACAATGTCTCTACACCCAGTGTAGCTCCCACCTTCCATCAGCAAACCCCACAATCAGAGTAAGTCTCTTTCTCTTTTGTCTTCCAAGGTGTTTTGCTTTTTAGCTCTATTTGCAGTCTTTTACCCAAGAAGGATGTTTGCATATTCCCATCTACTCCACCAAACTGTGAGCTCTTTCATAGCAAGGATAATTTCTTTTCTTTTTTTTTTATTATTATTATTATGCTTTAAGTTCTAGGATACATGTGCATAACGTGCAGGTTTGTTACATATGTATACTTGTGCCATGTTGGTGTGCTGCACCCATCAACTCGTCAGCACCCATCAATTCGTCATTTATATAAGGTAGAACTCCCCAATGCAATCCCTCCCCCCTCCCCCCTCCCCATGATAGGCCCCAATGTGTGATGTTCCCCTTCCCGAGTCCAAGTGATGTCATTGTTCAGTTCCCACCTATGAGTGAGAACATGCGGTGTTTGGTTTTCTGTTCTTGTGATAGTTTGCTAAGAATGATGGTTTCCAGCTGCATCCATGTCCCTACAAAGAACGCAAACTCATCCTTTTTTATGGCTGCATAATATTCCATGGTGTATATGTGCCACATTTTCTTAATCCAGTCAGTCACAGATGGACATTTGGGTTGATTCCAAGACTTTGCTATTGTGAATAGTGCCACAATAAACATACGTGTGCATGTGTCTTTATAGCAGCATGATTTATAATCCTTTGGGTATATACCCAGTAGTGGGATGGCTGGGTCATATGGTACATCTAGATCTAGATCCTTGAGGAATCGCCATACTGTTTTCCATAATGGTTGAACTAGTTTACAATCCCACCAACAGTGTAAAAGTGTTCCTATTTCTCCACATCCTCTCCAGCACCTGTTGTTTCCTGACTTTTTAATGATTGCCATTCCAGCTGGTGTGAGGTGGTATCTCATTGTGGTTTTGATTTGCATTTCTCTGATGGCCAGTGATGATGAGCATTTTTTCATGTGTCTGTTGGCTGTATGAATGTCTTCTTTTGAGAAATGTCTGTTCATATCCTTTGCCCACTTTTTGATGGGGTTGCTTGTTTTTTTTTCTTGTAAATTTGTTTGAGTTCTTTGTAGATTCTGGATATTAGCCCTTTGTCAGGTGAGTAGATTGCAAAAATTTTCTCCCATTCTGTAGGTTGCCTGTTCACTCTGATGGTAGTTTCTTTTGCTGTGCAGAAGCTCTTTAGTTTAATTAGATCCCATTTGTCAATTTTGGCTTTTGCTGCCGTTGCTTTTGGTGTTTTAGACATGAAGTCCTTGCCCATGCCTATGTCCTGAATGGTACTACCTAGGCTTTCTTCTAGGGTTTTTATGGTATTAGGTCTAACATTTAAGTCTCTAATCCATCTTGAATTAATCTTCGTATAAGGAATAAGGAAAGGATCCAGTTTCAGCTTTCTACTTATGGCTAGCCAATTTTCCCAGCACCATTTATTAAATAGGGAATCATTTCCCCATTTCTTGTTTCTCTCAGGTTTGTCAAAGATCAGATGGCTGTAGATGTGTGGTATTATTTCTGAGGACTCTGTTCAGTTCCATTGGTCTATATCTCTGTTTTGGTACCAGTACCATGCTGTTTTGGTTACTGTAGCCTTGTAGTATAGTTTGAAGTCAGGTAGCGTGATGCCTCCAGCTTTGTTCTTTTGACTTAGGATTGTCTTGGCAATGCGGGCTCTTTTTTGGTTCCATATGAACTTTAAAGCTGTTTTTTCCAATTCTGTGAAGAAACTCATTGGTAGCTTGATGGGGATGGCATTGAATCTATAAATAACCTTGGGCATTATGGCCATTTTCACGATATTGATTCTTCCTATCCATGAGCATGGTATGTTCTTCCATTTGTTAGTGTCCTCTTTTATTTCAAAGTGTCCTCTTTTATTTGTTATTGTCCTCTTTTATTTTATTTATTTATTTTATTTTATTTATTTTATTTTATTTTATTTTATTTATTTTATTCAAAGTGTCCTCTTTTATTTGTTAGTGTCCTCTTTTATTTCAAAGAGCAGTGGTTTGTAGTTCTCCTTGAAGAGGTCCTTTACATCCCTTGTAAGTTGGATTCCTAGGTATTTTATTCTCTTTGAAGCAATTGTGAATGGAAGTTCATTCATGATTTGGCTCTCTGCTTGTCTGTTACTGGTGTATAAGAATGCTTGTGATTTTTGCACATTAATTTTGTATCCTGAGACTTTGCTGAAGTTGCTTATCAGCTTAAGGAGATTTTGGGCTGAGACAATGGGGTTTTCTAAATATACAATCATGTCATCTGCAAACAGGGACAATTTGACTTCTTCTTTTCCTAACTGAATAGCCTTGATTTCTTTCTCTTGCCTGATTGCCCTAGCCAGAACTTCCAACACTATGTTGAATAGGAGTGGTGAGAGAGGGCATCCCTGTCTTGTGCCAGTTTTCAAAGGGAATTTTTCCAGTTTTTGCCCATTCAGTATGATATTGGCTGTGGGTTTGTCATAAATAGCTGTTATTATTTTGAGGTACGTTCCATCAATACCGAATTTATTGAGCATTTTTAGCATGAAGGGCTGTTGAATTTTGTCAAAAGCCTTTTCTGCATCTATTGAGATAATCATGTGGTTCTTGTCTTTGGTTCTGTTTATATGCTGGATTACATTTATTTATTTGTGAATGTTGAACCAGCCTTGCATCCCAGGGATGAAGCCCACTTGATCATGGTGGATAAGCTTTTTGATGTGCTGCTGAATCCGTTTTGCCAGTATTTTATTGAGGATTTTTGCATCGATGTTCATCAGGGATATTGGTCTAAAATTTTCTTTTTCTGTTGTGTCTCTGCCAGGCTTTGGTATCAGGATGATGTTGGCCTCATAAAATGAGTTCGGGAGGATTCCCTCTTTTTCTGTTGATTGGAATAGTTTCAGAAGGAATGGTACCAGCTCCTCTTTGTACCTCTGGTAGAATTCAGCTGTGAATCCATCTGGTCCTGGACTTTTTTTGGTGGGTAGGCTATTAATTGTTGCTTTAATTTCAGAGCCTGCTATTGGTCTATTCAGGGATTCAACTTCTTCCTGGTTTAGTCTTGGAAGAGTGTAAGTGTCCAGGAAATCAAGGGATAATTTCTTGTTCACCTTTGAATCTCTAGTACCTAGAGGAAACCCCAGCACATACTCAATAAATGTTTAAAGAAGTTAATTGTATACATTGATTTCCAGTATTTTGGAGCACAGGAACTCCCAATGGCCCTTTATCTAAATTTAGAGGCCCCCAGAATGTTCATAGAGGTAGGGTGCGGAAAGGGAGGGAGGAATGTTGTCTTCACACCAAAACTGGACCCATTAGCCCACAGTCAAGATGTATTAAAGGACCTAAGGGGGAAATGAGGAGTGACTTTCCTGTTTGGAACCATAGTTGGCGTTTGTTTGTTTGTTTGTTTTTTCTGTTGAGCATTGAAAAAATTACAACAAATTGTTTAAGTTCAGTGAGTTTTTTTGTTTGTTTGTTTTTAAGTTTTTTCAAGTATGTTTTGCCTGTGAACAGTGACAATTTATTCTTAATAGCTGGTCCCCTGATCCTCAAGTATTTAGTTCAAACCTATGTTCTACACCTGACACTATATCCATCCCGCCATCTTTCTCAAGTTAGCCATTTGACACCCTATTTAGTGCTGCATTCTATGAAAAGGTTTATTTTAATTCTGTAGTAAGAAAAATTATTTCAGTGAAATGTCAATTAGTCTTCACTGTAATTTACTGAGCAAAAAACAGGGAAGTAAAAAGGCAAGTTGAATCTAACAGTTCTAGAACCGTTTTGCCACCTATAACAAATAAATCTATTAAATAATAAGTGATCAGAACAGAAGGCGTTTCCTCTGTGAGCCATGTTTATAGTGCTGTTTAGTCAGTTCCACTAATTTTTTATTCACTACAGATTGGTGGAACTGACAAGTACCTAAAACAATTTTCCCTTGTTTCTCTAAATAGTAATTGAACACACAATATGTGTTTTACTTATATTAATCAGTAAAGAAGACACGTTTATTTAGCATCTGAGAAATGCACTAGTTACTGCAGGTGATATAAAGAGAAATGCATCAGCCTCGCCCTACTGGAGCTTATGAACTTCTAAAGGGGATAAGAGGCACAGCTTAATGATAGTAACACCAAGTGTGGCAAGAGAGCAGACACTTAAGTGCCATGATTTTCAAAGGAGGCAGAGATGATAGTTGTATGAAAAGTCAAGAGAGTGTCTATTCGGAAGGGTCTATGAGATTGGATAAAATGTGGAGAGGATAAAATGTGGGTATAACTTTGCATATGAAACACACCTCATAACAGAAGTCTGGGGGCCTAAAACTCAGGGAATATGATTGGAGAACAATTATTTTCATCTGATTAATACAGTCACTTCAAAAGTAATTACTGAATACTTCGTGTTCAAGACACTGTATTAAGGTGGTGAATATACTTGTACGCAAAAATAAATCCTGTACATATTCTCACAGAGCTTCCAGTCAAGTGGGAAAGGCAGCTTTTAATCAAATAACCAAATGAATGAAGATATAATCAAGAATAAATATTCTGAAGGAAATCAACACAGTTCTCTGGGAATGTTTGTCAAAGCAATCTAATCCAAACTGGGAAGGTTGGGAAAGATCTTCCTGAAGAACTGATGGTGGAACTGAGTAGATTAGTTGGAAGGGAAAGAGATCCAGGTTAAGCAGACAGCGTGTTCAAGCCCCTATGTTGGGATGGACCATGGCAAGGATGAGGTTCCAAGCAGGGTCACGTGTCTGGGCAAGGACACCAAAGAGAAGAGTGACACAAGATGGTGAGACAAAGAGGCAGGGGTCAGCCCCCACAGATCTGGGTGGCCAGGCCAAGTGTTTGGGTCTGTCTGGCTAGTACCACCAGAAGCCACTGCAAAATTTTTAATCTGCAAGGTAATGTGACAGATTTGAGTTTCAAAGACCATTGTGGCTGGTATGTGAACAGATTGAAGCAGTAGGTACTCAAAAAGGAATAGAGGAAGCGAGAGCCAAGAGTTAAGCTGGGCTGTATTGTAGAAGGTCTTCGATGCCAGGATGACTTAATGTTGTAGGTAAAAGAAAACCTGTATTTTTCTTAGGAAACAAATGATAGGATGTTACCCAAGCACATTTGTTTTAACAAGAGAGATTTCATTAATAACTGGCCGAGCACCAAATGCTCTTGTTCTCAGATTCTGTTAAAAACAGAGATGTAAACAAAAAGGCATAAAGAGTCACTCCCTGCTCTATCCCCTTGCCCTTTCAATTTCTGCACAAATGTTACAAACAATGGATACATGAAGCTTGAGAGGAAAATATATGTATATATTTTCCTTTTGTAATATATAAATATATATATAGCTACAATTTCCTGTGAATCTATAATCACTGAAAAAATATTGTTGCAATTTCCTGTAAATCTCTAATCACTGTAAAAATATAAGATCCTTTGAACTCTTCACACAACTTTCCCCAATGGTGACATTTTCTATTACTTAGAATAATGACAGATCCAGGATATTGACTGTAGAACTATTTCACTTTTCATACATTTTTACCTTCACGTGTGTGTGTGTGTGTGTGTGTGTGTGTGTGTGTAGTTCTATGCACTTTGGTCCCATGTATAGGTTCATGTAACCGCCGCTACAATCAGGTACAGAATTGTCCCATTACCACGAAGGAAATCCCTTGGAGCTACCCCTATGAAGCCCATCACCCTCATCTCTGTCACTGGCAACCACTAATCTGTTCTTCATCTATACAGTTCTGTCAGCTAGAGAATGCTGTATAAAAACTGAAATATACAGTATTTAACCTTTTGAGATCGGCTCTTTTCACTAAGCGTAGTGTCCTTAAATCCCTCTAAATTGTTTCATGTATCAATAGTTTGTTCTTTTTTATTGTTGAGTAGTGTCCCATGGTATGAACAAACCAGAATTTGTTTAACCATTTACCTGTTGAAAGACATTTGTGTTGTGTCCACCTTTAGGCTTTTATAAATAAAGTTGCTGTGAACATTCATGTGCAGGTTTTTGTGTCAATAAAGTATTCATTTCTCTGGGATAAATGCACAAAATTGCAATAGCTGGGTCATATGGTAAGTGCATATTTACTTTTAGAAGCTGTCAAGCTAATTCCCATAGCAGCTGTACCATTTTACATTCCCACCAGCAATGTATGAGAATCTATTGGTTCTCCATCCTCACCAGCATTTGGTGTTACCATTATTTTTTTGTTTCTGGCAACTTAAAAGCCATGTAGTAATATTTCACTGTGGTTTTAATTTGTATTTGCAGAGTGGCTAGTTATGTTGAATATCTTTTGGGAAAAATATTTCTAACTTTGCTTTATAATCTGAAGCAAAAAAAAGTTAACACAAAAATGATAACATTTCTGCAGGAAAAAGATGATGAAAGAAAGACATTGAAGTGAAGAAACCTAGCTGTTTTCCTTGTTAGAAAGTAAAAAGAGAGATGGTAGCATTATCATGTCGGATTTATAAGATTTTATTCTAAAGATGCATTTGTAGGCTTGTGTATCTTGACTTGTGGAGAATGAATAGATTGTGCTGTGACTTTGAGAGAGATTAGCAATGACATTTGGATATATTTTCAAAGCTATGCTATTTTTGTAACTGTGCTATATGAACCATTACAGTAGAAATACTAGCTGTATGACTTCTTATCCAAAGATTATTCATCTTTTTTCAGGCATATAGACTCAAATGCAAACAGATTAAACCAGTGTTTCTGTGAAATAAGAAGAAAGTGTATCTCTTCAAACATGATAGTTTGGTAATTGAAATTCACTCACGTTGGGAACAATTTCCTGTACCCTTGCTAACCATGCTGAGGGGTCTGAGCCTCTGACACCTTATCCCCTCCTTCACACAGTGCATATTTCACAGCTCTTCAGATTCTTTAAGCAGTTTCCATCAAGAGTGAAGGACAAGGAGGTAATCCTTCCAACACTGATTATTTTCTTTTCTGCACCACTCCTCTGATATGGGCATGTTAGTAGAGATTAATACAAAACAAATGCCAGTCTCCTTAATGTGTAGTGTGATATCCAACCTTGAGACTAATTCCACAGGGCGTATAAAACATATGCATGCAACAGTTAGTCTCATCACTTTATGTAACTCTCGGGCCTTTCTGGGTTCACTCTTTCTGAATTTCCGTAGGTTAAGTTGTATCAAATACAGAGAAAGGCCAAGTTGTTTGTACCTTTTCATATGTCTAGAATCTCAAGTTTAAGCCATATGAGTAGATTTGGCATATATATTACTTTATTGATTAAGAAATGCCCTAGACCAGGCATGGTGGCTCATGCCTGCAATCCCAGCACTTTGGGAGGCTCAGGCAGGAGGATTGCTTGAGCCCAAGAGTTTGGGAAAAGCCTGGGCAACATAGCAGGACCCCAACTCTACAAAAAAGAAAATGCCTTAGCTAAATGCTAGGGACACAACCCTTGATCAGACCTGAGCCCTGCTATGGGGCAACAGACAGCTATAGTAACACTTAGAATACAGTACAGTAGGCGTGATGATAAACGTCTGCAGTCAGCTCCATGGAGACACAGGAGAAATACCTCCCACCGTCAGGTTTCACGTAAGTGTGGTCCCGTAGTCAAGAAGTATGACAGATGAGAGAAAGTCACTAAGCAGACTTCTAAAGTTTGTAGCCAACTTAAATGTTGACCTCTGTGGATGAGCCAGAGAGAAAACTTGCCTATTTACATTAGAAACGGGTCCCAGGAGCTAGGGTTTATGACTGTAAGCTCAGCTCTTAAGGCTATATTTTCCTCTTTCTCCTTGCTGTTTTTACCTGTCCCTGATGCAGGACTGTGGAAGTTTAATGACTATTCAAACGATATTCTTAAAGTACATTAAAAGGCAAAGCTTTGAAAACCAGACAAGTTCTTGCCCCCAAAGGAAACATGATATTCCAAATCTCTTTCACATTTCTTAGATCCAGACTTCCTATTGCCAGGACTGTGAAAATAACTTAAATATGTAGCAGTTCAAATCTAGCTATTTGGTTGGGTGCCGCACAGTTTCTGTCAGACTTTTGTCCTGATATGGGACATAAACACCTGCATATCATCAGAGGAACACAGTAGAGCTATTGTCAATCTCTCTTTAGTTCCATTACTATGCCCATTCCTGCACCATCGTGAAATGCATTCTCCACGACTGCCTACCACAGAAGGTGATGTAGGACAGGTGAGCCCCAAAGTGGGGCTTAGCCCACAGGGTTCTTGGCTTTGCCCAGGAAACAATTCAAGGGCAAGCCAGAGGTAGAAGAAAATGGCTTTACTGAAGCAGCAGTGTTACAGCTCTGGCAGTGTTGCAGCTCTCTGACTGTTCCTGTAGAGTGGAGCTACCCCATAGGCAGAGATCAGAAGCTTGCGGCAGTTTTGCAGTCATATTGATACTCATTTTAAATTACATGCAGATTAAGGGGTGATTTATGCAGAAATTTCTAGGGAAGGGGTAGTAACTTTGGCAAAGCCATCAGAAAGCAAGGGATGTATCTCTCTGTCTTTCCTTCAACTACATTCTGTAACAGCCATGTTTGCAAGATTAGAAGACATTGTATTTGATCCTGTCTGAACTCTTTATTCATTTCTTCATCTTCAGTTTCCTTATAGGAACTGTCACTTTCTATTTTATATGATAATTGTTTATTTATATATTTTCTCTTTCAAGTTTGTAAAAATCCTTGAAAGTGGGACCTGTGTACTTGGAACTTAATAAGCACTGAATCAATTCCTAATGTTTGAATAAATGCAGAAACAATTCATCTTTGTTTCCTTGACAGTATCATGTATGTGATAGATGCTAAAAATATATCAAACACTTGAAAACAAGTCAATGAATGAAAGGATGAATTTCTAAAGGCCAGTTATCGGGCAAGGCAACACAAGTGACTTCTAGTAGTTTTATCACCAGTAAGTGCATTTATTGACACAGGACACAGGTATGGAACACGAAACACCTTTTCAGTATTCTGCTACGGTCTGGAACTGTAAAGATGACTAAAAAAAGATCCCTTCTCTGAAGAAGCTTTAAGTATTATAGGCATAGAATGGATGCAGATTCATTCATGCTACACTTGGATGTTCAAAAAACTGTACTTTCTTTATATTCTATAATAATATAGATCTAATCTTTATAGTGAACCTTCCTCCAAACACCCTCCAGCTGGCTAAGTAGCAGTAGGTGGAGGGAAAAGACTGACTAAATGTAAAACTTGCCAATCCCTTCCAGTTTAAAAACTCTCTTTGGATAATTTGGTTGCTTTTGGACAAACGCTTAGCCTCTCAGACATCACAACCCCCATACTCATTTCTGAGATGGTCTGTGGATTTCTAGGAGGTTTGTGTGACCTTGTGGCCTGATGTTGGTCCTGTGCCTAATGTCCCTAGGGGCCGCTGGCTAGTAGTTGGATGTGCACCTGCTGTGCTGGACACGGAGCTGCGGTCTAGCGTTCTGCTGGCCTCTGCTGCTCTCTCCTCCCAGCAGTTGTCTCTGTCTTCTGGCGGACTGCTCCCACTTACGCTTGCTTCTCATTGATAAAGTGAACCTCCAGATGGGAATGCATTTGGTTTCCAACCTGTGATTCCTGCAACATAGACTGTTCCCCACCTCCCAGCCTGCACACCTTCTCAGGCAGGGCACACAGATGTCTAAACATCTTCCAGCAACACAGGAGCTGAGGAGAATTCCAGCACCTTTAGCAGAATTCTCTGCTAAGCACACATCACTCCAGTTGTTCTCCGATGTGGCTTCCTTAGCTTGGTGTCGGGCTTGTGCCTCCCCCCAAAAAATCCTGATGCTTTTTTTTGTTATTTTGGGGGGGATGGTTTCCCTTCAAACTATCTAGCATTCCTTCTATCCTCTGGGACTTCAGAGAGGGCACATCTTGGGCACATACGACTTAACACTTGTTTCTCCCTTGTCGGTTTCCTTACCTCTTTGAACAATCAGTGGATGGGAGGGACGGACAAGCTCTCCCTCCCTCTCTCTCTCTAGCATGGACTTCCTTGTCTCCCATCTCGTCTTCCATCCTCCTTCCAGGGATACCAGGCCCGGTTCAGCCTCGGGGGAGAAAGAGGCAACCTTTCACATTCTGGAAGAAACTCTGTTATGGTTGGCAGTATGGATTCTTGATTTGTTGGAAGGAGAATTTCAGAATTTAGAATCCCTTATTTCTCCAGGACCTTGATTTCCAAGATGCTTCCTTGCTAAAGAAGTCAAGAAAGTCAGCTTTGGGTTTTAAAGCTGATCACTGACCTCTTTGTTCTATAAAGGACCGGCCCCCTTTTTCCTCATGGCTCAGTTTTACAGGTAGATGGCTGTATGGAGCATGATTTAACAGGGGAAATTAAATTTCCAAACTTTTATGCCTATTTTGCTGGAAGATAGATCAGTAAATGAATTACAATGCAGTGTGAAATGTAGTAAAACAGAGCTACATACGAAATGCCATGGAACTACAGAGGAGTGACTGGCTCTACCCCATGACAGAAAGGACTCCAGAGGTGACACCCGAACAGGATCTGTAAACCTAGGTTTTACTGACAACATGAATCTGACGATAAAGCAGGCCACTTGGTTCTCTGGTGATTTTTCAGCTCCAATGGTGCACATAGACAAGTTATAAATCAATGAGGTGCCCTTACATGTTTGTTTTCTCTCTTTGAGCATGAATTTTCTCACCTATAAATGAGAATAAAAATCCTTTCCCCTGGTGTGATCATGGTATGCAAATGCAACATTGTATTTGATGGTCCACTGAGGCAAAAATGATGCAACCAACAAAAAAAATTCTATTATTCTTATCCTGCCATCAGCTCCTAATGCAGTCTCTAACTCCCTCCCTGGTGAAATTCTTCAGTCCTTCCTACTAAGTGACTTTTAACAGTGTCCCCACTGGTCTCCTGAAGCCCTCAAGCTTGCCTGAGATCCATATGACAGATGGCCAAGCTGGGACACCCATTATCTTAGCAATGTCTCCAGCACATAATAGATGCTCAATAATTGCCAGCTTCTGTTACTCACATATTTTCTACTTCATCTGTTCTTTCCATCAATCCAATTTAAGGAAAATACATAAAGAAGATACATTTTGCCTAACCATCCCATCCTCTCATACACTCTTACTCTTGGTCAACAAATTTAAGAGGAATGATGAATTTCAGTTGCATGCAAAGTAATCTTAAGTGAAAGAATTTGCTGGAGACAAGGACAAGGTTAGGAAACCCGCATTCCAATTAGCTTTGCCACTGACCGATTGTGGTATTGTATCAGGTGAGACCATTAGCAATCAATGGAGGTGAAATCTCATAAAGATTAATGACGCTGCTGCTAGATATGAACAAAATTCTTCCAGCCCACTCTGTTTTAGAGTAAAAATACCAAGGGAAATTGTACAAACAAGTGTGGTAGTATCCTACTTGGAATCATGTTTTCCCAGTACCAGGAGCTAAGCTTTGTCTGCAATGAATGTGTTCCCAAAATAATATTTTCAAATATATTTTTGCAAATGATTTTATTTTTAATATACTGGGAAATACACTAGACAATTTCTTATAAATCAAAAAATCATTTTGTGCTATGACTAATAAATCATATTTTTACTTAGGTATTAGTTCTATACACTAAATCTGTGAAGAGTAAAACACTTCTGTAGTCCAGTATTACACCACACACAAAGTTTCCTACTTAAATTCTCAGAACTAATGGACAAATTACCTGGCATATTTGGTGGATAAGGTTGGATAGGCAAATATATCATTCTTCAAAGTGCTATCTTTCAATAGTATATACTTATTCTAATGTGGCTACCATTTAGAATTTCTCTTTTGAAATCTCCTTCAGAACCAGTTTTAAGTCATTTAAGTTTCTTTATAATTTATCCTTCATTTGAATCCAGAAAGTATTATCTAGCATAATCCAGCATTTTGGTTCTTTCCAAATAATAAAACCTACCCAAAAAGCATGGGCAATTGCTTCCATTAAGGATATTCCAATGAGTGCTGAGAGGCAATTTCAAAGAGTTAATATATTTTCGAGTGATGAAAGATTCATTAAAATACAACCATAACCTTGCAGAGTGACTATCTTGAATGACAGCCATGTTCGGATGAGTGAGTTCCAGTGCATTACAGAAGATTAGATATGTAAACACCTGCACATCCTGCTCAATAAGTGGTAATTTTCTTCTTCCCTTAAAAGAACTTTCCATTATTTTCAAGGCACACCTTTCATTATGCATGAACAAAACTGGAACAGTAAGCAGAATAATGGCCCTTCAAAGAAGTCGATGTTCTGATCCCTATAATATGTAAATATGTTACTTTACATGGCAAAAAAGACTCTGTGGATGTTATTAAACTAATGATGTTGCTATGGTGAGATTATTCTGAATTATGTGGGTGACCTCAATGTAATCATAAAGGTTCTTTGAAGAGAAGTCCTTTGCAGGAGTCAGAGTGGAGGGAGATGTAACAATAGAAGTGGAGGTCAGTCAGGGAGAGACTTGAAAACACCACATTGCTGGCTTTGAAGACGGAGAAAGGGGCTACAAGCCATGGAATGCAGGCAGCCCCTAGAAGCTGAAAAAGGCAGGGAAAGGGATTCTCTCCTAGAGCCTACAGAAGGAACACAACCCTGCCATCCCCTTGATTTTAGGACTTCTGACCTCCAGAACTGTCAGATAAATGTGTGCTGTTTTAAGCCATTAAGTTTGTGGTCATTTATTGCAGCAGCAATGGAAAACTAATACAGTTGGAGACAGTATCTAAATCCTCCCCACCTGCTATAGATTGAGTGTTCGTGTCTTCCTGAAATTCATATATTGAAATCCTAACCCCCAATATAATGGTATTTGGAGGTGGAGCCTTTGGGAGTTGACTAGATCATGAGGGTGGAGCCCTCCTGAATGGGATTAGTGCCCTTATAAAAGACACCCCATTGACCTCCCCTGCCCCTTACCATGCATGCGAGGACACAGAGAAATGACTGCTGTCTATGAACCGAGGAGTGGGTCCCAACCAGACAGAATCTGCTGTCTAAGTTTTATCTTAGACACCAACATCCAGAACTGTGGGAAATAAATTTCCGTTGTTTATAAGCCACCCAGTCTATGGTATTTTTTTTACAGCAGCCCTGATGGACTGAGGCACCACCCTCCAGGCAAGTTCAAAGGCACTGATCTTCTGAGAGCCTTCTCCAAATAGAACCAGAAACATAAGTGTAAGAGCAGGTTCTCCCGCCCACCCGTACTTGTGTTTCCCTTGTTTGAGAAAAGTATCCTGCCCAGGAGATGTTCCTTCTTTGTGGTTACTAAGGTACCAATTCTCCCAATACTGCCTAGATGGGCTCCTTGGAGAGCACCCTGGTGCTTTCTGCCTGAATAGATGGACATGAAAACACTTCTGTGCCTTGACTGGTTCCATTGACAGCCATGCTCATTTTGAGTCTATCACTGTAAAAAATTCACCTGTAATAAATGGTTAAAGTGGGAAAGTGTCCTTTCACGTAAAATAAGAAAAAGAAGAACTATGCAAAGCCTGCTTCCATTGGCAACACTTTTGAGGAGATGGGTTTGTTCATAAATCAGTAAAAGCCTGCAAGCTGCTTTATGATGGAAGGTTACAGTCTTATGGCCACTGAAACTTTTTAAGACTCAGACAACGAGAATGCATAGAAACCCCAGCATCTGAGAAAATAGCAGGAGTTATTTTTGTCTCTCTCCTTCCTTTCTTCCCTCTTGTTTATATCTTCTGAGTTGGGGCCATTTCTAATTCAAGAGCCTCTGAACAGGAAGACAGACCGTGACTGGGCATTTCCTGAGGCCATTAAGTAGGGGGATCTCTGAGTAGTTTGGGAGCTGTGACACCATCTGGGCCAGAGAACGATGACAGGAAGTAGCAGCTGCCTAGGGCGCTCACCTTTGATTCCCCGTGCAGAAATCATCTCAGTAAGTAGATTGATACAGTACAGCTCAGCTAACTTAATGATAGTGGAGCTCCCCAAGTGGTTCAGAGTAATAGAAATTATTCATTGCTTCATTGGTTATTCATTCATTCAACATCTACTATCTACCAGATGATGTAATGAGCATCTCAAGACTTTTCTCAACTGTCATCTTTTCAGTGAACTCTTCTCTAACCACCCTGTTTAAAATTGCAACCTCACACCCGCTCCTATGCTGCCTCCCCTCTCTTCTGTTTTATTTTCCTCCATAGTTCTTATCACCACTGACAAAACTAATTTTACTTAATTGGCTGTCTTTTCTTATAAACTCTGTAAGGTCAGGGAATTTTCTTATTACCTGGAATTTGTATTTCGTAGGATAGTGCCTACACACAGAAGGTGCTCCATCAATATTTTTGAATGAATTCATAAAATACTTACAGGATCACTACTGTGTGTCAAGCACCACCCTAGCTGCAGGAGATAAAACTGAGCAGAAAATTTAAAAAATCCTGTCCTTAAGGAAAGGAATTGCATTTTAGTGTAATCAATACAATTCGGTAATACAGAGATGTATGGGAGCCCCTCAGGGGGCACCTAATCTGGATTTAGAGAGCCAGAGAGGGCTTCCTGGAGGAAGCACTGGCTAAACTGAACTCTGGCAAGGGAAAAGGACATGAGAACTCCAAACAGGGGGGAAAACATGTGCAAAGAAATGAGTCCTGGCGGCCAGGTGCAGTGGCTTACACCTGTAATTCCAGCACTTCGGGGGTCCAAGGCAGGTGAATCTCTTCAGGTCAGGAGTTTGAGACCAGCCTGGCCAACATGGCGAAACCTCATCTCTACTAAAAAATACAAAAAGCTGGATGTGGTGGTGCGTACCTGTAATCCAAGCTACTCAGAAGACTGAGGCAGGAGAATGGCTTGAACCCAGGAGGCAGAGGTTGCAGTAAGCTGAGATCATACCACTACACTCCAGCGTGGGTGACAGAGCCAGACTCCGAGAGAGAGAGAGAGAGAAGAAGAAGAAGAAGGAGGAGGAGGAGGAGGAGGAGGAGAGGAAGAAGAAGAAGGGAAGGAAGGAAGGAAGGAAGGGAAAGAAAGAGAGAGAGAGAAGGAAGGGAGGAAGGAAGGAAAGGAAGGAAAGGAAGGAAGGAAGGAGAGAAATGAGTCATGGCCAGGAACAGCGGCTCACGCCTGTAATCCCAGCACTTTGGGAGGCCGAGGTGGGCAGGTCACTTGAGCTCAGGAGTTCAAGACAACTCTGGGCAACATGGTAAAATCTCATCTCTAAAAAAATACAAAAACTTAGCTGGACATGGTGGCATGTGCCTGTGGTCCCAGCTACTCGGAAGGCTGGGGTGGGAGAATCACTTGAGCCCAGGTGCACTTCAGCCTGGGTGACGGAATGAATAAAGGAGTCAAAAAAGACCATGGTATGTTAAGGAATGGCTTCAGCACTGAGTTTGTAGTTGTGTTTTGTGTGTTTTTTAAATTTAATTATTTTTATTACAGTAAGAACCCTTAACATGAGCTCTACCCTCAGAAATTTCAAGTGCCCAATACAATACTATTAACTATAGGCAAATGTTGTACAACAGATCTCTAAAACTAACAACTCTTGTGTAACTAACAGCATGGAGTTCAAAGGAGGAAATGAGCAAAAAAGAAGATGAAGAAGTACCCAATGTCACAAAGGGACTAACTTATAAGCCATATTCGTGAGTTTGGACTTAATTCTGAGCATTTCTACTGTAGAAATAGCATGATGATATTTGTAATTTAGAAAGATCCCTCGCATGATCTGATCTCTTTTCACATGTGATCAGACAGGCAGGACAAGTAAAGAGATTCTAAATAGTTTTAAGTGGCTAAAAAGAAAGGACTTGGTGACTTATTGGGTGTGTGAGTGAAAAAGAAAGATCAATTCGTGTTTATTTGTTCAGGGCTCAGCAAGTATTTTTTGAGCATATATTATGTACACTTTCCCATTGGCAACTAGACATATAGCATGAAGAAGACTGTTCTTACCCTCATGAAGCTTCCTTTCTAAGGCATACTTAGGTTTTATTTTCTGACCCTCCCATTAGAATGTGTGGGAGTAAAATATGCATAGATATGGGGAAGAGAGTTCCAAGCAAAGAGGATAGTATAAGGGTGACGAACTTGAGCATGGCATGTTTAAGAAATGGAGAGAGTGAAAGAAGTTACTAGTAATAAGAGACTAAATTCAAGACCAAGATGAGGCAGATTATATAAGGCAAAGTCAAGGAAAGGAGTTTGGATTTGCTCTTAGAAAAATTATTAGAGCAGGGGACCGATGTGATCTAATTTGTATTTTTAGATTGTGATTGCTGCTGGTGGAGAACTGACCTTTAAGGAGTGGAAGTGGATGTGATTAGACAGTCAGGGGCCACTAAGTGCATGATGATGACTTGAAGCCACTTGCTAGCTGTAGACGTGGATAGAGGTGGTTTGATGCATTCAGTAGATAAAGCCAATAGGATTTTCTAGCATTCATAGAGTGGATAGGGGACGTTGGAAAGAAAAAAAAAAGAGTCAAGAATGGTTCCTTAGTTATTGGCCTCAGTCACTGGGGGATGGTTGTGCCATGTGGTAAAATGAAGAAAACTGGGGAAGAGAAGATGTGAAGCAGAAAATCAAAGCATTCTGCTTTGGTCATGTAGATTTGAGTTTCCTGTTAGACATCCAAGCAGAGCTTGGTATAGGTAGCTGAGTATATGTGTCTGGAGTTCAACAAAGAGGCTGAAACTGGAATTATGCATTTGGATGTCATTCTCATATAGATGGCACTAAAGGTCATTGTATGATTAGATCATAGTGGAGTGGGTATAAATAGAAAAGAGAAGAAAATGAAACTGAGCCATGGGCCACATACAGAGACTAGGGGAAAGCAGGCTGAGGAGAGGCTAGTGTGGTAGAGGAGAACAAGGAGAATATAGTATGTCCTGGAAGCCAAGTCAAGAAAGTGTTTCAAGGAGAGAAGTATGACCTCTGATTGTCAGACACTCAGGATTCAGACCTGTGCAACTAAGTTACTGCTGGTCCCATTCAGGGAAGGAAGAATCACAAGAGGAGGGATAATCTGGGAACAAAGATGAGTTAAGTTTGAGCCATGCTGAGCTGTGGGGATTTGAGGCACATTCACATTAGATAAGTAGGTGGTGATATGGCTGTGGAGTTCGGGAGATAGATCCAGATTTGTGAGGTACATTTGGAAGTCCTCAGCCTAGGGATGATTTTTAAAGTCAGAACGGTAGATGAAATCATTCAGGGTAAATGTGCAACAGTGAGATGAGACACTATGGCAAAATCCTGGGAACACAACATTTGACAGATGAGAGCAGATGCAGGAGCCCATAAGCCAGGAATGCATAAAGGAGTCTGAAGAGGCCCGAGGGATGGAATCAAGGGCAGGGGTGGTTGAGAGCACCAAAAGAAGGAAGGAGTGTCAGATTCTTTGCTTAGTAAGAAGAGGATTAAAATGTGTCTGCTGGGTTCAAAAACAGGGAATGTTTTTGATCCATTTTGATCGTGTTTGGGGAACAGAAACCAGATTGCAGTGAATCGAGGTGTTGAATGGATGCTGATGAGATGGAGACAGTGGCTAAATGCAACTCTTTTCAAGAAGTTTGGCAGGAAAGGAAGTAAGAGGTGGGTGACAGCCAAAGAGTGGCACATGTAGAATGTGAAAATAAGACAACCAAGGATTGATCCCTCAGAAACACCAACTTTGAGAGGGACCAAAAGAACAAGATGCATCCACAAAAAGACAGAACAAAGGGCCAAAGAGATAGGAGGGAAAAAAGACAGATAAATCAGGAGAGGGAAAATTCAAGGGGACAGTGGTTAGCAATGCCAACTACTGCAGAGAGGTTTAGTAAGATAAGTCAGAAGCGGCCAGGCAATTTAGCCTTGGTGATCATAGTGAAAGGAGCTGTCAGTATTGCTGTAGCTTGAGGCATGAATGGGACCAAGATGCCAGACGCAGTAAGTGTAGATTGATCTTCACAGGCTGGCTGTGAAGAGGAAAAGATAAATAGCCACAGAGCCAGTGGGCATCAAGAATAAGAGCAGGACCTATATGGTGAAGGAACGCAGCAAGCAGAAAGGGATGAGGATCCAGGAGGGAAGTGGGGTAGCTGCTGGAGCAGGGCCTCAGAGACAGCAGAAGGAGAGAGGGGAGGGTTCCAAAGAACAGAGGGCAAAATCACCTTCCCCACCAGGCAAGTCCTTAGGGAAAGAAACTGAGTGTCAACTGGAGGAAAGAAATGCGTGTTCATTGGCAGCTGTCCACCTGCACCTGGATGTAGAATATTTTGTTCATGGTGGTATCCTCTGCATCTATAGCAATCCTGGTCACTTAGTAAGCATTCAATAAATATCTTTTGGATGAGTAAATAAGTGGCTAGTATAAGGTACTAAAAATCTGATTTTTGCATTTTTCTTGCTCTGTCACATAGGCTGGAGTGCAGTGGTATGATCCTAGCTCACTGCAGCCTCAAACTTCTGGGCTCAAGTGATCCTCCCACCTCAGCCTCCCAAGTGGCTGGGACTATAGGTGTGCACCACCACGCCTAGCTTATTTTCATATTTTTTGTAAAGATAGTGTCTCACTTTGTTGCCCAGGCTGGTCTTGAACTCCTGGCTTCAAGTAATCCTTCCACCTCCATTTCCCAAAACACTAGTATAGATGTGAGCCACCACACCCGGCAATTTTTGCTCTCTTCTAACAAAACCTGGAAATAAACCTAGAAATAAAACCCAACAAGTACAAGATGTTTTCCTCTAGCTTTTGAAATTGTTTCTCCCTACTATTTTAATGCAGTGAGGAATCAAAAGTAATGCAAAATTAATGTAGAATTAATATTTTATCAGAAAACTTTTATTTCCTTCAATATGCACTTTAAAATGTGTACTTTCTTTAATGTTACTGTTAATGTTCCTATGTTCATGAATTCTAAAAATTAGAAATACAAGTTAGAGTTTGGTTGACTTAACCACTTCTCCAAAAATACCCAAGGTAGCCACACAGTGTCAGAAAAGGAATGGTTCTAATTCTCATGCACTTTGTCTTATAACCTATACTTTATTTAACATAAAAAATGCAGAGGAACACCCCCAACCAGTGACCATTTTTCAATAGTCTCAGAGTTTTCTCTGTCTCCTATGGTACTCTCAATGTAAGAGAGAGCTCACAGCTGCTAGATTGATTTGAGGCTAATCCAGTCTAGACAACGAGACGACATATAAATCCTATATAGTTTGCTCCACCTGGGCCTTGATTACTAAACTTGTTTTATGTAAGGAGAATAGCAGACCCGTGATCACATCCTGGCTCTGACATTGCTAGGTGACTTCAAGAAAGTTACCTACTATCTTTAGAATTCCATTTCCTCATCTGTAAAATGGGAAAAATAAGAACATGTATCAGGGAGCCTGGCATATAGTAGGCACTCGGTAAATGTTAATTCCTTGCTTTTTACTTTTAGAATCTGGTTCGCTGATGATCAGAACGTGTTTTTAAAGCTGATAAAGGCTTTGATGATACCCAATGATCCTCAACCAGAAGGATCTTGCCCCCTGGGACAGCTCTACTCTCACCGAAGGCAGATTTCCCCGCGACTGAGCTAGAGAGCTTGTGTCTAATTATCTGTATCTTCCGGTCACCTAGATTTCTAGGTACTTGTCCCAGATTTTCAGTGCATAGCAGTGTCATTTTTTTCTTTCTTTCTTTTCTCCTTTGAGAGCTGAAGCCAAAAAAGTAGAGCGAATAAACTTGAGCAACTAGAAAGTTCGAATGACTGGCACAAGGGGACATATATAGTTTATATATTTAAATTCCTATTTGTAGGAAAAGAAAAGGAGTTTGGTAAAAATAATTTTCTAAATCCAAAAAAAATAGGGTATTTCCTGGGGAAAGTCTGTTATATATAGTCAGCACAGTGACACATTTGATTAGGTTAGCTCTCTTGGACAATGTGATGGAAACATGGCTTTGTCCAACATGAATATTTTAAGACAGTAAAACCTAAACAGTAAGTTCTAAGGTATAGGGTTTGGGAGGGGAGAGGTTATGAATAACATAGCTCTGAGAAGGAAAAAAAATCTCAGGGAGAGCGTGTAAGAGAGGCAGTGGCTGTCTACCAGAAAAGTTTGTTCCAGATGAAATATACTACTCCCTGGAATTACCCTCCTGGTCAGATTTTCAAATGCCTCTGGGATGGTGACAAATCCAGGCCACAGAATTAAAATGGTTATTGATTGTATGTGAATGTATGTTGCACAAAATATTTTCTACTCTCTTCAGCTGGACTGTCAGCCTAAAGAAGACTTCTGGGTGTGTGTGTGTGTTTTACTGAAGTCTGTCCTTTTAAAGATCCTTCCCTATTAACACTTCAGTTTTACTCACTGGAGATGGATTTCTCTTTGTCACTTTTAGAAACATGGGAGAATTGCCGATTAGAAGCAGAGGAAGGGAGAGTGGGGAAATGTTCTCTTTCCTGGAATCACCTACCAGTTGCCGCAGGTTTAGCCTCTGACAGCTGGGCCACTTGAGGAGAGCTCTTTGCTTGTGATAGCCAGAGGGGGGCGTTAATGAGGATCTGAAGGCTGGCAGAGGAGTCTCTTTTGGGCAGAGACCGTTAGAAAGAGGGATGAGGTCACCTCATTATGCTCTGTTGGAATGGGAGAAGTTTTTTAAAATAAACTTTTTAAAATAAACCATCAGCTTCCCTTGAAAACACTAACCGGACTCTTGTAGATTTTTACACTCTCATACATAACATGTATTGTTTTATATATTTTGAAAGAAGTACAGATGCTCCTGGACTTACGATGGTGTTACATCCCTATAAACCCATCATAAATTGAAAATACTGTAAGTCAAACCATCCTAAGTTAGGGACTGTCTGTGTATGCTCGAGAGAGGAAATTTGGAAACCACAGAGAGTTTGGGCCATGGAGTTGTGAAGATTCAGTTATCCCATTCAGCGATAACCATTGTTAACATTTTATTCTTATAGATTCTGATTTTCTCCATCCAGAAATTTTTATGCCTAATACTATGATATGTAGATATGTAATCAAGAAACAAATTTTTACATGAACGTGTATGTCATCTAAAGCAAGCATGGTATAGAGGGAATGTAGAAGGACTCCTGTCCTTCCCATGAGACCACCCAGATCAGGGAAGACTTGCATTCCCTTCGAAAAGCTGAGATGATGGGAGAAAACTAACACTCACTGTCTCTCTCCCCCCCCCCCCCCCCATCTTTCCATTCCCTTCCTGCTCCACCCCAAAGAGGAAATAGCTAAATTTAATATCCAGTTGCGGACTTTACCACTTGGTGGAGATGTGATGCTTTAAAAGAAAACTGAAAGTTTTGAGGGAAAAAAAAAATCTACAGTGCTTCATTTCTGCCTGCTCTATGTCCCTTGCTGGAAAGACCCCTGAAATACAGAGTCGAAGACCTGAAGACCATTTCCCCCAGGATATCTGGCTAAGAAAGTTTAGGCTAAGTTAAATTGGAGTGGGAGACTGGAGGCAACACTGCCTTCTCCAATTTAAAATTAATACAGCTGGTTTAAAATTAATACAGCTATTTGATCTCCATTTGGTTCTTGGAGTCTTTTAGGTGAACCATGTAGAATACAACCAATTTGACCTACAAATATGGCAGTTTCAAATGAATCAAGCTATTATTTTCTGCCAGTTAAATCCAAGAAGAGAGGAAAACTAAATGATTGGAACCACAGCATCCAACATTAAAGAAAAAAACAGAACAGGTAGTATTTTAGACACAAAAGACAGTCTCTAAATAGACATTTTACTAGAATGGAAACATAATACCATACTCAGCTTTTCTGAAGGTAGTTAAAAGCCGTAAGTTGAAGAAGAAAAACAAGCATTGCCAAGTTGTTAGGTTTGTAAGTAGAAAATGGGAATGCTATGGAGATTTCCTGAAATCACTGTTCTTAATTTGCAGAGCAGTTTTCCCATCGTAGTTACCTAGATTTCCTTGTCATTTTCATCCATGTTGCAGAACATATAAGTCAGAAAACGTAAGATACCATAATGTACTAACTTTATTACACTCTGATTATTTTTTTCATGAGTTAAAGTAATTCTTTGAACAGGTAAAACTGAAGTTACAAATTTGATCTTTTAGAAGAAAACACTTCCTGCTTTTATGGAAAGTAGTAACTTACTGGCTTTTTCCTGCACTTCTGGGCAAAGCTACTCATTCTTTTGAAAGTACAGTGAAATTTGTTATTACTCTAGATTATTTGATGGAACTTTGCGAAATCAACTCAGAAAAGTTAACAATAGGCTAAAGTATAACATTTAAGTGCTATATGACTATCTCATTTTTCTAACAAATTCCCTCCATCTTTTTTATCTGACATCAATATCACTGTGCTCTTTTTGAAAAGGGTAATTTATACCCAAATGATGTTTTCCAGCAGTAAACACAAATATCCAAATTCAAAATTTCATTTGAAACTCCATAAGAGTTTGGAGAAAGATACAGATTTTCCCCCAAAGCCTTCATTTAACATTTGACAATGACATAATGGATGTAAAAGCTCTTTGAAATCTCTGGGGATTTTTTAAGAGGGGGAGGGATGTTGAAGATTAAAAAATACGGCAGTAAATTTCATCTGGAAGGAAAAACAGATGAGAATAGCTAAGATAATTTTTTGAACAATGAGTAATGAAAACCAATTTGCCTTAGAAGACATTAAAAATGCATTTGTAAAGCTACAGCAATTAAAGCAACATGATACTGTTGGTAGTATGGTATATAACATGGCCCGAAAATGGATTTTAATATATATAAAATATACTATAGAGAAAATATTGCAGAGCAACAAGAAAGAGACTGATTATTCAACAAATGCAGTGAGAAAGTGGACTGTAATAAGAAACTAAATTAGCTATTAATTTAATTTCATGCAACAAAATAGTCCAGATGAATTACTATTTTAAATGTTAAAAAAGGAATAAGTAAGTAAAAGAACACATGGATGACTTACCATAGATGACTACTTCTCTGATTTGGGGAGAGAGAAGAAGATTTTTTTAAAATGAGCTTATAAATAAATATTTAAACCCATAATTTTTTAAAGCTATAAAAATATTTTCAGCAAATATGATAAAGGTCTAATAGTCTTAATAATATATAAAGATATTTTATATATCAGTAATAATACTAATAATTCAATAGAAAGAAAAAGTTTTGCTTTATCAGTAATCACATAACAAATTTAAAACAATTATAAAAGTTTATATTTGATATAAATTGGCAATAAAAAGATAATGTACAAATTGATAGGAATGCACACAGGGGCTAGGGGCTTTGGGCTTTGGTAAATGCTCAATAAATGTCAGCTGAATGAAGAATAAACTTTTTCTGGCTTTATCCTTCCTTTAATTCTTCAACTCTCATGACTTCCAAGGGGGCGTTGCAGGAAAGAGCCAGGGAAACAGAGAAGAGGGTGAGGTTCCCTTGGATATTGAAGGGAGGATGGCTGTGAGGCAGAAGCACTGATGACCCACAGGACTTCCTCTCTCTGCTTTTCCTAGCTCCCTCTATCCCACCCCTCTGGAGCTGGGGTGTGCCAATGGTTGCCCAAAGCCACTGGTAGGGTTGTTAAGGGGAGACAGCCCCCCAATCCGCATCCCATATTACTGCTCCGCAGCCTGTGCCTCTTCCTGCATCCCAGACATAGAACTGTGAACTCTTGTGGACCAAAGACTTGTAAAATATTCTGTAAAACCGGGATACAATTGGGGAGACCCACCAGCTGTAAAGAGGGTTTGCAGCCTGAAGGCAGATCTCACAGACACTCAGAAAATGTTCCATCTTCATGAGACCGTCCACTACTGGGGCAGCTTCATGACCATGTTTGGGGGCGCTGTGTGCATCATGATGAGCACACTTTCAGAAGCGTGGGTGTCTGAAGCCAAGTTAAGGGGTCTGCGGAGTGCTGGCAAAGGGAGGGAGCATCCATAGAAGTCCAGAGAGAAGCTCAAGTTGATTTTGGCAGGAAGGGAGGGATGGGATGCGTGTGTGCAGGAGAGGGCATAACCAAATGTGATTAAAGGCTGCAGAGAAAGGTGCAGTGATAAGATGGTCAGATCAGCTGGAGTGGAAAAGAAAAGGAGGTAGGCAGAGAGAGGGGAATTAAATGATGCTTCAGTCTTCCTGTACATACACATATTTTTAAAATTTGAATGCTACTTAATGTTGACTTTCTTCTGTTGTCTTAAAAGTAATGTCAACATGAACCTCTTTTATTTAAATAACTTCTGGAAGCTGCACTTGAACTCTAATCTAGGAGTCCAGATGCTAGTATTTTAGCCCCAATTCTAATACTAATTTGCTTTTCTCTTAGACTGTCAGTTCCCTTATTTATAAAGTAGATACAGTCATAACTCCCTTAAAGGGCTGTTGTGAAGATTCACTTTGTCTACCATAAAAATAACATAATAGTTTTTACAAACTGTAAGTGTAAACTTAATGCAACCAACTGTAAATGTTATTTAAAATGACAAGGTTCAAGCTGGGTGCAGTGGCTCATGCCTGTAATCCTAGCACTTTGGGAGACTGAGGCAGGAGGATTGCTTGAGCCCAGGAGATTGGGATGAGCCTGGGCAATTTAATGAGACCTCATCTCTATTTAGAAAATAAAATTTAAAAACAACTACAAGGTTCAAATAATAATCCTGCTATCACCATGACTTCAGAGACTTTGCCCCAAGCCATTGTGTACTGTGTGCCTCCGTGTCTCTGTCTTTTTGTTTGTTTGGTTTGGTTTGGTTTGGTTTGAAGACAGAATCGCACTCTGTTGCCCAGGGTGGAATTCAGTGGCACAATCTCAGCTTATTGCAACCTCTGCCTCTCAGGTTCAAGCGATTCTCCTGCCTCAGCCTCCCAAGTAGCTTGAATTACAGGCACACACCATCATGCCTGGCTAATTTTTGTATTTTTAGTAGAGACAGGGTTTCTCCATATTGGCCAGGCTGGTCTCGAACTCCTGACCTCAAGTGATCCTCCTGCCTTGGCCTCCCAAAGTGCTGGGATTACAGGTGTGAGCCACCGTGCTCAGCCGTCTCTATAAAATTAGAAAACAGAATCGTAGACACCTCTGGCATGTGTTGCCTGAGGATTCAAGGCATAAGGAGAATGAAATTCGTTTAAATTCTTAGGGGGGAAAAAGGATGCTATGTAAATCTAAGAGTAATAAACACTTCACTTTTCCATTAAAGTATTTTTAATGTCCTTGGAGATTTTTCAGAGCATAAGATGGTTATAAAATAATATTTGTTTATTTTTTCGTATGGATATTTTATAATTTCTTTTTAGATTCAGAGATGTATGCAAAGAAAGTTAAATCTACTGAAAAGATTGATGGCAATCAGAAGAGGAGTTTTGTTTGTTGCTTTTCTTTTTTAACAGTTTCAGTTATAATGCTTCTCTTTTCTACCACTCTAACAACCACTTAGCCAAGGAATTAAGCTAGGAGAAAACTATTGGAAAATTATTTTGTCAGTATGTTTTATGTTATATGACCACGAGGGGAAAGCTGAAGGCAAAAATCACTAAAAAGAATAGCCTGTTTAGTAAGAGCAGCTGCCAGTTTCTCCTCAATAGTTACAGATGCCATGGTGAGACCTTTAGCTGTAGCAATTAAATATTCCTGTCATTGACCTTCATTAAAACATTGTTCAAAAAATTATTATGACACAATTTCTGCTGATTCTAACAATTTGTGTGACCTTGAGCACATCATTTCACCTCTCGGGACTTAGGAATCCTCAACTGTTAAATAAAGGGGTCTTGGTGATTCTAAACTGGGGAGAGACTGCCCTCCAGGGGCCTTTGCAAATGTGTAGAATGTTTAATGGTCAAGACCCAGCAATGCTAACTGCCCTGCAGAGAACATGAGACAATCTTGCAAAATGAATTGTCCCACCCTAAATGCCAGTAGCAACCTTGAATATCTCTAATGTCCCTTCTCATGGTCAGTGATACCACATGTCTGACCATTCATTGATTTATTCAGCCACCAATTACTGAGGCCCCACTCTATCATAAGCACCAAGCTTCTCTCCTCAGATACCCCAGAAACCCTGGCTTTATTGTATCCTTCTTTAAGAAAAATTATGATTATATTCTTCTTTCCCTTCTCTTCTTTCTAAAAGTTTGCACTTACCCACAGAACCACCTGACACTTACAAATAAGGATTTTCCAACTCAAACCATTAGGGGAATAGATCTCAGGACTCATCAAGTGCTTTGGGTTTTCTAATGACACTGAGAACTTAAAAGCTCACTTCAGCCCTCCTCAAAGATTGGATGATGGCCTAGCTTGCTCTCAATAATTCAGGAATAGAGGCTTTCAGCTCCGCTGACCAAGGGCTTCCAGCCAGATCATGAAACCCTAATTCTGTAGTGTGCAGCTAAATATTTCAACTTGATTCAATCATTTTTAAGTTTTAACACAAAACACCAACTGTTTTATGCCCAGTGAACAGTTTTCAATGGCAAACTGAAATTTCCTAATATACTTAAATAGCATCTGAGGCTAGCTGCGAAACCTACCTTAGAGCATATTACCACATCATTAACTTACATTGCTAGTTAACTGCAGTGAGCAACTGTGTGCTGTAGTAAAATCCTACCTGCCACCACCTCCTTCCTATAGCCCCTCCAAGAGTGCTGTGACCTTTGGGCTCAGCCCCTAGCCATCACAGTGCTACTTTAGCATTCACATGGTCCTTCCTCACCTTATCATCTCAGCAACCCTGGGGATAGCTTACTATTCTGAGTGCTTGTTTCATTTTGCAGAGGAGAAGACCAGTGCACAGAGAAACACGAGCATCTGTCCAGGTCACAAAAAGCTTTGGGGATAGAGGGGATTCAGCATGCTATTTGCAGTGCCAAGAAGCCACTCCGATGTTCAGGGATGCTTTGCAAATACACAAAATTTTTCCAGCCTTCAGTGAATCTTGGAGACTCTATTTTGATGTTTCTGATCATTAAAAATCTTTGTATATATTTGCTCAATAACTCTTATTGAATACTCCTCCTAATCCCAGCAGTGTTCTGATGCCAATAATCGTGTACTAATTAAGTACTATTACAACTGGAACTACAGAGGAGAAGTACAGGGTTCAACAAAAGCATCAAACAGGACTCGACCTAGCTTGGGGATCTAAGAGGCTTTCCTGAGGAGGCAACTTAACAAGTGCAGGCCTGAAGGAAAAGGAGGAGGAAGTTCCAGCAGTGGAGCACTCCAGAAGGAGGGGTGTACATAAGTGAAGGCCCTGGGGCAGGAAGGAGAGGCTTGTTCCATGTAGCAGAGGATGTTAGCTCAGTCCAGGTGGCAGAAGTGGGAGAGGGTGGCATGAGTAGATTTGAGAGATGTTTGGAAGATTAAATTGGCAGAATTTGGCAATCAATAGGATATAGGCAATGAAAGTGAAGTATTGAGGATCACTGCCCTGTACTGGCAGCTGGGTGGTAGGGGCCACTTGTTCAGAATTCCAGCAAGGAGATACACTGGGTGGTTGGACAAATCACAAGTTCCTCATGTGGTACAAGGAACTTGCAGTTCTGTGTGGCATCACTTTGTCTAAGAGAGACCCTGTCTTGGATAGTGTATCCAGAGGTCTTACCACAGTGTGGTAGAGTCTGAATTAGTTCCATGGAGCCCAAAGCATGTGTTTGAAAGCAGGGTTATAGACCAGCAATGAGGGCCTCGTGATTTAAGAATTACTTTCATGTGTAGTGTCTCTGAGGTTCATACTGATCTTTGGGGAAAGTTGTTATCTTCATTTTACTAACAGAAATTTGAAGCTTCTGAGTTTGTGATTTGCCCAAGGTCACACAGCTGTAGATGAGGATTTGTACTCAAATTCAGGTCTTCTGACTCCTAGCACAGGGGTCTTCTCATTTCACCACATTATCTCTCCACATAATTGGGGCAAATTCTCTATCAACTCCTCGGACTTACCTGTCAGATGGAATCTCACTATTTGTACAAAATATATAAAAAAAAAATCAAATTTTTTTGCTATACTCTATTCAACTTGCTTTAAAAATTTTTTTCTAATAGTTCTTTTAAGTATTTCTACTTTTGAGACTCATAAATTTGCATTTATATTTAGAGCACTTTTTTATTTTAAGAGTGAAATGACAAGAACAGATCAATTTTTACTGGTAGCAGGAAGACAGCTGTCCAGGAGAAATTAAATTCAACTTTTGTCTAATTTCTAATAATTTATAAAGCACAGAGTCCGGGCGCAGTGGCTCAAGCCTGTAATCCCAGCACTTTGGGAGGCCGAGACGGGTGGATCGCGAGGTCAGGAGATCGAGACCATCCTGGCTAACACGGTGAAACCCCGTCTCTACTAAAAAAAAAATACAAAAAGCTAGCCGGGCGACGTAGAGGGCACCTGTAGGCCCAGCTACTCGGGAGGCTGAGGCAGGAGAATGGCATAAACCCGGGAGGCGGAGCTTGCAGTGAGCTGAGATCCGGCCACTGCACTCCAGCCTGGGTGACAGAGGGAGACTCCGTCTCAAAAAAAAAAAAAAAAAAAAATTATAAGACCTCTGCACCCTCACCTCCTATTCCCAGACGTTCTCGTAAAATAGGGGGACAGTGTAAAAAGGCCGGGTATACTCTCCCCAAACCAAAGGTGTTCCCGTGGAGCATGGCCGGGCTCTGAAGACAGGAGGCAGAGTTGCCCCAGCACCTGGAGGCAGGAGACTCTTCACCACCAGCCTGTCTTATCAGTTTGCTTTCTCCCCTTTCCCTTAAAGTCTGGGGGATGTTTACAATTAAGTAAATAAATAAAGCTAATTTCCATTTATTTCAGATTCTGTTTTAACTACATCAAGCCTGAGTCTACACAAAATCTCAGGTTCAGGGGAAAGACAGAACCCTTTCTGCAGAACTAAATTACTTTTCCCTTTTACATGGAAAGCTTCCTCTTGAACCTCTTGTTGTTGTTTACCTTCATCCCTCCCAATAGCTCCTGGACTGTTTTGTGATCCCAGTCGTGATTTTGCTCTCCTGGTTCTTCCTGCTGATCCGGTACAAGGCTGTGCATTTCATCGGCATCGTCGTCTGCATCCTGGGAATGGGCTGCATGGTGGGAGCAGATGTGCTTGTGGGAAGGCATCAGGGAGCAGGTGAGTCTTCGGATGTTCACCAGGTTCCTTACCTCTGCCAGTGAGGCCAAGACAAGACATGGAATGTTCATAGTTGGGTGAAAACAAGGACCTTAGGAACCTGGATTTCCCACTGTTTGTGTCCTGTTCATGTTTGTTGCCCCCACACCTGAAACGGGGCACACGGGAGGTGCTTAATGCATGTTTCTTGAGTGAATGAGGATGCAAAATACAGCTTTCATGCCCTTTCTGCATCCATTCAGAAACATGCAGACAGTGTGTAAAACTGAGAGTCATGACCTACCAAGAAGATGTTTTGGAGGTCAATCCATTCCTGAACCAGCTACCTGGCCCAAGCCCTGGTCCTTTGTAGAGTTGGTGGTAATGAGTTAATTCACTCCTGAGTCACAGGGCCTTCCACACATTTCCCCACCCCCAAACCTTTCTCTGTCAAGCCAGAGAAAGACTGAGCTTTCAAACTACTGGGTGAAGGTTGGTTTATAGGCCCACAAGTAAATAAAGTTTGAGGACTAGTTAAGAGTGCTCCATAATTTTAGTGGGGAGAGTTAAGTTCTGTCTCCTCACACAAAGTTTTTAATTTGTTTTACAAGGAGGGGTTATTGGTATCAATTAGAGTTTATAAACCCACAAGGTAAAGCTGCATGATTCACTCATCAAATTGCTGTGAATCTGCTGGGGGAGCCCTGAGCCAGGGTGGTTTCCAGAAGACCCTTTTTAAAGCATTGGAGTTCTTTAAAATGTACCAAAATTTTTGCTACAGAAGGGTTTTTGGAACAGAAAAAAAAAATGACCTCCTTTGTTAACATTAGAAATGGGATAGAAAGTACCCACTTTTCTATAGTTCTTGGAATTGCCCTTTCTTCTAGGAAATTGGATGATAAAGAGTCAAAAGTGGACCATTTGTCTTTATGAGACAAGGTCACATGAAGTCTCTGAAACGATGTGATGTATGTTGCACCATAGAACTTTGTAACTGAAAAGGACCTTGTTCAGCTCGTTTATGATTGACATATGTGAACACCAAGGTGCATCCAAACCAAGTGAGTTGCCCAAGTCACAGAGCTGACAAAGCAGACACTGGAACACAAGGCCCCTGGCCTCCAGGGCAGGCCTCCTTCTCTGTCCCATGTTGCTGGGAGGTGAAGACACAACATAGAACAAAAGAGAGACAACCTCAGCCTCACACATCCATACCACCTACACAACACCATCGGTCCCCACTTCAATAGAAATCTGGAAACCTCGGTGTTTCCCAGATTCTCTTCTATGAAACACTGGTTCCATAACATATCAATAGATGTCATATGAAAGGGCCAATATTATGCTATATGCGTGTAGTAATGTTGATATGAATAATCTTTTCAGACCAGATAATATTTTTGTCTTATACAATGTGGCCAGTTGTTCTAAAATCATATATGTGTGTGTATATATATATATATATATATATATATATTTTTTTTTTTTTTTTCTTGAGACAGAGTCCTGCTCTGTCACCCAGGCTGGAGTGCAGTGGCATAATTTCAGCTCACTGCAACCTCCACCTCCCAGGTTCAAGCGATTCCCCTGCCCCAGCCTCCCAAGTAGCTGGGATTACAGGCACCTGCCACCACGCCGAGCTAATTCTTGTATTTTTAGTAGAGACGGGTTTTCACCACATTGGCCAGGCTGGTCTTGAACTCTTGACGTCAAGTGCTTCACTGGCCTCGGCCTCCCAAAGTGCCAAGGTTATAGGCATAAGCCACTACAGCCAGCCTAAAATCATAATTTAGTTACACTTTCTCAGTTTTCCACACACTGTGTAAACACAGGCTAAGCAGAAACAAGTACCCTTAGTTATAAAAACTCTGCCTTCATGAACCCCAGCCATTCATCTTGGCTATCATCTTGCATTCGATAGTCAACTATAAAGATGAACATTTAAGCCTAGAATGTTAAGCTAATTTGAATTGATTTCACTAGATTGTATTCATTAATCCTGTAAAAAATGTTGTTTTGATTTTAAATGAAGCGCTAGAAAAGAAGCAAAACTACTTAAGAAAAATAAAGTAAGTCCATTTGAGAGTCTTTCCAAAGTGTCATTTTTAAAAAACAATGTAGATGTGGCTAAAACATACTGGAGTGGAATTTGGTTTCTGCATGTGAATCTGTTTAAGTCCCCCAGCATCATTGCTTTTGTAATATACAAAGCATCAGTGTTAACAGAATTAATCTTTATCATTGTGGAGCACTTTCTGTGCTATTGAAATGGTGCCCAAGTACATAGAGTGATGTTTTAAGACCAGCCCAGATATAGGATCCAAGGACTCATTTTATAAAATTATGATTGGACATGCTCTGCCTCTATAAAAATATTAAAGTAGACAGCAATTTAAGCTATCACAGAGAACATATTTTTTTAAAGAAAAAAAAACCCACTGGTTTTGAGGTCAGTAGAATCCTAAAATTGTTATATATCATTATCAAAACTATTCCTTTTTTTCACCTCTATGGCAGAGTTGGTTCAATTGCATTTATCAGCCAGGGTCACAAAACTTTTCTAAAATACTGCAGGTAATCACCAGAACATAAGTCAGGCATCCAAGTCCATATAAAATGTCATCACCAGGCCAAGCACATTCAGAAATCCTAGCCACTCAAGAGGCCAAGGCAGGAGGGTCACTTGAGGCCAGGAGTTCGAGATCAGCCTGGGCAACATAGTGAGACCTCATCTCTACAGAAAAAATTAGCCAGCATGGTGGTGTGCACCTATAGTCCTGCCACTTGGGAGGCTGAGGCGGGAGGATCGCTTGAGCCCAGGAGTTTAAGGTTATAGTGGGCTGTGATTGCACCACTGCATTCTAACCTGGGCAACAGACCAAGACTCTATCTCAAAAAAATCAGAATAATAATAATACAGTTATCATCACTGTATCAACAGTTTTGCACAGGAAAAAAGACTGTCTAACTTCATCCTTTTTATAATGCTTAATCTATGTTTCATCTTCATTTGAAATTTTGACAATTCTGTCTCCAGGCACGTTGATGTTGGCCCTTTCAAAGTTTCTTTGACTTCATTATAATTAAAGCAATTGCTTTAATTCTACTTTGTCAGCATGTTTCTTCATTAGCTATCCAGGAATTACTTGTTTTGATTTAAGTCTGACTGAAGGAAACTTCTTAGATGGCATTAAGTACTTCATGTACAAAATATGTTTCGGGGCACAGAATGATGTGCCAGGAATAGGGCTTTTGTTGAAACTTGACCAGCAAGTTTTCCCACTCTAGACAGAGGTAGAAAGAAAGCACCCTAGTCCCCAGCCCGGAAGACTCTGCCTTAGAGACTAGAGAGTGGTATATGTGGTGGGAAGGATGCAAACAGCACTTATGTTCTCATTCTATGTGTGTCACGTGTACAACTGATCACCCACTATAGGACGCCCTTTGAGCTCACCTGAAGGAAATGTCTTCTCCAAGCTTACTGGTAAAAAATCAGTGGTCTTAATACGTGTATTCTCTTTGTCACCTTGGCTCCATGTCAGCAGTATAGGCCTCCTCTGAAAGATCATCTCTGCATTTACTGATGTGCGGGGCAATTAACAGGCAATGGAAGTGGCTTCTGAGAATATTATAAATATTATAGATGTATTGGAGTGTGCAAAAATGACTTAGTAAAGTCGAAAAGATTCAGCACCAGGAGTTCTCTACTTGCCTGGGAAAACTTAATGGATATAAAAGGCAAGGTTAGAAGGTAATAAGATTAAGATAAAACCTAATCAAAGTAACTCCTTGTTATGAAATATCCTTCTTGCCCTTCAAAATATCCTCTTTCTAACACAATACATTTATTGCATCTTTTAGTTCATTTATCAAAGATATTAGATGCCAACAATAATTTTTTATTACACTTAATTTTATATTCATTTCAAGGAAAAGAAAATATTTTCAAGGAGCCAGGTAACCAAACACAATCAAGTAAAAATGACATTTTTTATTGAGTGCCCACAGGTACCAGATACTTTAATACAGATTATTTCATTTAATCCTCCTAACTATGCAAAGAATTTTTATTGTCATTCTTGCAGCTGAAGAAATCAAGCCTCAGAGAAGATAAGCAATATGTTTAAGGGCATACCATCACCAAATTACGTGGCCCAGATGTGAAATTTAGCCATTATTCTTTCTGCTATAACACTTAGTCCTTCTTTTTCCATAACTGTGACTTCTGTAACAAATGTAAAGATGTTTTATCATAGTCAATTAGTGTAAGTGACTGCCCTAGATTGCCCAGAATGGAGAAGTTCCCCAGATGTGGAACTTTTAGTGCTAAAACCAACAGAGTCCCAGGAAAACGAGATAATTGGTTCTCCCTATTTGAGAGGCAGATGTGTTCAATGGAATGGATACATTTTCAGGAACGGCACTAACAGTCTTTCAACACTCTAGAATAGTACAACTCACCATTTATTTCTTGTCCTAGTGGTAAGTCATGATTTCAAATAACCTTCCTTTTTCCTCCCACCACCACACATACGCTAACATGTCTCCAAACATGATATTTCTAGTACTTAAACAAAAATCTAATAAGAAAAGCCAGTTTTTGCAAAGCAATTATGACTAGGTTGGTTAGAATCAAGGAGCAATCCACAATGAGAAATGCCCAACCCAAAGAGACAGGTGGTCCAGGAAATAATGCATTCACTTTTTTAAACTACCATTTAGTGAACACTTACTAAGTGTCAGATACAATGCTAAGCATTTTACATGTCATATTTTATTTTATTCTCACAGTAACCTAATTTTAAGATAAGGAGACTGAAGTTAGAAAGACTCTGTAGTTTGCCCAGTATTACACAGCTAGTAAGTGATAGAGATGTGATCAGACCCAACTCTACCAATACATTGAAAGCTGTTCTCACTGAAAACATTTATCATAGGATGTATTAAGACCTGTTCAGTCAGCTCAATTCATGTAGCTTTTTATTGAGCATGTATAATGCTCCAGGGTCCATGCTAGAGACCACACAGAATATACAGCTGAGTGAGCCATAGTCCCTGCCCTTCAACCATGATTTGTAAGAGAACAGGTGGCTGCGAGGAGATGAGATACACAAGTTAACAAGTAACAGACAAGGAGTGGAATATGGTGGGTGCCATAGACAGATACCATTGCTGTGAAATTTAGAGGAGGGAGAGAACTATCGGTTTGGGCAGACATTTCATAATTTTAAATGTGTCCATTTACCCAAAATTTATAAATCATTATCACCTATTGTGGTTTTATACACACATAAATGACAGATGTTCTAGCATAACTTTGCCCATGAACATTGTGCAAAAATGGCTATCACCATGTCAGGTATCTACTGCATTAACAGTACATAAACTATATTAATATTTTATATAGTATTAATGTAATATGTGATAATTTCCAGTTAACTAGATACAAATTTTAGACACAAAATATTAGTCTTAGTACCCATACTTTTTATTATATCAAACACTTCATTATATAATATAATTGGATAAAATTATGTTCTGGTTAATTTAATTATGTTTAATTAACTAAATTTTAATGTATGTTACATGTATATGTACTACTTTCAAATGACTTAAAAACTGACACATATAATTATCAGCAAATTATAATAAATAATATTTAATCTTTTTGTTAGTGATAACTTAGAAAATACTTGTGAACTTGTGGTTACACAAAATTGTGTTGTGATGATCAATAATTATTATTGAATTGGTGAAAACTCAAAGTACCGATGAGTATATTTCTTACAGCCAAAGGCTAGTTAACAGAAGAGGCCATAACCGTGTGGCGTTTGAAAAATATTGGTGAGACTATTCACTGAAATAGTAGTATCCTCTTTTTAGGACTTTTAAAAGGTAGATTGATGCTTCCCTAATTTCTATTAAAATATTTCATTGTGATTTAGCTTTATTCAATTCATTCTATAAAATTAATTTTATTAACCAAGAATTACATTATGCAGCACCTCCACACTTCACTAGTACGACAGTAACTGATATTCGTAACAATGACCCCATGTCATCACAAGGCTCTAAAATGTCTTCTGAGTGAAAAGAGACTGGATCATGTTCATTATAACTTTACAATTTTAGTTATAGATACCTTCTATTTTATGGGTCATTCTTCAGATGAACTACTTAAAATTGAACGTTTGTCATTATTTTATAGTTGACACATAAAAAAGATTAATCAGGTTGCCAAAGATTTCACATTCTGTCACAGCAACCTTAATTTTCCTAAAAGATCTGCCCAGGGACCTCTCACCAAGTCTGGTTTCTCATTAGGGCCTCCTCAAGTTCTCGGCTCATCTCCTAGGCAGTGATGCCTAACTCCCCATGAACCCAAAGAGAACTTCCAGCTCTCACAAAATGCCATTATCAGCTCCATTCCCATGAAGATGACTCCAGCACAATGCTACCTTCGGGGTCTCTTCCCCTCTCTCTCCAATCCTTGACAGGAAAAGGAAGTTCCCTTAGAAAACGTGGCACCATTTAGAGATAGAATCTTCCAAGGCGACCACATGCCAAAGTCTTTCCACAAGCCCTGCCCAGATTATCTGATGTGAAGCCACTACCTAAAGAACACTCAGTGCTCCCCACTGAACAGTGAGAACCCAGGCTCATCGGGAAATCCAGGGCTAAGCTATCGTTGAGTCCTTTCCTTAGAATCACGCTGGAGTAAGCACCCTTTCCGTCCTCAGCTTCCACTGCCCCAGAGCTGCAGGTGAGCTGAACTCCTGCACTGCTGACTTATGCAGGACAGAGCCAGAGACCCCTTGGGTACAGAGCCCACCAGTGAGGCCATTCTAGCTGCTTATTTCTACTCTCCTCCTTCCCTGGCTCCATACTTCCTGGAGTGGGAAGTTTGCCCAACTCTAGGAAATACCTGGGCAAAGCATTTATTTTGTTTTAAATCAACCAAAATTGAGTTTATTTTTATTTATTTATTTCTTTGAGACAGAATTTCACTCTTTCCCCAGGCTGGAGTGAAGTGGCACAATCTCGGCTCACTGCAACCTCCACCTCCTGGATTCTAAGGGATTCTTCTGCCTCAGCCTCCCAAGTAGCTGGGATTACAGGCACCCACCACCACATCTGGCTAATTTTTGTAGTTTTAGTAGAGACAAGGTTTTGCCATGTTGGCCAGACTGGTCTCAAACTCCTGACCTCAGGTGATCCACCTGCCTCGGCCTCCCAAAGTGCTAGGATTACAGGCGTGTGCCACCATGCCCAGCCCAAAATTGAGTTTAAAACGAAAAGAATTTTTGATGAAAAAATGTTAATGTGATAGTGATTTACATATATTTACACTCTTACGTTACTTACCTCAGGGGAGTTGAAAATTTCAACCCATAAATCCTTTCACTCTCATTTTCTAAGTTACACATTTTGCCCATGGTCAAAATGGAGTCTTGACGGCTTCTGTTATCGCTTCCCTCCCTGAATAGCAGAGGGTGGAAATTTATACTGCTTCTGTTTGTTCTACACCATGTTCACTAAACTGCTGGAAAATGTCCTGAAACCAACATAACTTGTGTATGTATTAGCATATATATTCATAGACATTAGCTGGATGTGGTGGTCGGTGCCTGTAATCTTAGCTACTCGTGAGGCTGAGGCAGGAGAATCCCTTAGAACCTGGGAGGTAGAGGTTGCACTGAGCCGAGATTGTGCCACTTCATATTTGTATAAATCTGGTAAGTGAAAATCTGATACATGGACAGAAGGTAGTGGGCTTTGTAGAGAGGGTGTGATCTGGAAGAGACTGATCTCTTTCTTAGTTAGAGAAGACTTCTAATTGTGTCAACATAGGCAACCTTTTTATATCAGAACATGTCTAGAGCACAGATAAACAAACTTCTATAAAAATGTCAAAATAGCCGGGCGCAGTGGCTCAAGCCTGTAATCCCAGCACTTTGGGAGGCTGAGACGGGCGGATCACGAGGTCAGGAGATCGAGACCATCCTCGCCAACACAGTGAAACCCCGTCTCTACTAAAAAATACAAAAAACTAGCTGGG
>NC_045438.1:4148087-4165653 GCF_002776525.5 Piliocolobus tephrosceles | reverse complement strand
GGCTGGGCGCGGTGGCTCAAGCCTGTAATCCCAGCACTTTGGGAGGCCGAGACGGGCGGATCACGAGGTCAGGAGATTGAGACCATCCTGGCTAACACGGTGAAACCCCGTCTCTACTAAAAATACAAAAAACTAGCCGGGCGAGGTGGCGGCGCCTGTAGTCCCAGCTACTCGGGAGGCTGAGGCAGGAGAATGGCGGGAACCCGGGAGGCGGAGCTTGCAGTGAGCTGAGATCCGGCCACTGCACTCCAGCCCGGGCGACAGAGCGAGACTCCGTCTCAAAAAAAAAAAAAAAAAAAGAAAGTTTTAATGATGCTCCCTCTGTTTGTTTGTTTGGTTGGTTCCTAGGGGAAAATAAGCTGGTAGGGGACCTTCTGGTCTTAGGAGGAGCCACACTCTATGGTATCTCTAACGTCTGGGAAGAGTACATCATCCGAACCCTGAGCCGAGTGGAATTCCTGGGAATGATCGGTCTCTTTGGAGCATTTTTCAGTGGAATTCAATTGTGAGTATAAATAACAAGAAATATAGATAGTAGAGGGACTGTCAAGACTTATTCTTAACATTTTTGTTCTTGGGATATAAAAATCAATGCTAGAATCCAGGCACCAGCTTCCTGTGCAAAGGACTGATGAAATCTGCCAACTCAATATCTTTATTAGTAAATTTCCTCCAAATTAAACAAGTTCAATATAAATTTTTATAAAACATCTAATGTTTTATAAAACATTGAAGATAATTTGCTAGAAAGCATTAGAAGCATTAGGATTGATTCTCTGAAACCAATGAGTGGGTTATTACTTCGAGAAATAGAAAAACTAAGCATAAATGCCCCCAATTCAATGCATTTGCAGAAAGGAACATTCTGTCTACTAGTGACAACCACCAATAGAAAACCTATAGTTTAAAATTATCCTTTTAAAAATGTGTGATTTTACTGCCCATGGATTTGCAAGGGTGGACCATATTTCAAATTTATCTCTTAGAATTTAGCATTTCTGTTTTCCTTAA
This sequence comes from Piliocolobus tephrosceles, assembly GCF_002776525.5. Taxonomy (NCBI): domain Eukaryota; kingdom Metazoa; phylum Chordata; class Mammalia; order Primates; family Cercopithecidae; genus Piliocolobus; species Piliocolobus tephrosceles. The sequence continues at coordinate 4,164,642 of NC_045438.1, read as the reverse complement.
AAAGGTGAAGATATAATACAGACATTCACTAAGCACCACAAAGTCAAAAGCACCAGTTTTGCAATAATTCTACAACTGAAACATGTAAGTCATCACTGACTATTGCCTCAGAATTTTTTATAAGTTTCAATCAAAGCAATTTTCCACTGGTAAAGACCAATATTATAGCTTCATGGAACATATAAAGAATGATAGTATACCCTCCAGTCAAATTTTACTGAATCCCTTTCTACAAACAGGTAATTCTGATTTTACCAATCTCTTTCTACAAAGCAAGCACTTTCTAATTGCATGGGTTCAGTGTCTGAAATTATTTATGGAAGATATTTTGGCATCACCTTAAACAGGTTTTACAAATAGACTGTTTCAACAATCCTCCAAATTTTGTTGTCTTGAGATACTGGTGAAAAACTTCACAGCAAACAAGGTACAGTCTGAGAAGGATTTATTTGGGGTTCATTTTTGAAAGTGATGGCATTTTAAAGCCCCTAAATTTGGTGTGTCAGCTTTGTGAGAGGAAAAGGAATTACCTAGTTCAACTATTCATAGCCAACATTTTGTAGATAGATGACTTCTTTTATGGGTTATTATTCTTGAGTCCAAAAACTATGTTCAGAGATCTAGTGCTCATTTGCTTCAGTTATAGTCTATTAGAGTTGACTGTTCCCTTTGGGGGACACTGCTGCCAAAATAATGGAAGTGGCATTAGGGTGTCCTTGGCAAGTGGGATATATTGAGGGCTCACTGGAATCAAAGTAATGCTGGTAGAGTGATGCCAGTGCCACCTCCCCATTCTCTTCTAGATCAGTGGTTCTCAAAATATGGTCCTCTGACCAGCAGCACTGGTATCACATGAGAATTTGCCAGAAATGCACATCCATGGATCTCACCGGATCTCTGAATCAATTGCTAGGGTTGGGACCAGGAAACTGTATTTTAACACGCTCTCCAGATGGCTGTCATGTACATTTAACGTTGAGAACCATTGCCCTAGAAAACGCTCAATCAGAAATTGATTAAACCTGCAAGCACAGACATTTCCTGAACCTCACGGTTTGCTTTTCAGAAAGCATCTATCCAGCAGAAACAAAGGCTGCAGGCAGACTGTTTGGATGAGAAGGGCAGGAAGGGTTGAGCTCCCCAGGGCCCCATGGCACACCCTCACACACCGACCAGGTTCTTCAGGGAAAAACCGCAGGCTGCCTAATTAGACTTGCTTCTACGTGACCCAAAATTCTTTCTGAAATTCACTGGGTTGCTTCATTATTTGTATAAATCTGATAAGTGGAAAAAAAAAGAACGAAAGTAAAGTGCGTTCTAATCTTGCTCATCGGGTTTATTTTCTTCGAATTTGCAGAGCTATAATGGAGCATAAGGAGCTGTTAAAGGTGCCCTGGGATTGGCAAATAGGTAAGGAGTTGGCTCAGCTAAGACGCTCTTTTTATAACCTGAGAAATGTGTTTGAAGAATGGTGTGGGTCGGGCGGAGCACAAACAAGGAAGGGATTTAGAATGGTAGGGGACAAGGGAAAATGAAATCCCTTCATCCTTTCAGGAAATCCTGCACATTCTGAGAGACTAAATTGTATGATTCATAGTGTTTCCTAATTGAGCTTCTGCCCATTATCATCGCCAAGATGCCATTAGGGGAGACACAGAAGTGTGTTATTAGGTTAAAGACCAACAGAAAAAAAAAAAAAAAAAAAACCGCCTGAGGCAGTGGTAGCACATAAATGACAGCAATTCACCTTAGCCAAGAAACACTAAACTGATGTGACCATTAAAAAGTGCTACTTTAGGAAAGGGAAAAAACTGAACTTAACAAAAAACCATGAAAGGAAACAATGTAATGGGCATTCTGAGCCCATAAAAACATTTCAGAAGGGAGCAGTTTGCACAAAAGAAATGGTTAATTGATCTCCAAATGGACTTAGAAAATACTGGACATGCTTTGAGCTAGTTAAGTCATCCAGGACTTCTCAGGTTCCACCTGTTTCTAAAACCACTTTCATCAAAGAAATTTAGGACAAGGATGTAAGATACTAGGAGATGCTCTAATGATCAATCTCAGCAAGCCCTAAAAAAGGGACTGACATTTAATACCCTCAGAACGTGTCTCCACAGTGAGCACAGAACGCAACGTGCCTTGTGGAATTGCATGGAAAATGTGCAGAGTGAATGCAAGTGGCAGGGAGGGGGCTACGGACTCTTCCCCACACTGAAGCTGGCTGCTTGAGCCATCTCTTCTTTCTATGACTTTTGATACAACTTTAGCCAAATTCTGTGTCCATAAGGAAACACAATAAAAACATAAACTCCCGTGCATCACTTTACCTGCCTGTCCCCATCCCCTAAGCACATGAGGCCGACTTACTGCAGACATCATTTCCTCTGAAGGCACGCTGTGAGCCACGGAATTGTGCCTGAGTCTCCCTAAGGGTTCTCTCTAGTGACTTCGAGGGCTGAACAGCCCTGTGTCTCAGAGTCCTGCCGTTTAATTTCTCTCCAGTTGTGCTACAGAATGATATAATTAAAGGAAAATCAACAGGGCAAGGGGAGAGAGAAGAGGAGGGCAACAGGGAAAGGAAACCAGATGCAGGTTACAGAGAGCATTTGTCTTTATGACCCACAACACCAGAAAACCAAATGTTACCTGTGCTTGGTGACACTTCACATGCAGCGGTCCATGAGTATAAATTAATTTTATATTGATGATAATAGTAATGATCAAAAAGAATTTGTCCTCAAACTATGTGGATGCCATGTGCATATCCACTGAGGTTCTGTTGTAATTCAGTGTTAGCTAAATGAGTCATCAAAAGATGGTTTTATTCTGAGCTCTCATATTGCCGTTAAAACGTCAGTCCCCTATAGTTGAAGATGATGAAGGACAGTGTAAAAGGAACACATTACAGAGCCATCCATTTAATTTCTGATTGGAAATGAGGCCAAAATGGCCTCCGTAGCACAGTAGGGTGACTGTAGTTAACAATAATTTATTGTGTATTTCAAAATAGCTAGAAGAGATTTAGAATGTTCCCAACACACACAAAAATTTAATCAGTTGTTGAAGTGATGGATATCCCAATTGCCCTGACTTGATCATTACACAATGCATACATGTATCAAAATATCACATGTACCTCAGAAACATGTACAATTATTATGTATCAACAAAAAATAGCCTCGAAGGGAAATCAAATACTCATCTTCCTCTTTCTGAAGCATTTGTAGGGTTGCGTTTGGGATGTGTTTACACCACGGCCTCCTTGGTCCTCATTATCTTGCCCTGACCTACTGCAAGGTTCTGTTGTTAGCTCAATTCTAGACACATGGCATGCAGGGGATAAATGTTTACTAAGTGAGCAAATGAATGAATGACAAGCAACAAAGATGGTCCTATTCTTTCCTCTCTCATCTCACAAAATACAGACAAAAGGGAAGCAGTGGAGACAATGGCAGGAGACCTTAAGCTTGACATTGCACTTTCTTTCTGTGGAACTGGGAGATGGCATAGCAACCACTGCAATTCATGGGCCAGAGAGGCAGGGAGACATCAAGGGAAGATCAGCAGCCTTTCAAACCCACCCCACACTCCTTGAGAAATCACCTGAGAGGCCAAGCTCTGATGACTATGTCTTGGTGGAAAGCTCACATTCTTCTGTTTAGGAGACCAGAATCCAAGAGATCTTCATTTTTCAGCATCTGTCAGTGAATTTCTCTGCCTCCCCACTCTCCGCATTAGTAATCTAACCTCGTATAATCTCTTGGATAACTCATGTGGTTACCATTTTATCAAAGTGGAAAGATGGTTGTTGTTTTTGTTTCCTTGGGATAATAAACATATTTTCTATTTTTTTCTTTGGGATACATGTTTTCTATTTTCTTAGCTTGAAGGCACTTTTAAAAACAGATTTTGTTATATTCCTACAACACTGGTCAATTGCGAAATACAGAGCAATTAAGAGCAAGCGGATAATCGTTATTGTTGTTTGTTTTTATTCCATTGTTTTACTCTACTGAACAGAAAGACTGGTTGTGATGATCTAATCAGTAAACTCAAGTCAAACGTATGACCTCATATGCTAAAATACCCTCCTTTGGAGCGGGAATGTTAGTCACATTCATAAGTCTAATAAACAACTTAAACATTCCCTTTATCCCATGGGTCATACTGTCATACTGTGGGTCATACTGTGCTAAAGGATGTGTGAACAAGTGTAATCGATGTGAAAGTCAAATGTCAGAGAAAAGAAAACGTGTGTTGCAGGTCAGTGAGCACAGGCTTATGGTATGCAGGAAACTTCTTTACTTTTGATGTTGTGGTTGATGCTTGTCTTGGTTTTGGTTTTAGTATTTTTCCTGGAGACCAAAACAAAAGATTTGGCCTCTCCCTGAATATGGAATTATGGGATTACAGAGCAGGAAAAGACCTAGAGGATAATTAAGAATACACCTTTCCTGGCCAGGCGCAGTGGCTCACACCTGTAATCCCAGCACTTTGAGAGGCTGAGGCGGGTAGGTCACTTAAAGCCAGGGGTTCAAGACCAGCCTGGCCAACATGGTGAAACCCTGTCTCTGCCAAAAATACAAAAATTATCTGGGTGTGGTGGTGCATGCCTATAGTCCCAGCTACTCAGGAGGCTGAGGATCACTTGAACCCAGGAGGCGGAGGTTGCAGTGAGTCGGGATCGCACAACTGCACTCCAGCCTGAACAACAGAGCAAGACTATCTCAAAAAAAAAAAAGTATACCTTTCTTTTTACCCATGTTGAACCTGAGGCCTGGGGAGTTGAGGTGATGCTCGTCAGAGCATTATGTATCTGAGCAAAGCTAGCCCTGTGCCCTTTTTATACACTTAACATAATGCATATGTTCTGTGAAATCATCTGACCTAGCCATTGTTTTTAAGAATTACAAATAATATTTTAAAACTCTGGTATATTCAAAAGAAAGAGAAAGAACACCACTGGAATCCCAAAGAAAAAGATGAGATCAAGTATATGTAGCCTATACAGATGCATACTATATACATATAGTAACTCTCTCTATAGATAGATAGATAAATAGATAGATAGATAGATAGATAGATAGATAGATAGATAGATATTAACTGAGGTATTGATTAGAGTCAAATAGGATGTTCCTTCAAAACCTTATTTCTCTTTATAATAATTAAACAATATAGATGAGTGTTATGTACTCAGAATTTAAAGTCAGGCTGCCTGTGTGACCTAAGGGCAAGTTACTTAACCTCTATAAGCTGGTCTTTTGCCTGTTTACTCACAGATCCATCTTTTACCCTTTCCTCTGCTCTGCTTATGCAAATCCACATCGCAGCCTCCCTTGTCAACTGGATTCCAGTCAGTTTTGGCCAATGGGAAGCAGTCGAGGGAGATGGGAGGTGGGAGAAAGAAAGAAACCGGTGTTTCTCTCTGTGTCCCTCTGTTTGGGGTCAGATCTCCTCTAGATGTGGCTGAGTCTCCTCTGTGATTCTACCCCTGCTGGGCTTCCCTAACTTCTGACCCCGGGTAACGTGGCCTTCCTCTTGTATTTCCCTAGCTCTTGGGTTGTGAGTAACTCCCTGCTATTGCTAATCTTCAGGTTGTCTCACCATCCCTGTTTCCCCAGCACCCATTTGAACACCTTTGTAACTTGTACTCCATATAACATATCCTCTGTTTAACCCAGTAAGGACTGCGTTTCTTGAATCTATAAGCCTATTTCCTAACCTATATAAAGAGGATAGCAATAGTTATCAGCATTATACTGTTGTGGAGATTAATTACTATACATAAAGTACGTGACACATAGTAAGTGCACAATCCACATTAGCTGATAATAGTATTTCCCATCTCTGTAGCTTAAATTACTTTAGTGCATAAGCACAAGAGTGACCAAATTCTATCCTTAGTGACAGAGAGAACATTCCAAGAGGAAATGTTTATACACATACTCTGTTATAAATGTACTGACTGCAGCCCTTTTGTTGTTGTCAGTCAAAAAGCAATTCAGTTCATTCGTATGATCATGCTGATCAATTGAAAACCCTACCTGGACAGAAAGGTGGACTTTCAGAGGCATTGTTAATGTCCATTAACTATTTAATGTCCATCTAAGAACAGTCAAGAAAGGGCAACGATGCTGGATTCCAACTCTCAATTTAATCATGTGTTAACTAGGCTGGCTATGCTTTGCTTGGGAAACAGTATATTCATACACAAAAACATCGGTTGACCTAGTTGTCAATTGTGAGAGTGTGTATATTCCACTCCTATCCCCCTACCTCTAATTTCTGCAGTATTTAAAAATAGGTTGAGAATATTTTAGCTGGAAGCATCCTAAGGTAGGATGGTTAGCAAAGTTCCATGTATTTATTTTCCTACTCTCCTTTGCCCACCAACTGGGTTTGTAAAATCTCACCACTTCTCTGAGTCCTCCAATGATATATCCAGCTCCCTACTAGACAGATCCTTTTGGATAATGCATAAGCGTCTAAAACAACACACTCAAAATGGAGCATTTTATTTCTCCTAAAAACCTGGTCCTTTTTTAGCTCCCTCCATCTCGGTATATGGCGTCACAGTTCACCCAGTTTCTAAATCAGCCAGAACCCCTGGGCATGCTTCATGCGATCCTTTCCCTCACCGCCTACATCAGGCTATCACCGGGGCCTGTTGAGTCTTCACAAACCCAGACACTTCCCTTCTCTACTGCCGTTTCAAGTAAAACCAAGCAAGCTATCAGCCTCTCTTGCCGGGACTATGACACCGCCATTCTGACTAGTCTTTGTAACTGGTCCCATGCTTTTCTCCTTCCAATCCCTTCTCCACAGAGTAGCCAAAATCATCTTTTGAAAATGTAGATCAGATTCTTTTAGTCAACTGCTGCGAACTCCTCAGTGGCTTCCTCGTACAACTAGAATAAGATACACATTCCTTTCCAAGACCTGCAAAGCCCTGCATAATCCATTCCCTTCCCAGTTTCCCAGCTTCCTCTGCCTGTTCTCTTCATTCTGCTTCGGCATTCTGGCCTCGGTCAGCATCTGGAACGCTTGAGGCCCTGTCCCTTTCAGGAACTTTTCTTGTGCAGGTTTCCTTGGCTCCTCTCATGGCAGCCTCCTTTTGGTCCTTCAGCACTCGAGGTAAATGCCACCTCCACAAAGTAGCCTTACCCCACCACCCTGTCTAAAGCAAGCTTCTGCCATTCTCTTTAAGAAACCCTTGTCTTTCTGCATAGCATTAATAGCAACTCTAAGCTTCCTGTCTATCCTGCTTTTCATTGTTCCTAGCCCATAGCAGAGTGCTCAGGGCATAGTCAGTACTCAGAGAATAATAGTTGAATAAATGAGTGAATATACCAACAGAGCCCACGAGTCCAAGTCCACACAAAATGATGGAAGGGTATTATTCTGGAACTTTCCAACCCAGTCATGGTATTTAAATTAGTGACACCTTCAAAAAACAAAACAAAACAGAACAAAAAAATAGAAACAAGGCTCTGTTGCCTAGACTGTGTTCTGATCAAGTTTTATTATTTTTAGTGGATTAATCTAAGGATGGATCTTGTCACAGATTTCTTTAAGGAGTACCAAATTAATTTTTATGTCTTTTCATGTATTAGTCATAAGTTATGTAACATTTATTGCATTTTTAGTAGCTTGGTTAAAAGGAAAATGAACTACAAGTAGCATGAAAACACATACAGGAAAACTATCTGTTTTTAGGGAATTCAAACTTCTGATGGAGAATTAAAAACCAAACTAATATTACTGTGATAGAATCTATGCATAGGACTTTTACCTTTCCTAAATAGGAAAGTGGCTGGTCCCCCTTCGTCCGAGGGCACTTCCACCACGCTAGAGGGGGCTGTTGTACTGAGTTTACTTACTTATGTTCAGAATAATTTTCTTGTAGATCTGATGTGGCTTTTCATATGCAATGATGATTTTGTGCCCTTAAGCACTTTTCATATGGGCAAACCCAATTTATCTTTGGATGAATCCCTGGTCCTCATAGGCAGAAAGACCAGATATTCAGTACCTACCAAACTCCCCAAAATCCATAAGTCAGAGGAAGCAAATCTGCCCACAGCCCACGCCAGACACATTTAATCAAGGATTCCTTTGGAAAGGTTATTTTTATTATGTTGTAATGCCCAGGCAGACACTGAACTGTAGCACTTATGCTTATCCTATGCCTTATTCTTTCAAGGTGGAGAAAAGAGTATTATTATTTTTTTTACATTTCCATTGTATCAACATTTAGGGAAAGTACATATTTAGCTGTAAACTCCTGCTTGGGACCTTGCAAAATAGAGTACCCATGTCTAGGCTTTATTACAGAGAAAGAGAGAAATTTTGAGGATGAGAGATTGGCCACATAGTATTTTAAGGTCACGAAAGCCCACATGTGAGAGTTCACAGTAGGCCAGGATATGTGATGGAAGGGCAGGACTCTGTGTGTTGTGGGTAGGGCAGAACAGAATTCACGAATCTGGAAGAGACTGACAGATCATCCTGTGTTCCCAGCAATGAATTCATCTACCCAAGGCCACACAGTCAAGATTCCAATTCAGTATTCTAAGTCCAGGTCTCTTTGACATGCAAGCTCTTCAACTTTAAAGACTACGTAGTTATTCATCATTGTGGGCAATACATGATAGCAAGCGGTTTTGTTGCTATTACTCAAATTAAAAACTAAGAGTTAAAAAGAAATGTTTAAAAATAGATGAATAGCAAAAGCTGATTACAGCACAATTGGGAGAAATCAAAAACCTTGATTCTGTGTTCTGACTATCACCACTAAGAGGCACTCCTTCCCAGAAGAAGCAAAATGTCAGCAATGCAATAAGAAGCAGAAAGTTCATTTTCACACTTAAATTTTTATTTTTTGATCTTACTTTATTTTTGTACTGTGTTATCCAATAATAAGCACCAGTGAATAGGGGGAAAGAGAAACTGCCTTGTGTGAGTGACAGGTGGTGTGCACTCTTCCCCTTCTTTCCTGCTGTGGATGCTGAAGATGCCCTGGAGGAGGCTCTGACGCTGCCTTCTCTTTACTCTTCCCCCAGGACTGCTCTACGTCGGCTTTAGTGCCTGCATGTTTGGTCTCTACAGCTTTATGCCAGTCGTCATAAAGAAAACCAGTGCCACTTCAGTCAACCTCTCTCTGCTCACAGCAGACTTGTACAGCCTGTTCTGTGGATTGTTTCTCTTCCACTACAAGGTAAGTTGAGTGAGTGCTCCTTTGTGAAGATGATACTTTGTAGGAAACAATGAACATGGGTAGGAATGCCTGAATGTCAAATGCCCTGATTTTGTGTAGGGAATAGGAATGCAACTGGATGTGCTAACCTCCGTGATTTGGGTATTCACATTTCAATTATAAGACAGAGACAGTTTGTCCTATGAGATCAGTAACTATGGACAATTGATAGTAAGAGATAAGAAACAGCCATAAAGGAAAGAGCTTTTGAATACTAGGGACAGTTTTCCTGACAGCATTCAGCACAGAAGCTACTCTTTTTCCAATATGAACCTAGGAAGAGTTGTACAGTTCCCAAACTACAGCTGCAAATGGATTCTGCCAAAGGCCTTGGCAGAGTATGTTCTCTTTGGAGAAAAGACACAATTCCTGCAGTTTCTGCTTTGCAGATATTTTTATAGCAAATATGAATGGAAAATGTTAATGCACTAGAAATAGTTTTTTTACTAAAAGATTGGGGTTTGAGTAAAGGAATGCAAAGAGATCATGTGAGGCACTGGCAGTGAATGCATCAGCCCTAAAGAAGAGAAGAAACTGTCCAGTCCAAAGATGTCAGCCTCTCAGAATGCAAAACTCTCCCCACATCTTCACCCTAGGAAGCATGACTAATTGATTGTGGCACACTGAGGTCAGATCCTACTCCTCTTAACCCCACACTCGCTGCTGCCAATAATAGTCAATTAGAATTGACATGTGAGAAGATACCACTTGCCATTCCTTAACTAGTCCTATAAGACAAGAGTCAACAGGGACGATGACCCAGTGTGAAACAGGCCAAATATGGAATGTCCAGGCAGATAAGACCAAACTTGGACAGCTGAAAGAAGAAGAGGCAGAAGAAAAGAGACACTACTCTGGCCACTTTTAGCCAAGTTCCTCACCAATGGTATTACAGCCACCATCCGCAGCACTCGGGGGTGGCCAGCTGATGGGGCACCTTGGTGAGCAAAGCGTCTTCATCCAGATGAAACTGGGTGTAGACGTTCCTGGAGAAACAAAAAGCTAAAAAGAGCATGTACTTGACATGACCAGGGGCAAAGCAGCTGAAGTGAATAATAAGGATTACCACCGAGAAAAGCAAAAGTCATAGCCAAGAAACCAATGCAAAAGGGCAGACACGGGTGAAAAAGAGAATACAAATGAAGCTGGTTAGTAGCTAGGAGGATCAGAAACAGATCTTTTTTTTTTTTTTTTTTTTTTTTTTTGTTTTTTGAGACGGAGTCTCGCTCTGTCGCCCAGGCTGGAGTGCAATGGCCGGATCTCAGCTCACTGCAAGCTCCGCCTCCCGGGTTCCCGCCATTCTCCTGCCTCAGCCTCCCGAGTAGCTGGGACTACAGGCGCCGCCACCTCGCCCGGCTAGTTTTTTGTATTCTTTAGTAGAGACGGGGTTTCACTGTATTAGCCAGGATGGTCTCGATCTCCTGACCTCATGATTCGCCCATCTCGGCCTCCCAAAGTGCTGGGATTACAGGCTGGAGCCACCGCGCCTGGCCTCAGAAACAGATCTGAGAGACGGTACAAGTTGAGAAAGTGGCTGTGACAGCAGACAGGAATGATGTTCCTATTTTTCCTCCAGCTTTATTGAGGTATAAGTGAAGAATAAAAATTGTACTATATATAGTACTTAAGATGTACAACATGATTTTTTGATGTATGTATACATTGCGAAATGTTCGCCACAATCAAGCTAATTATATCCATCGCCTCACATCGTTACCTTTTTTCTGTGTGTGTGTGTGTGTGTTTGTCTGTGTGTGGTGAGAACACTTTAGATCTACTTTCTTGGCAAATTTCAGGTACAGATTACCATTAACTCTCATCACCATGCTGTGGGTTAGGTCTCCAGAACTTACTGATTTTATAACTGAAAGTTTGTACCCTCTAGCTATCATCTCTCCATTCCCCCGACAAGTTCCTGTTTTATATATGGAGCCTTTTGCCCAATACAGTGGCAAAACTAAGAGCTTAGAGAAAGTATCTAGGACTGGGAATGTTTATTGTTTGCAATTTGTTTTGTCTGTATGGAACAAGCTGTTTCCCAAGCTACCTTGGTCCTCATAAAGGGTAAAAAGCAAGGTCACAATATGTTCCTCTCATACTGCTCCTAACCAGTGTGGGAAGACCAGCTTCCTTCAGAATCCCCCTCCTCACACATCCAGTCATTTTCCAGAGCTCTGGGGAACACCTGGCTGTGGGTGCATCCTCACAGCAGGTGGCCAGCAATATTCTTCTCTCTTCTTCAGTTAAGCATCTACATCTAGTCCGTTACTTGGTGTGAACTCAGTTCTTAGCAATTAATCTTGTAATTTGCTTTGTAAGCTTCTGAACTAGAAGAATCCCTTTAATCTTCCTTAAGGAAAGATGACTAAAATCTATTGTTCTGCTGAGGACTGCAGTCACTGCTTGGGCGGTTCAGATCCAGGCCAGCTCCCAGCATGCCTGAGAGCAGTGTTCCTGAAAGTCTGGTTTCACTGGGGTGCTTGATAAAAATGCCGATTTGTGGGCCACACCCCTAAGCCACAGAGTCAGTGTCTGGAGATGTGTCTGGGGAAGTGTGGCTGGTAACAGGTTCCCCCTGGCAGTCTGATGCCCTCTGAGTTCGAGAACCACTGTCCTTGATAAGAGTGTACTCGAACAGTACCTGTTCCTGTCTGAGCCTGTCCTTTCCCACACTTCCGCTGATGTGGGGTTAAACCTGGGGTTCCTCAAATTTACAAGCATCAGGAAATGAGAGGGCTGATATGCTAATTATCTGCAATCCATCCTCTCCTCCTATTATTTGTATGTTCCTATTCACTGAGGATAAGTAACTTTGCTGAAGAGGAAAGCATGTAGTAACCCCCCATTATGCCATCAGAAGGGAAATTCTGTTATCTGAAAATTAAATTACTGTATTCACTAATTTAGAATTGTAATGGATATTTTTATTTCATACAGCAATGATTTGGGGTTTTTTTTTTTTTTTGGTATGGCAAAATACACATACATTTTGTTACTATTTGAAAGATAAATTTTCTTAAAGCAGGAATGGATCCAACAGAGTAGTCATTTCTTCTAGTTAAAATTTATTTCTATTGCCTTTTTAAAAATTGACTATAATTGTAGATTCACATGCACTTTTAAGAAATAATAGAGAAAGCCCCGTTAACCCCTGTGAGCCCAAGTATCTGAGATAGGTCTCAATCAGTTTGGAAAGTTTATTTTGCCATGATTAAGGGTGCACCTGTGACACAGCCTTAGGCTGTCATGACAGTATGTGCCCGAGGAGGCTGGGGAACAGCTTGCTTTTTATACATTTTAGGGAGACATAATGCATCAATCAACACATGTAAGATTTACATTGGTTTGATCTGGAAAGGCCAGACAACTCAAAGCAGAGGCTTCCGGTCACAGGTTAGATTTAAACATTTTCTGATTAGCAGTTGGTTGCAAGAGTTATCATCAATAGGAAGGAATGTCTGCTTTACCACAAGGGGTTGTGAAGACTGGGGTTATCATGCAGATGAAGCCTCCAAGTAGCAGGCTTCAGAGAGAATAGATTATAAATGTTCCTTATCATATTTAAGGTCTGTGTTGATGTTCATGCCAGTTGGCTCTTGCTGAATTCTAAAAGGAAGGAGGGTATAGTGAGGCATGCCCAACTCCCCCTTCCCATCATGGCCTGAACCAGCTTTTCAGGTTAATTTTGGAATGCCTTTGGCCGAGAGGAAGGGTCCGTCCACATGGTTGGGGGACCTTAGAATTTTATTCTTGGTTTATAGCCTTTACCTAGTCACTTACCCCTAGTGCTAACATCTCGCCAAACTGTAGTACAAAAAACCCCACAAAACTGTAGTACAATACCAGGATGTTAACACTGATACACTCAACATCCAGAACATTTCCATCAGCACAGGGATTGCTCATGCTGCCCTTTATAACCACACCTACTTCCCTCACCCACCCCCAGCTCCTCAAAATCACTAGTTCGTTCTCCATTCCTATAAATCTGTCATTTCAAAATGTTATATAAATGGAATTACACAGTATGTTACCCTTAGGGATTGAGTTTTTCCACCAGGAGAGGCGTCTTTAAACTAAATGAAATGTTGTGTGGAAAAGGGTTTAGTCAGTAAGCTTAAACTAAGAGTTTAAAAAATACTGATGTGGCCGGGCACAGTGGCTCACACCTGAAATCCCAGCACTTTGGGAGGCCGAGGCAGGTGGATCACCTAAGGTCAGGAGTTCGAGACCAGCCTGGCCAACATTGTGAAACTCCATCTCTACTAAAAATACAAAAATTAGCTGGGCATGGTGGCAGGGACCTGTAATCCCAGCTAGTCGGGAGGCTGAAGCAGGAGAATTGCTTGAACCCGGGAGGTGGAGGTTTCAGTGAGCCAAGAGCGTGCCACTGCACTCCAGCCTGGGCAACAGAGTAAGACTCCATCTCAAAAAATAAATAAATAAATAAAAATACTGATGCTTGGGTCCCCGTCTCACCGATTCTAAGCACCCAAGCATCAGAGGTTTAAAGGCTCCCCAGGTGATTCCAGGGTGCAGCCAGGATTAGGCCCCTGGTTCAGACTCACCATACATGGCTGCAAGCAGGTAGACCTGGGACCAAAGGGTGAAGGTTACAAGCTTATTGCTAAATATAAAGACACATTGTTAACAAGTAGCTGAAAGTGCAATAGACTATCTTGGGAAGCAGGCGTTTCCATGGCGAGAGGAAGCAGGACACTGATGTGAGAGAGTACCAGGGGCCTCAGCTTCTGTGCTGAGGATTGGACCAGTGACCTAGTAACCTCTGAGAGCTCACTTGGTTTTACTATGGTCTACAATTACAGATTATTCTTTAACTTAATGATGATGCCTTTAGGCAGCTTTCTGGTCTGGTTATAAATATCTGCCTGTGGGAGGGGAGGGCTAGTTTTTCACAGATGTTGCTTATCCACGCAGAACTAAATGACTTCATGAAGCTCGCCTGCCTAACATTGATTATTTGGGTTTTTGGATTTTTTTTTTTTCACTTTCCACTCTTGGAAAAAATCCATTCCTTTTCCGTCCCATCATTCCACTGTCTGCAACAGTTCTGCCTCTTGCGCTGACTGCTGTGCTGACTGGACAGTAAAGCCCCAAGTTCCTGGGAAGCAAATGACCTAATTCTAAATTCGTCTATCTGAAAGGCATAGTGCTTCTGCAAACTCTAAATCGTACCAGGCTTTGAGAAGTGGTTATGTATTTCTATTCTTGATTACCTGACAACATTATTGAATCCAGAGCAGTAAGTCTATAGCCATCCACAGAAAGCACAGGAAATGAACTTGCCTGGGCCTCAGAGACCCCCGAAACTAAGCCCAGGAAGAGACTGACATGGAGGCTTTTCCATTGGAGGGTGTACTGACTTTTCAAGGTCAGAGCTTGGTCTGAGGTCTACCATCTTATCAGTATTGTACAAACAAGACACTGTTGAAATTGAAAGGATGTTAGCTGCCTGTTGCTGTGTAACAAATTACCACAAACTTAGTGGCTTAAAAAATAACCCAAATTTACTATCTTACAGTTCTGAAAGTCAGAAGCCTACCTGGGCTAAAATTAAGTATTAGTAGAGGTATGTTGGTTCTGGAGGCTCTAATTTCCTTACCCTTTCCAGCTTCTAGAGGCCACCTGCATTTCTTGGTTCATGGCCCCCTCCTCCATCTTCAAAGCCAGCAGTATGGTGTCTTCAAATCAGACTCTGCCATGCCTGCTTCCCTCTTTTGGATCTGCTATTACATTCAGCCCACCCAGATAATCCAGGATAATATCCTCACCTCCAAATCCACATCTGCAAAGTCCCTTTTACCTTGTAAAGTAACATATTCACAGGTTTCAGGGATTCGGGTGTGAACATCTTTGGGGGATTATTATTCTGCCCACCCCAATGGGACTAGTACTGATTCTACCAGGACAATACGGGTATACTGACTAGAGGCCAGGCCGGCTGGGATGTGTGGACATGTGGCTCAGAAGCTGTGTCTGGGCAGTGAAGACACATTCTCTGCCTGCAGACACTGTGCTCTGTTGAATTTCCTAGCTGATTTTTAAAGTAGTTCAGGTTTCTTGCTAGTATGTGATTTCATTTTATTTTATTTATTTTATTTATTTTTTTTTTTGAGGCAGAGTCTCGTCACCCGGGCTGGAGTGCAGTGGCCTGATCTCAGCTCACTGCAAGCTCCGCCTCCCGGATTTTTACGCCATTCTCCTGCCTCAGCCTCCCGAGTAGCTGGGACTACAGGCGCCGCCACCTCGCCCGGCTAGTTTTTGTATTTTTAGTAGAGACGAGGTTTCACCATGTTAGCCAGGATGGTCTCCATCTCCTGACCTCGTGATCCGCCCGTCTCGGCCTCCCAAAGTGCTGGGATTACAGGCTTGAGCCACCGCGCCCGGCCTAGTATGTGATTTTAATAAAGAAAACACCACGTCACGTGGAGAGAGAATAAATTGGAGTGGGAAAACTATTTCAACATCTACCATGTAAAGTGTGAATTAAGCAGCATGGTGTGGCCAAAAGAGCGTAGACTTCAGAGTCCAGGGAGCTTAGATTTAAACTGGCTTCTGTGTATGTTTTAAGTTATTTGGGCCAGTTACTTATTCTCTCTAAATTTCAAGGTGATGAGGTTTGCCTTATGGAACTTTAGAGCGGATTAAGTTAGATAATGTATAAAAGGTGACCAGCAGTGATACGGTTCTCTGCTTAAACATGTGTTTCAGGATTAGTAATTCCTATCTCATTACATTTTTGGACTATTAACCCTAGTCTAAGATTTTGTAACTAGATGTAGTGCTTAACAATTTTGTATGAGTTCTCTCCAACTTTTTTCCTGTTTGAAAAGGCAAGCCTGGGGTCTCATGCATTGAAATGTAGAAAACATTGTATTAGGCATTTTCAACTGAATTATTTGATTCCTTGATTGCTTACCATGGAATTTTTAGGTGACAATCAGAAATACAAAACATCTGAGGGTTGTTAAAGTGAAATACCAATCAGTTCTTTCACTGTATGCCATCGTGTGCTGAACATTCTTGAGCAAAATAGCAGCTGACATGAAATATACAGAAAATTCCTTTTTGCCTGACATTTAAATGACGATGGCTTATTTCACGCATTTACTATTAACATGTCAAGGCTTAATATTGCCACAAAATTGTTGTAATAAAGTTGAGAGTAATTTCATAGGGACATATGATTTTTGAAACTTTATTAAAATAAACTAGAAACTAACAGACAAAAATAAACATCATACGTACTCTCCAAGTCCCCCCCCCCCC
>NC_045438.1:4145046-4147687 GCF_002776525.5 Piliocolobus tephrosceles | reverse complement strand
AGAGAGAGAGATTTCAAAATCATTTGTCCAAAAGGCAACTCCAACTATTCTGGGTAATGTGATTAATGTGAATTTTGTGGGATTTCATGTGCATGTTTTCATTAGACAGCATTCTGTATGTCTTAGTCTCATATTTATACCGGATAATTTTTAAATAATTGCTTTGAGTTACAAAACAATCAGAAAAGTTTTTAAATGTCAGCAGCCTGTGCTGGCAATCCAGGTGATATCCTATGAGGACGGGTATAGAGCTCCGTGATCCACCCTGACCCTCCCCGTCAGCTCCTAAAATTACATCCCACGTGTGCCAGCTTCTCTCATTGTTTTGTTGTGGTGGTTGTTATAAGAGATTTGGCAAGCAAAGTTTAGAAACTCTGGACCTGAGGTCATTATAATAACATATTATTATGCATGAAATTTAAAAGAAAGATACTCAGATCATATTTATTTATTCTGTACCTGTTATGTGCCAGCCACTGTGTGGGTGCATAACTTTTTATTTATAGGTGAAGATGATAGAAACACCAAATATCACCAGGCAGATAATGCAAAGGATAAGGTTCCAAAGCACTAAAAGTTTAGTAGACAGCAATTTCAACTATCCTTAACATCTCAGTCCCAGTGCCAGAGAGTTTACAGAGACTGGAAACTTTCATTACGAGTGGAATCTTTCATTAGACATGAGTCAGTATCTTGATCCAAGCAACCCTGTTGATCCTCTGTGGCAGTGAGCAATCTCAGTAATGTCACTGCACTTGAAAACCAGGGCAGGCAGCCTCAACCTGTGGCGGCTGATGAGCATAATAAAAGCAATACTTCACTTCTTATTTTTTAAAATGCCCTCATAAGTAGCCTGTTAGGTTTCTTGTACGTAAAAATGACATCATAAAAGGCTGTGGATGTTAAGCCCATAGTGCCCAAATGTAATTAGGAATAGGAGATTTAAAAATTAAGACTTAGTCTTTTATGACTCTACAATACTTTTTAAAGTTTTGCTGGTGAGAAGAGAATTAGGGAGACTGGCGTCTCGGAAGCCCAGAGCAGTTCACATGGAATACCGAGGTGAGATCTGTGAACGTTTCACTTCGGCTTTCCCCTGCACTGTAACAGTACAGCCCCTTTTGAGGCTTCCGTCTTGCTGAAGAAGTTAGGGTAAGTGTTGCTAGCTTCTAGCAGTGGCGAAGGGATGCATTTCCATGCAGCCATTCAGGAACCCAGGTGCCTTCCATTTTGTGGCTCTGACATCCTCTAGAGCAGGAGTCAGAAAACCCTAACCTGTGAGCCACCCCCTGTTTTAGTAAATAAAGTTCTATTGGAGCACAGCCATGCCCATTTCTTCACATATTATCCATGGCTACTTTTGTGCTACAATGGCAGTGTTGAGTAGTTGTGACAACGTATATGACCCATAAACCCAAAATAGTTACTACTGTCCAGCTCTGTAAGAAGTCTGCCCATGCCTGGGCTAGGCACTTGGAGTCCTCTGTAGGACTCCTTATTAGACAGCCTGGACACTTTTATGGCTGTGTCTAGAATGATGTGTCTACAGCCCCTCCCATTCTCTTGGCCAGAACTCAGTCACATGGCCACACCTAATAATTGCAAGGGAGGCTGGGAAATGTAGTCAAGCTATGCAGGATGAAAAGCAAATGGGTTTAGTGAACAAGTATGGTCTCTGCTACATTAGCAATTTCCATTTCCCAGAAATATGAGAAGGACTAGAGAAGTTGGGAATAAATGGTGAGGCAAGCCCAGAATTATAGCCAGAAGCCAAAGTTCCTTCTACGTAAATCTATTCTTGAACTCCACATCACAAAGCAAATATTTTGAACTCACGTCATCATGATAAGCTGTGAGGAAAGATTGAACGGGCTAGAGGTACTGCAGAAGTTTCAAATGGAAAGGCTTGTGATTGGATTGGGGCATAGCCAGGAAAAAAACAGCTAGTTGTCTCCCAGGACAATGCCTGGGATGTGTTTGTCACCAAAGTGAACAGCCCGGCCATTCAGTCACATTCACAAGATTGAAT
Organism: Piliocolobus tephrosceles; assembly: GCF_002776525.5. Lineage (NCBI taxonomy): Eukaryota > Metazoa > Chordata > Mammalia > Primates > Cercopithecidae > Piliocolobus > Piliocolobus tephrosceles. Next base: position 4,145,658 of record NC_045438.1, on the reverse strand, counting down.
GGCAACAATCTTGCCCATTCAGTCACCTAATTTTGTCAGCAGACCTGTGTGGATCCATCTTCCATGAACCAGAATGTTGATAAACCAAGCTCATAGAAATCAGAGTGTCCGTTTGCTAAGGTGTAAAACAAAGAGTGGCTCGAACATTAAAGGCTGAAGCAGAACCACTACTCTACACATCTCTAGGGGCCACCAAGGACTGAAGACTTTTTTCAGCTCTATATTTAAAGTGTTAACAGTTGTGATTTACTCTCTTCCATGAAAGATGATTAACATTGTCCTCCCTCATTTCCTGACTTTTACTGTATTATTTTTATATTATCAATATTTTAATAGTTAACTTCTGTAAATATAATCCCTATGGTTTTTAAACCGTATTTCCACACTTACTACATTTGCTGTACCACCAGTTTCTGAAATATAGGCTCTTCTTTTCTGAATTTATTTTGATTAATCCCTTAGTAGGCTGAACTTCATCACTACTGGTATTATCAGGAAGCAATACAGCTATGTATGGTTGTACAGGCTGTGCACAGTGCAATCTGTCCATTTGTAGAGAATATGTTCCCTATAATGCAAAAGCAGGTGGTCATCAAGTGTCTTGATTCACTG
>NC_045438.1:4114616-4144946 GCF_002776525.5 Piliocolobus tephrosceles | reverse complement strand
TGTGGATGTTTGTTCCCTCAAAATCTCATGCTGAAATGTAATCTGCATTGTTGGAGGTGGGGCCTTGTGGGAGGTGTTTGGGTCATGAGGGCGGATTCCTCATGAATGGCTTGGTGCCATCTTCATGGTAATGACTGCATGCTCTGTGAATTCACATGAGATCTGGTTGTTTAAAAGAGTCTGGGACTTCCTCCTTGCTCTCTTGCTCCCTCTCTCATTATGTGACATGCCTGCACCTCCTTCACGTTCTGCCACGATTGTAAATTTCCTGAGGCCCCCACCAGAAGCAAAGCGAATCTTGGTGCCACGTTTATACAGCCTACAGAACCATAAGCCAAAATAAACCTCTTTTATTTATAACTATAAATTATCCAGTCTCAGATATTCCTTTATGGCAATGCAAATGGACTAATACACACCCAGTCCTTTTTCAATGTCATGAGTCACTGGATTTTATCATTTAAGGAGTTGTGTGACTTACTTTTCAAAAAAAGAGCTTACAAGTATTTTATCTCAGGGTTCTCTTTGTCTGACAACATCTCTAATGTCTTTACATGCATAGGTCATCTTGACCTATGACCCATCCCACTCTCAGGAGTATAACCCCCTTGTGACCTTATTTCCCCTTGAACTAGAGGAGTTCAATCGCTCCTCTAGTCCACCACAAATCCCCAGATAATGCCAAGCCCCAAGGACTCTCTACCTCCCCAAGAATCTTAGGAAGTACATAATGGTTTCTATTCCTGACAATAGTTTCTTGACTGTTTCCTGAGTTCACCCAAACACCACTTCAGTCAATCCTCTCTGAATTGCAAAGTTCTCTGTTAATCTCCAGAGTCAGCCAACTCCACTTCTTTCCTCTGAATGACTTCTGGTAGGTAATGCTGGGTTAGCAACAATGCTAAGTCATGTTGGAATCTCCTAGATTCTCCCTTAACTAACTTTTCAAAGTTTATGCCATATGATTATACCCCTTTTCTTATTTGGTTGCTACCAAAAATTTGCCTGGTTTTGACTTTAGAGTTCATTCCATTAAGCACTGCTCTCCTCTGACATCTCTACTCATAAATACTTTTATTGGGCTGGGCATGCCCTGTAATCCCAGCACAATGCGAGGCCAAGGTGGGAGAATTGCTTGAGCATAGGAGTTTCAGACCAGCCTGGGCGACATAGGGAGACCTCATCTCTACAAACATATATATATATATATATTTTTTTTTTTTTTTGAGACGGAGTCTCGCTCTGCCGCCCAGGCTGGAGTGCAGTGGCCGGATCTCAGCTCACTGCAAGCTCCGCCTCCCGGGTTCACGCCATTCTCCTGCCTCAGCCTCCCTATTTTTTAAATTAACCAGGCATGGTGGCATGCACCTGTGGTCCCAGATACTCGGGATGCTAAGGTGGGAGGATCACTACAGCCTGGGGGCTCGAGGCTGCAGTGAACCAAGATCACACCACTGCACACCAGCCTAGGCAAACAGAGTGAGACCCTATCTCAAAAGCAAACAAACAAAACCTTTTATTGGCATAGTCACATGCATACTTTCATATATAAACATTTAAGCAAGCGTTTGTGTCCGTAGAGATGTATCTGAAAGGATGTTTATGAAAATGTAAACGTTTCCAAGGGCAGGCAGAATGGCAGTGTTGTCATGAGTTGTCACAGCCTGGCTGTGAATTCCAGCTCCACTTCCTACCAATGGGTCTATACATTTGTTGTGCCATGGCTCAGTTTGGCAGTCAGATGAAGCCTGGAGATCTGTTTTAATAATGTTTTAAAATGTCTAAAATAAAATACATGGGATTTCAAAAACAACTATATTAAAATAACATCAGAATATTTTAAAATGTGATGATATAGTAATATACAAATCACAAGATCTGGAATCAGATCTATTAACTACTGTCATTTCAAAGCAGTGATTAGCATAAGAGATATTTGGAGAGATCTGCAGCAATTGTAATGCAAAGTAAAAATATACACTGTATATGATTTATGTTCGTGGAAAAGGCTAAAGTGTGTCGAATACCACTGAAGCTCAATGCCTACATTTGCAATTGAAGAGCTGCTAAATGTCAGTTAGCGGTCAGTGAAAATAAGAGTCCAGGTTTCTCATCCAGGCTCACAGACCCCATGAATTCTGTACAGGGACCCCTGGTTAAGAATCCCTGAAACAACCAGTTACACAGCCTTGTGCAAAAGTTACATCTCTAAACTACAGTTTTCCCACCAAACGGGAGTCATAAAGTATCTCTCTCATAAGATTAATTGTGAGGCATAAATGAAATAGTAAATGTAAATCATTTACTACAATATCCGGCACAGTGAATATTCAACAAATAATGCTGTTATTAAGGCTGGTAGAATTGTTAATACAATCAGCCCTCTGTATCCATGGGTTCCACATCCATGGGTTCAAAACACCATGGATTGAAAATACTTAAGGGGAAAAAATTACATCTGCACTGAACCTTATACAGACTTTTTATTTTTCTTGTCATTATTCCCTAAAGAATACAAAATAACAACTATTTACATAGCATCTGTATTGTAGCGGGTATGTCGTAGTGGATATTATATGTAAGCTAGAGCTGATTTAAAGTATACAGGAAGTCATATGCAAATACCACACCATTTTATATGAGGGACTTGAGCAGCCACAGATTTTGGTATCCAAGGAAGATTCTGGAACCAATTCCCCATGGATACTGAGTGATGACTATACTTATATTTCGTGTTCTTCACACTTTTAAGTATTGCATAAATTATGTATTGCTAAAATGGCTACATGAACATTTGTTACTTTTACTTTTATAATCACAAAACAATAAAGTTATTTCAGTTTGAAAACAAAGCTAGCAATCCCCTTGAATAAGAAGGAACTCTAAATAGGAATCTCTGCTATTGAAAAAATGGACAAAATTATAACAGACCCCGGTTAGAAGATTAAAATGGTTTAGGATCAGTTTTAATTGACAAATATGAACAAAAAATTCCAAGTTTTTCTTTGTTTCTGTTTTGACTATTTTTATATTTAAGAATTCTTCACTTATTAGATTGCTAAGTACTAACTTACGGTCATATGCCTAGTTTCCTTCTCATTTGAATTATTTTAGAATAGCGTTTTATTTTTTAAATAAATACATTATAACCATGCTGTGAGGCCTCAGCTTTAGCAATGTGACTCAATCTAATTAGAATGTACATGTTGGTGACCAGTTTCACACCCAGTTCCTTGAGGATGCTCATGGAACCAGACATTCGAGGTGCAGGAGTCTAGCTGTGTCCCCTTGCTTTGTGGGGGTTTCAGGAGTTATGAATTGTACTGGTGTTTCCTTTGTGTTTCAATCAATTCCATCTTTAAATGAAAGACTGGCTTTACGTTGGAGGTCAGGACTAGGTTCCAGGATGACAGAGACCTCACAGGGCTCCTTCTCTGCTGGGTGCTGTGTCTCTGGTACCTACTGCAGAGCCTGGCACAGTAGGTGTTTGGTAATTATTTTTTTAATGAAAGGTTTATTTTCACAGGAAACATTGAAGTTTAATCTTCCACTTTCTAGGCTGAACATTATCTAGAAATTTTCACATTGGAAGCCAGAGAGCTTTTGATCAATGTTGACTCTATGTCTCAAGTTGATGAAACCAGCTGAGAAACAAAAATTCAGATCCCACACAATAGTGAGCCACTGTTTTGATTCATTCTTTGGCTGCGTTGGTGGATTGCTTAGGGAACATCTCAAGGGAACATGGAAATCAGAAAATCAGTTCAATACCATTGTAACTGTATGCAGTGTAAAGGGGGTATGGAGGAATGGAACTCACATTAAAAGCTGAACATTTGGTAAGAAATTTTATTTCTAGAAAAAAATAAATTTTTATATTATAGCTAATACTCAGATTTAGTTTTCATATCATCCCACATTAAATTGTAAAATTAGTCATTATCACATACAATGTTTAGGCATCTATATTGGTAGGTATAGATATAGATATATTGGTAGACCAGCAGTCAGCAAACTTTTCCTTGAAGGGGCAGATTATAAATATTTTAGGCTTTGCAGGCCATACAGTCTCCAGCACAACTACACAACTCTGCTGTGGACATGGCTGAGTTCCAATAAAACTTTATTCACAAAACCAGGTAGATGCCAGATTTGTTAGTTTTCTGGCCCTTGATGTAGACTGTAACTGTCCTTGCAAACTTTTCTTCAGTCTTTGGCACCAGAAAACAACCATTTCCTCTACAAAGTGTGGCATTAATAAAGCTGCTTAAAGGTTGAAGCTATACACAAAATACTACAAATTTCTTTGCACTTTAAATGTGCAAACTTGTTTTCAAAGCCAATTGTAATTATTTCTACCCAGTTTTAAGTGAAGTGCCTGGCCCCTATTTGAGTTCTTGGTGGCATCTAAGGCGGTATCTATTAGTTTTATTATAAGGATATCTGTAGCATACACACCATGCTGTGAAATATCTTCAGTTTAATAGTTTATGGTTTTCATTACTTATAAGGAATGAGTGGGTACCAATGCAAACCATAGCCCTGAGCTAAGATGTGAGAGAGAAGGAATGTTAAAGCAGTAGCTTATGAAGAACAGTGAGCTATTTGGGAAGGAAAAGCATGGGAGACAGGGAGAGCATTCTAAACTGATTTCTTACATATAGTGAACCCCAGGGGAAACCATTTTGAGTAATAACAATAATATTATCAAGTTAATTTTTCCCAGAATCAGATGTCCAGAGAAAAGAGACCATTATACACACAGGCTAATTTTACAGCAAAGAAGTCCTTTCCAAGTTACAGGTCTTTTTACAGCCTGGTGATGTCTCACCATGCCCATCTTCCTCAAAAATACATAGACACATATAGATGGTTATGAATATATTGGTTCATGAATGTCAAACTTAGCAGACTCCTCTAGATTTTGAGGACAAAAATTTGTGTATGTAATAATAGCATAACTCAAAGTTCACTTTATTTTCAAGTCTTAAGACATTAGACAATTTAATTTTTGTAATAGTAATAGTATAAAGTTTAATTTTGAAAAGGAAAAAGAAACTAGCAATGTTATTGAATGTCTGTTACATTTTTTCTACTGCCCCATGGATTTCAAGGACTATACAGTACTGTATAGCACTTCACATAGTAATTCAATAATAATGACCTTGTAAAGTTTAGTATGGAATAACCCAAAACTCTGAGCCCAATGCCCATACTTCTCCATGATATTATGGAATTTAAAAGTGAATATTGAAGGCTATTTGGGAGAAGGTAGCAACTGTTTATCAGGAACCAAACAGCTTATTTAGAAAAAAAAAAACCATTAAACCCATAATACGATTTCTTTTTTGACAGCTGCCATTTCATAATATTCTTTACAAATAACTTACTCATCCATTTATTTCATTTTTTTGTCTTTCCTGCCACCACCAGGTACATGAAAAAGAAAGAAGTATAGAATTCCAATACTGATGCAGGGCAGCTCATTTTTCATTTTGTCAAGGGGTTTCCTCCTTCCCACAGCCGTGATAGTATTTCCTGATGATTGTTCATTGCTATAAATTGAAAAAGAACAGCTTCCAAGTTTATCAATAATTCATTAAGGGTGTTCCAAGAGATGTTGAATTAAAGTTGAGTCCTTCCCCTATGCAAAAGAAAGATAGCTTGCCCTTAGAAGCTTGCGTATAGGGAATGGAAGAAACAAAAAGAGTTACTACTTTGTAACGCAGCTAACAAAGTAATTAGGGGACAGGGAAGAGAATTGGGCCAAGGGTCAAGGCCTTTGGGCACTGTGTGAGCTGTCACTACAAGATCTGAGACCTAAGTGCACTGCTAAACCTCCTAGTAGCTACTGAAACTCCTCACACCTCCACCTCCCTTAGCATCAAGATGCTCATCGTGGCACTCTGTGCTTCTCTGAGGGACTGGTGTTTTAAAAATGAAATGAAATGATATATACAAAAATACTTTGGAAGCAGCAGACTGCAGCTTTGTTTGCTAAGATGATCATACCTAATTTAGAATTGTTATTCATTATGCTTTCCTGAATATTGTTTTCTTAGAATAAGAGAGAGCAAGCTCTCTGGTGTCTCTACTTAAAAGGACACCAATCCTGTCGGACCATGGTCCCACCCTTATGATTTCATTTAACTTTAGTTACTTCCTTAAAGGCCCTATCTCCAAGTACAACCATATTGGGGGTTAGGCTTCAACATATGAATTTTGGAGAGACACAATTTAGTCCATAGCACCAATGATAATCTCTCGTCTCAAGATATTCAATTTAATCACATCTGCAAATACTCTTTTTCCAAATATTATAATGTGTATACGCGCCAGGAATTAAGATGCGGATATCTTTTGGTGGACCATTTTTCAGCCTACCACACCAAGGAAGCAAAGTGAATTGCTAGAGTTACTCATATATGCTCACGGGTGCTCAAACATGATTTGTGCCAATGCAGAGTAGTTGCTCAAAATTGATAAACCATGTAAACAGAATAGAAAATTATGAGGATTTCTGTGACTTATGTAATTATGCATTATTAAGAATATCTCAGTTGGGAGGCTGAGGCAGGATTGCTGGAGAACAGGAGTTTGAGGCTATTGTATGTGATGATCTCACTTGTGAATAGCCACTGCATGGACAACATAGTAAGACTTCATCTCTTTAAAAAAAAAAAGAGAGAAGAAAGAAGGAAAAGAAATCTTGAAATAAACAGGTCCAAACATGGAGTCTATAAACCAGAGGTTGATTATTTGCACTGACAAAAATGTGTTCCATTCCAGATGGTTTGATTGTTCTGTTCTTTTTTTTAAATAGCCAGTTCCATAACTGCATTTGCAATTCAAATTGATTTGTGGTGAACTTTTCAGAAAGGCATCTGAGGAAGATTTTTATACCAATCTTGGCTTTAGAATTTACTCTTTGTGATGTAAAGATAACAATCACTGACATTTGTTTAACATTTAGTATGTGGCAAGCACTGCACCAAGAATTTTATATCTCATCTCATTCACTGCTCACAGTGATTCCATATAGCAGGTGCTATTATTGTCCTTAGTTAACTGATGAGTGGCCTGAGGCTTGGAGACATAGGGAACTTGTCCAAGACACAGCAAGGAAGAAGCAAACAGGAATGTAAATCCCTTGATTTTGATTCTAGAGCTCGTATGATGAAACACCACTTGATATTCCCTGAAAAATATCATTGCACTTCTAAAACTTACCACAGAGAGGAATTGTTACAAGTTTACATCAAAGATCTTTAGTGTCACAGATTGTCATGTTACCAATTATATTAGTCAGCAGAGAAACAGAATCAACAGGAATGTGTGTGTGTGTGTGTGTGTGTGTGTGTGTGTGTGTATTCAGAGAGAAAGAGTGATTGATTTTAAGAAATTGGTTCAGGCCATTGAAGGCTGACAAGTCCAAAATCTGCAAGGAAGACCAGCGGGATAGAAACCCAAGAAAGAGTTGTCTGAATGCAGTCTAGGGGTATAATTTTCTCTTCCTGGGCGGGGGGGGCCTCAGTCTTTTTTTTAAAAGACCTTCAACTGATTGGGTGAGGCTCACCCCACCCACAGTATGGAGGGTAATCTGCTTTAGTCAAAGTCTACTGACCTAAATGTTAATCTCATTTTAAAAATACCTTCACAGAAACATCTGTTTGGTCCAATACCTAGGTACTGTGTCCCAGCTAAGTTGACTCATAAAATTAACCATCACAAGTCCGTCCCTTTTCAACTTGGCATCAATTACACGTCTTTAAATAACACTTAATCTCTAAATAAAGACAATAATAAGGTGCTATTTTTGCCTAACATGAATGACTATCCTGCATACAATTGGAAAACACACTAACCCTTGCCTTAAAGGCAGACGCAAAGTCCTTAAATTATGATGTTCACTCTTTTCCTTCATATCCTTTAATATTATGATGTAAAGTCAATGTTATATAATATTATATAATACAGAGACAAGGGTAGGAAGAAAACAAATATATTTGCTATATATACACACACATAAATGTGTTCATAACAAGGAAGAAATATTTATGACAATTACAGTCCTCGTTTCTGTAACTGGTCACATGGTTGCAGCTGATGTGTTCTTCCACTGTGGTTTCTCTGTTCCCTTTGCCTTCAACTGGTCATGGTTATTTACTTCGTGAAGTGACCCCAAACCTTCATTTCTGAAGGGTCAGGGACATTAGTAGTACTGCCTGGATTGATTGATTGTAGTTTCCATTGACTTTTATCACAGGTCATGATAATCCTAAGAGATGCCCTAAAGGATCTCCTCCTGTATGCCAGGGAGGCTCCTCCGTACTTCCCTGGTGAGGTCGTTGTCCAGTTTCCCCTTGGTAATTGAGATCAGCCACCCAGACACAAGTGAAACTCTCTTCTTTGCCTATTGTTTCAGAAGCATGAGGAGCCCAAAGTGGCCAGGTGGCAGCCTTAACTTTCAGTGCATGGAATCTTTGTTCTGTCTTCTGGCAGAAGCGTTCTTCTTTCTGACCCTAAAATTTAAAGATCAACAGAGCAAAGGCTGCAGTGACAAGGAAGCAAAAATTTTGCTAGTGGCTAACAGAGCTAATAGAAAATGATGACACTTCCATTTCCACCCCTTGATTCCATTGTACTGGGGCAGGAGTCTCTGTGATCTGTTGAGCTGCTACACTACCACTTCTACAAACTCAGTCTTTTTCCCTGGCTTTAAAATTCAATCTCTTGCAAAATTGCTCTAGCCCAGCATGTACCTCTGTGTTTTGCAGAGGGAAAATAGATGTCTTGTGATGCAAAAGTCCAAATGGAGTGAAGGCCACTGCTCAGTGTGCCTCCCACACAAATGTAATGTCTTTTTGACTACTGATAATAAGAAGGATGCACAGGAAGGTGACATAAATGAGCCATTGAATGGCCTTTGTTGTAATCGAGCCTATAATTAAACACTCCCACAGAGTAAGCCCCTCTGTTCCACTTCTGACTTGGCTATTATGGCCTCTCTTTTTTGCTGGAATGCAGAAAATAGAAATCTGTGTGAACAAGGATTTCTATCAGTTCATCAGACCAAGTGAAAATGTCTGTCTGTCATATAAAAGATAATGGCAGAAATCCATTTTTAGTTCTCGATTGCTGTACTCATGTGTGAAATTACCCACAGGGGAAGATATTTGCCTATAAAAGAACCCTTACTGGCCTTAGATGTGATTGGCTGCACAAATTATACTGCCAAATGAATTGGTTTTGCAAACTAAACAGAAAGCCTCATAAACCAAACTGGGATTGCAGCTCAGAGCACAGCCTTGCCCTGGGTGATGGTATAGGCACACAGAGGCAAGGGCCCTGGTTGCTACTTCTCTTCGCTTTAACAACACAATGCTTGGAGATTAAATCATTTCCCAAGTATTTAAATCTTAGCAGTGACTTGGTTTTCTGATTCGAATACAGAATCCATTTGGCATTCTGACTAAGGCACTCGTTTGTTTATTTTTGTCTTGATTAAATTAACATGAATTGAGATTCAAATTCTCAAACTGGAGAAAGAATGGGAGCCAGGGGTTTGTGGGGGTCATTATTCTTAGTCTCTAAAGACAACTGATTTTGGTATTTGTCAGTAGATTATGTGACTTTCCTGTATTTCATATTTTGCATTGAATGACCTAGAAGAGCAACATATTTAACCAGAAAGATTTAGTCCTTTTTTTTCCTAACAAAAAAAGGAAATAAGGAAAAAAAGAAAAGAGGAGAAATAAGGGACATGAGAATAGGAGGCAGAGCAATAACTGAGGACTTTGAAAGTATTTGAAAAAGCTCTGGTCTCTTCTGGCAATTTATTTCCAGTTCAGTAAGCCCAGAGGCTGAACTTTTGCATTTTTAATGTACTTCATAATAATACAAATGATCTTGTTAGTTTAGTGCACAGCCAACATTAGAGGCCAGGCATCAACTTGTTTGTGTTGGTTTTTCCATGGAGCCAGGTCTGTCTAGTTGTCTTGGCCTGAATAGCAATTGGCTCAGGCCCAGTGGCAATAGATCAGGACCTGGCAGAGCTTTTCGTCCCAGGGTCTTACCGTTACAGGCCACAGCTTACAGCGTGCTCAGCACTGACCAACATCCTCCCGTCCTACACCAAGCAGTTGTACCCAGCTTCCCGGTATGGTCCTCAGCCCTCTGAGAAGCACAGGGCTGCCAAGGACGAGCTGTCTTATCAATGCTGAATTGTCCCCTCCTCCCCATAAGGACACGCAGAGAGTTGGCTTCATTTCTTCTAAGATAGTTGCCAAAGGGTCCACCCTTTAATTCACATATAAAGTGGGACTTCCCTTTTAGTTATTCTTCACTATAGCAGCATTACATTGAATGAATGATTTATTCTTAATTCACATGTTACTTTAATTTAGTCACTGATGGATCTTTAAAACTACTCTGGTACCCAGAACCTCCAAACTGGTAACCCGCTTCCAATTTAAACAGAATTGGGCTTATTTATTCCTTCTTGATCTAGAAGTTATGGTTAGTGTGCAACCATATGATTTATTTTCATATGTGCATTTTATTTCACAGAGTAGGTAAGTAAAGGACACTTTGTCTTACATGGCAAAGAATAAGCAGGACAGTTTTCACAAACTTAATTAAAAGTCTCATTTTTCCCAGGAATAATGTGCCTGTTGAAATTAACAGACCAATCTCTCTATGTGGAAATTCTCCCTAGTAGCTCCTAAACCCACATTTTCTGGGTTGTGCTACGTAACGTTGAGAACGACCAATCACTGCAAGGTATTTTTCTACTTACCCGTGGTTGCATTGATTTTGAAGCAACTGTTAAATTTGCAGATTCCAAGACTTTACCCTTATAGATGTTTTCTGCCAAAGAATTAAAAATATGGGAAAGTTTAATTACATCTTTGTCTTTTTAAGAGAATAAACTGAATAACAACTAGAAAGGACATGGTTATTATGGCCACGTTATGGCCACATATCCTTCATATATGCGAAATACCTTTTCATCAGAAGCAATGTCTAATAACACTTAGAAATATCCTTGTATTCATTTCTGTGCAGCCTCCTTAGGCAGTTCATGGACCAGTTTTAACTCTTGCCATTATCATGTTTCCAAGTAGTATGCCTGTTTCAATGACAGGCTCATATCCAATAGAGCCTCAAAAGGTAACATGTCTTTTGAAGTTTAACAGTAATAGCACCCTTGAGCTATGGTGTGAAATATTTGGTGTTTGCTTCCTCCACTCATCACAGATAGCCTTGGGAATATCTGAGGGCTTGAAAGCATTGGCCTTCGCTCATGTGTGGTACATGAGCAGCCATCAGGGGCAGTGTTCTTTCAGGCTACTCACTGTGCTCCAGGAAAGCAAGCATTCATTATAGGAATGCAATTTCAGAAGGCAGATGGTATCAGGTCAGCAGAAGGGGCCTGTAGTGTGTGTGTATATGTGTGTGTGTGTGTGTGTGTGTGTGAGAGAGTGAGAAAGAGAGAGTATTTTTTTAAAGAGACAGCTTGTCACCCAGGTGTAGTGTAGTGGCAGGACCATAGCTCACTGCAGCCTCAAACTCCTGCCTCAGCCTCCTGAGTAGCTAGGACTACAGACATGCATCACCACACCAGGCTAGGAGCCTTGAAAAAGCTACACAGAGACATATGCTTAAAGGGACTCTTTAAGGTCCACTTCCCAGGGATAAAGGAAAAAACCAGGCCCACCATATAGAAATGGTTGGTACATATATTCAACAAAAGTAGAGCTGAAACCCAGAGTCCACTTTGCGCCTCTCTAGGGATCACTCATGTTCTCCTCTGCTGCCCTCTGCCATGTTTTCAGTCAAGCTAGAAAAAGAAAGTTGCCATTGAAGCATTGCCCTCTTCTTCACATAGTCTAGTTGATGTATTTATAAATGGACTTTGAAATGACTTTCAAACCACATGGTTTTCTACTTGTATAGATTCAGGTCCACTGAAGTCATTAGTTTATTAAAATTCAACTTAGAAGTTAAATGCCAAAAATAAAATGAAAATTTGGTCTGTGATGTGCTGAATGCCACAGGAACTAAATAGCAATCAAACTGACAGGCCAGCTTTCTTTCTAAGAGCTAGGTTTAACTCTGGTTGGAAGTTAAAGAGTTTTGTACAGGCTTATTATCCATCCTCCAAGCCACCTCATCCTGTAGAATACCTTGTGTCTCAGTCCGACTGTTTTAAGCAGCACTCAGGGATTTTCAGTATGTACAGTGAGTGCCTTCTGACTTGTGTTCTCAAAGAGACTCATGAAGGTGAAAAAGACAGCGGCAAAGTAAACAGCGTCTGCAATATGGTCATGTTAATACAGGATTTCTCCTTTCTCAGATTCTTAAGGCTTCCAGTTAGATAAAATGCAGGAAAAAGTGTGTCTGCAGCACAGAAAAAACAGCATATTCTAATGGCTACAGTTTGCAAAGGGAAAGCCCTCCAGGTACACTTTGGACAGCAAGCAGCCCCTGCTCTCCAATGGAGACAGCCAGCCTCTGCCTGAGCTTCCCTTACCTGTAACTCAGAGACAGCTTTCAGTCCTCATACAGCGTTCCAGAGAAGTTCCTGTTCTCTTCACTTGGGGAGGTAGAAATAAGTATTTCTTTGCAGTTAGTAAGTTAAGCAGCCTAGATTGTGCAATATTTTTGTCTGATTGATTGATTTTCGAAATGAATGCTCTATAAGAAAAGTGCACCATCCAGAATAAGGGGTCATTCTATTAGGTATCCCTGATTCAATTTTCTTTTTCAAGTTAAGCTAAAAGGAGGGAAAAATAAAACTTTTTTTTTTACTTTTATTTTTTAAGAAGCAAACCTTTCTCTCTACATTTATAACATTCAACATTTATCCTGATTAATCATAATGCTTGCTTGACTGCTGTCTTTTTGGGCTTGTATCTAAAATGAAAAATTTCTCTACCATTTATTAATAAAGCCTCTTGGTTGACTTCCAAGATACTTCCATCATATAAAATCCCATGCTCTCTATCTTTGGAGCTATTTTTTGACTGAATTCCATATGAATTAAATAGAAGTGCATTAAAAATAAACTATGTGTTATTATGCTAAAGCTGTGTCCCAAGAAAACAATTCTGTAATGAATTTCTCACTCAACCTGATGGTTCCATGTCCAAAAAAGGGATGATCCTTTAAGCAGTACAGTAAAGTATCATTTCTTACGATGAGGGCACTAGCTTTACAGAATTTAACAGTATGTTCTTTGTCATACTGATCAAGTCTAAAATCATAAATGGAGAGGAATCCAATCCTTCTACCTGGATACTCTGTATTCAATCCTTTCCTGTCTCTACCACTACATTATTTCAATTGCCAAATCCTGCCCACCCCAAGTTTATGACATCTCTATGCCAGTCCACTGATCAGCAGCCCTGAGTCATCTGTCCAGACTCTAGCTTTCTTCATTGTCACTTCCAACTCATCGTCCTATCACACTCCTCTGACTGACCCCAGGTTTGAAGATGATTTTTGGAGTCAATGATTGTAGATTCATACTAGGACTTCCTTCTTAACGGGTTTTTGTTGAGCATTTTATGTACTAGAAAGGCATTGCATTATCTAGTTTAAAGCTAAAATGAACTACTCCACTGGTACAGGCTGATTTTTTTTTTATTATGTTTCTTTTTTTAGGCTGAAACTTCCCCATTATTCATTCAAGATAAAAAAAGAAATAGCAGATAATATTTAGTAGATGTCTACATGGTGCCAAGCTCTGTACTTGGCACTGGTCAAACAAGACACAACCTCGTAATCAAGAGACTATTGAAAAAAGACAATTTAGGCCAGGTGCGGTGGCTCACGCCTGTAATCCTAACACTTTGGGAGGCCAAGGCAGGCAGACAGCTTGAGCCCAAGAATTTGAGACCAGTCTGAGCAACACGGCAAAGCCCTTGTCTCTACAAAAAAATACAAAAAATAGCCAGGCATGGTGGCAGGTGCCTGTAGTCCCAGCTACTCAGGAAGCTGAGGTGGGAGGATCACATGATCCCAGAAGGTTGATGCTGCAGTAAACCATGATTGTGCCACTGCATCCAGCCTGGGTGACAGAGGTGAAACCCTGTCTCAAGAAAAAAGAAAAAAAAGACAATTTAATCAATGATTATATCAGATTATTATAAGATATATCAGTATTACTATGATAAAATAAGTGCTATAGTAATAACAAAAAAAAATAAGAATGAAGCTAATGTGAATTGAATGTTCGCAGCAAGATAGAAACTGTGATAATAGGTATGCTTTACTGATAAGGAAGCTTGGACCTGGAAAGGTTAAGAAATGTGTCCAGAATTGAAGCTAGAAGGTGGTAGAGCTGAGATCTGAAGCCAGCTTGGTGGTTAGAAGGCAGGGATAACTATAAAGTGCTCATTCGTCGTCTCTCTACCTCCATATGCTGCAGTAGAGGCAGGTTCACACCTAAGACCCTTTGCTTGAAACTAGAGATGTATGGGTGGAGTTTTGAAAGTGAAAGTAATTAATAAAATATTTGAAGTGATGGTAATGTTAGGAACAGACCTATATCATTCACCGAAGTTTCCGGTAAGGGGTGAAGCTCCTGAATATAGAATTTCAGGTAGCAAGTTTGAGTGTAAATAGGTTTTCTGAGATCATACATGACTGTACTGTTAGTGTTCTTCTTTTTCTACCATTTTATTTCACAAATTTATGAATCAAAAAATAAGGCACATTTATTTTCATTGGGAAAAGTGAATTATGTCAAGTTAATTAAGTGAAGCTGTTACAAACTGAGTCTAGTACATAAATCCATGTGAAGTGGGGTTATCATATGGTTTCAATGTGAAAAATAAAGGAATTGAGGGACAGGGTGTGGAGTGCCCTACAAAGAAAATCAGAAAAGCATCTTTAGTCTTAGCTCCCTTGCTGCTGCAAAAAGAAAGAAAGAAAACAACACTGTAGCAGGGACGTTTAGTTTCAGGGATACCTTTTATTATGAGCCATTTTCAAGACTCCCTTTCCTATTATTGAACTACAGTTAGAGCCATCTTTTAGCTTTTTATTATAGCCTTGTAACTTACTTTATAGGATCTCCGGGTCATTTTCCTGTCTTCCTTTCTTCCAACTTCCAATTAATTTTTGTCTTTTTAGCAGTTTTTAGTTCTTTCAGTATTAGCATTTAAAAGGACAATAAAATTGATCCTTTTTTCCCCACGGACACAGGATGTGGTCAAGACTGGGATATTAGCTATCGACTGAAATGAGATTTTGGCATGCTGTAAGTGCATTGTGTTGTTTTTGTCTATCTGTACCTGTTTGGCCACTGAGACAATTAAGTCCTAAATGGTAGGGATCAACATATTTTTCATTTCTCTTTCCCCAGTACATAGTTCAGTGTCTGATATAGAGAAGGCATATAAGAAACTATTCATTTAATGAAGGAGTGAATGAATGAAGAATGAATGAATGAAACACAGGAAATGGCAATACTCATATTCTTACCATACTGTTTCCCCAGTAACTACTGAAGTAACTACTTTCAGTGTCACTACTCAAGAAGGCCCAGAAGTCGTCATTTTCCAAAAACATACATAAATTCTTGCGACTTGTATCAACCAGTATTTTCTCTCCGTCTCTCCCCAAACTCTCTGAATTGTCAAGCAAGTAGATTAGGAAGCAGAATGTTGTATATACAGTCCTGTTTGGTTTTGTTTATAGATCAGTGGGTCAGGAATGGAATGTTATACTATTTCTTTCTGTCCAAGGATAATCTAATCTTGCAAAGATATTTACCAAAGTCAATAACAGTTCCTACTAGGAAGACAAATAGTGTCTGAATTGGATTAAGGTGTAACGAGAGTGCCTTGATGCAGCTGTCACTGAGCCGTTCGTTGTTTATGGCTTCATTACAACCCTAAAGGGGATACCTGTATTTCTCTAAGTTTAATGAAGCCACAAACAACCAACTTTTTATTGAGTGATACTGGAGATTTTTTGCTTTTAACTTGATGCATTTTAAGTTGTACTTAACTAGTTCTCACACCACACCAGATCCTCAGATTGGCACTTTAGAGACGATTAGCTAAGTGTTCCTCTGTGTTAGCCACAGGGTCTAGGAAAGATAAGGGGAATCAATAGGACCAAGCCAGTTTAGGATGAGAAAATTCATTCTCCATCAAGGGTATTGGCCAACTCATCATGCTGCCTGTTCCGAGAGGAAGCAGCTCTGCTCACATCTCTCTGTGCCTCATTAATGTGTCAGTGGTTCTGCCCTGGCTGTCAAATGACTTTACTGTTGTGTTTTTTTAGTTTTCAGGACTTTATCTCCTGTCTTTCTTCACCATCCTCATTGGGCTGGTGCTCTACTCCTCCACCTCCACCTACATAGCCCAGGACCCCCGAGTGTATAAGCAGTTCCGCAATCCTTCAGGACCTGTTGTGGACTTACCGACCACAGCTCAGGTGGAACCCTCAGTCACCTACACCAGCCTGGGCCAGGAGACCGAAGAGGAGCCTCATGTTCGCGTGGCCTAGGGTGAGGCCCGCCCTGCCCACTGAGGCCAACTCATTGGCCATGTTTTTGCCCATCATCTCTGTATTGTACATAGAGAAAGGTATTTACTAGGTGCAGCTTACACAGGTGGGCTGCAAGGTAGCAAATCCTCTGAAAGCTTGTGAAAGGAACAAGCTCAACATCACTGGAGACACAGGCTCTAATCCACCTGGCTCGGAAAGATGCCTAGCTAATGTGTATCCTGATCACAACTCCCCTGCGTTCATTCCTGTGCAAACCTTTGAATCAAAAGCAAGTACTATTGTTATTATGATTTGTATTATTATTATTGTTACTGTTATCACACCAACTTTCAGGAGGATGTTTTGTACTCCTGATGAAAACTATTGCCAGACCCACATGTAGTCAACATAAACCCCACTTTTCTATGGCAATTCACTTTTTAAGAGTCATACTTTATTTTTTTGCACAGACTATATGAGTGATGCATGCCACAGGAGCTCCACCCCTGAGAAGTTTCCTTATCCTAGGGACCTGGTGGCTAATGGTTTCCTCTGTTACCTGTTGGATTGCCTGCTCAATAAGTATTTTGTGCTGTGACCTTTGTAGGGAGGGGCAACTGACCATGTAATTCTCTATTCTAGGAATAGATATAAAAGAAACATTTTAGCCTTTTTATATTTTGATCTCTGATTACTCCAGGCCATTGCCTTTCTGTTGTGCCACAGGATTCTGCTAATCAAGTCCCTGTAATAACAGGATAAGGACTGTTCCATTTCTGTGGCTTTTGGGAGCCCCCAGAAATAATATCATTTGTGTTTAGGGCAATATATAATTATAAAATCTTTCTGCCCCTCCCTGTAGCCTCTCTTCAAAAACTATCTTCTCTTTTTTTTCTAGATTTCCTTAGTGATAATATGGAAATTAATCAAGGCACTGGAAAAAGCCATGGTTCTCTGCCCTTTTAATTCTGTGACACCTTTTTAAAAACACACCAGCATGGAAATTACCTTTATTGTGGAAAATCATTGGTTGTGCCACCTCCTAACAAAGTCAAGGTGCTGATGTGGAGCAGTCTTTGAAAATGGCTTAATTGGTCTGGCCACTTTGCAGTGGTAACGAAGTCATCATTGAAAAAGTCTGGCATTTTGGTCATATTTGGCATCCATTCGATAACAGGTATATTGACACAACATTCTTACGGACACAGAGAATACTGCAGGATCCTGATAAGACTATGAATGATACGTCACTAGTCTAATCTGTTGCCCTTAAAATAGCCCTTTTTTCAAACACAGGAAATTAAGAAACACCACAGACCTCTATTATTTAGAATAGATTCTGTGTGTCAGTATGTAACGTACTCTCTTAGTTTGGCTGACTTCAATACCGTTCAAAAAGATCCTCAATGGAGTTACAGGGTTTATAGGGGAAAAATACATGTTTATGAGACACTGGGCAATTTAAATCAATCAATGTATGTTACACAAGCAAGCAAAGCAAAACACCAGTGGGGTCTCTGGAAAGTAAAAGGACAGACTACGGTAGAAGGCCTGATCCCAGAGTGCCTGTACAAGGCCTAAATCTGGCAGGCAAAAGCATCCCACACAGCCTGTCAGCACCCACACTGCCTTTTTGCCTGCCTTCTACACTGGGTGAGTGGACTTACCCTTGGAGATGGAGAAGAAAAATTCTCTTCTCTGATATTCAGATGTAATGGTCAACTCAGTTCAGCCCCCTAGGAAACATGTTTTATTTTCCATGGGGAAAGTATCAGCGTTAAAGCTCTATCAAATCAAAACAACTGTGCCAACATCAGCTCTCTGCTACCTTTAAACCAATTAAATACCTTTCTCTGAATATTTTGTCCATTCAGATCCGAAGACCTTTAAAGACTGTGGTTTTATTTTTGTGTTTACATTCCTTTGGTTTGAATAATTTGCTTGATTTATTGCATTTTTAGTATTTATTTTAAGCCAGATGTTTTCGTCTTTGATTCATTTTTATGACATTAATTTGTAGACACTTAGCAAAGTCTTATGAGAAGCAAGTGGATGAAATTATTTCCAAGTCCACTCAGTAGACTGAAGTTTTTTAAAAATATAAATTTCCAAAAAGTTTGCAATCAACAGATGGCTAAAGGTTGCCATCTGAATTATTTTATAGGATATTTTAATTGACTCCATTGTATGGAAACCAAGTGTGAATGTTACAATGAATTCGCTGTATACCCTTTATCATTCAGTGTCCTTGTACTGAGAGAGACTTTCATGTCCCTGGGTGACCTCAATGTGTTGGTTTGTCTCCATTTAGAAAGGTTGATAATATATTGAATTGTTCAAGATCAGGAGTTCCAGACTGACCCTTCAGGAAAAAAAAAAAAAAAATTGCAAAGAACAAATTCTTTTTCCGTGTAAAAAACATTGATCCTTTGGGAATGGGGTGGGAAATGGGAGTAGGACAACATTAACTTTAGCTGTTTTAGTTTCTGAGATTTCATAGCCTCAGTAGACACCAGCAAAAATTTCCGTTTTTAAGTCCACAATCAATCCATCTCTCCTCAATGAATAAGACTTTAGCAATCTGTGCAGAATTTGATCGGGTAAAAGCAAACCACAATTCTCCTAAACCCTGCTAGAGATTAAGTGGTGGTTGTCACTTCCTCAGTGAAAACTTTTGCACTGGGGACAGCGCGTGCCTTGGTCAGACCTTCCCACATCTACAGACTCTCAAACAAACACATGACCAGGTGACCAAGCAGTGGAAAAATTTGCACCACCATGTCCCATGAAATTGTTTCAATGTTTAGTTTAGATATTGCTAACTTGTGCTATTAACCTTTTGACAAGCGTGTAGTATTGTTTGTTTTGAGTTTCTTTTTGATTTATAACTATTTAGTAGTCCCCAGCTAGCTACCAGTACAGATTTTACCCCATGGGTAGGATTCTATTGTTAAGCTACATAACAAAGCACACTAATTCTGACAACACTACAAATGGAAAATACGAACCAAAAAAATTTACACCGATAAGTTCAACAAACTGTCCATTTTTGATATTTGCATGCTCCCCTATGGACTGGCTGTGGCAATGTAATGCCTGTATAATGTTTTCAAATAAAAATAAATGCTTTATGAAAGCACTGAATTCTTGGTTTTCTTTTGTGTTTGTCTGCACTATGACAACCATGGAAGCAGCTCCCTTGGGATGCTAGAAATAGCAACAAAAGTACATGGCTGGGTACATGTCAAAATAAAGACCAGAAAGAAAATATTTCCAAATTAGGAAGGGCACAATTGGTCTCAGAACGATAGTTTCAAAAGCCAAATTAAACATGTTCATAGTTTGCAAAGTTAATTATTTACCTGGGTACATAAGAACTCGCTGGGGCTTCAAGCCCACATTTAAAACACATGAAAGACAATATAAATTTACCCCCAAGAAACGGTTCCTCATAAAGAAGAAAGTTCTGTGTACGCTGGCCTTGGCACACAACAGACTTAACGGATGAGCATTCTTCCAGGGTGCAAGGTTTATGAAGCAGAGATTCCTCATATTTCTGCTCAGAACTTACACAGCATCTTACGACCAATCATCCCTCCACTAACTGCTGTCACTTTGCAACCCCATAAGTACCTAGATTGTAAATACATTGGCATGTTCTTGTCAATTTTTGCAATCAGACCTCAAAAATTAAATAAGCCAAGAAGACTGTGTGTCTGAGTTATATATTAAAAATAATATTTAAAGAAAACATTCATTTTTCAGGAAAAAAGGAATTGTAGCACACTAAGTGCTTTATGAAGTGCTCTCAGGTTGAGATCCATCATGAGCTGGTTTTATAAATAGTTGGAATAGCATGTACTTAACATAAATAATTTGTTTGAGAAATGTGACACTCAGTTTAAATAAGTTTTTTTCCTTGAAAAAATGTAAATCTTTCTCTAAAGTGCTGTTTACTTCCATTTAGTAAGCTCTTTCGTCAAAGACGAAATAAAGTTGAACTTCAGCCTAGCCTCTGTCCAAACGTCCAGCAGTTCCAGTTGATGGGGGCTCAGATCGTATATACAATAAATGTATGTCATGTTTCCC
Organism: Piliocolobus tephrosceles; assembly: GCF_002776525.5. NCBI lineage: Eukaryota > Metazoa > Chordata > Mammalia > Primates > Cercopithecidae > Piliocolobus > Piliocolobus tephrosceles. The sequence continues at coordinate 4,124,351 of NC_045438.1, read as the reverse complement.
CAATGAATTCAGATTTGTTTTCTTAAGAGAAACAACTGGGTTTTCTAAAGAACTTGAAAGTTCTTGCAATAGTAAGATAAGGAAGCACTTGAGTGATTCTCATGACTATTAGCATGAGAGAAAAATAGAAACAAGTAAAATTCAGCAGGAAGGCTGTAATTTATTGTCTTGATGTTCCACAAGAAAACAAATCGTAATGTCTAAAATAACAGGAGCTGAAATTAGATCCAGTTTATATATTTTCAGTGCCCAGCAAAACACCGTGCACATGGAAGACACTCATACATCTTGTTTTAAAGGAATCAAGCTTCTAAACCATAAATACAAAGCACAAGGGTAAGAATTCTATTACAAAATGTTCCCTTTCTTCTTCTATTACTCTTGAGTACTTTGTTTTTCTGTAAAATTCCTGCGTCTTGGAAAGGAAGAAATCACCATGTCCACTTAAATGCACCCTTCTAGGGAATTTTTTACAAATCGCTTACAATATTTGGCCCTTCAAATTCAGGCCCAAGGTATGAAATAACAAAGCAAAGTTTTGTTTTGTTTTCTCCTGCAAATAGTGTTTTGAATTTATAATATTCCTTCTTAGTATATACACTTACCTTTCTTTTCTTCCTTTTTCCTTGATTTCTTCTCTTTTTCTTTTGTTTATTTTTCTTTCTTTTTTCTGCAAGCATAAACAGAGGGTTCACTGTGAGCCACCCGCTAGGCAGGTCCTTTCATTGTCTATGTGGCAAAAAAAAAAAAAAAAAAAAAAGGAAAAGAAAAAACATTTAATTCAAAAAAATTGTAATACAGCTGGAAAGCCCTTCCCCTACCAGATGGCCTTTCATCGGTGCCTGAAAGGACAAACCATTGTGCATCACTTTTCAGACAGCCAGACAAGTTGCCTCCAAACACCACTGCAGCCTGATTAACAAGGAAAGCTGATGATCAGGGCGGAGGTCTCTGCGAATAGGCTCTAAGACTAGGGCCATCCATCTGGATGGACAAAGGCCTGGTGTGGACAAAACTCAAATCTGTAAAAGCATGCAAATGAGCTTGTTCACTGAGCCTCAGCATTAGAGCTGGGACCAATCCCATACGCTTGAAGAATCATTTCAGGACAGATAAAGGTAAATATTACTTTACACAATGGAGAATAATCTTCCTGAACTCACTGCCTCATACTGCTGGTATAGGTTAAAAATGTAAATGTTAGGTCACATAATAGATGACAGAGCTACAAGGGGACATTAAGTAAGCTGAGTATGCAATTCATTATCCAATGGTTGACACTTTCAAAAGTGAAAGTAGGCACTCAATAATGATGCCTGGACAACAGGTGTAGACCTGGTCCATCCCAGAGGAGCCTGCCTGTGTGGTCACTGGCTTTAAGAAATGCACTGGTCCTGCCCTCCCCCTGGGAGGCCAGCAGCATGGCGGATTGCTGCATCTTCGTAACACTAGCTGCCACTGTCTGCAGCAGAACGGCAGGGTGGAGGCAACCACCTGCTCACAATGGTAAGAGTGTTTGTAGATTCTTAGTGCTGGAGGGCAGCACGCTGGCCTCAGCCTGACTGTTCAGACCTCCTTCTTTGAATCATCTATGGCCAGGGTTGGTAGAGCAATGAGAGGAGTTCCAGTGGTGGTATCTCAAGCATCTTCCCTGCTGTTTCATTGCTAAATGTGTAAAAATGTAAAAAAGCAAGAAAGAAACAGGTGACCCTAAAAGAGGCAGTACTGCTGGAATTATTTACAATTATTCATAAATTACAGTAGAAGCCTACACACCCATCCATTTCAAGAAATGCTGATGACAAATAAACGCCTGCATAAATGAATGCATAGCTCCCATGAGAGGAAGAAATAGATTCCCAGGCACTGAAGAGTAGATGCCTATGGCAGTCGATCAAAACCATCATTCACTCAACTTTTTCCCAGCAGGGTCCACAAATACCAGTTCTGGAACTTTGGGCTAGTAGGTTGAAACATGGGGTGATAATGTCTATTTTTGTGCAAAGTTGGGTCTCATTAATGCCTTTCTTGGCCTTGTCTTTATAGGCAGGGAGAATTACTTCCGTAGCACCTGAAGAGGTTTGATAAATTTTAAGTAACAGTAATAATTGCAGTTTCACAGATGGTTGGCCACTTGCCAATTTCACAGCAAACTAGTAAAGCAATAAGAAAATCTACTTGCTCTTAAAATGACTACTATTCTAAATGAAATTACTAAAGAGAGAGGAAATGAGCTAATCACTGGAATAATCAAAAGAGTGTCATTACGGGACTCCCTGTGAGCTTTTGTTTGAATTCTCTAATGTGGTTTTTGGCATTAAATAGGATTTTAAACGCTAAATAGGTCACACTTGCATACAAATGGTTGAGTGAATCACATAACTGCTTTATGTTCCCCAAGATTCTGCTTATCAGGCTGCGTTTTAATTAAAAGGAAAATTGTCAGGGACACAGGATAACTCAACGTGGGGAATTTGGTATCCTTAGTTGAAGACTAAGATTTCACTTTTTATTCGCTTTTCAATTCACAGTCATGATTTCCAAACAACATGAAATTCATCTCATTTTAGTCACAAGCTTAGACACAGAATTTGAAAGCTGGAGGAACTGGAGATGATTTTGTTGAAAAATCTCAAGTCCAGTCATTTTATGGCATGTGTGAAGATGGCTTAGCTAGAAAGAGAGATGTTTAGCCTTGAGAAGCAACAGCCTTATCCACTACTGGCAAAATTCTGCAGATAACACAATAGTGTGTAAGTCCTTAGTTAGGAAGGCTGCTCTGTGATCACTAGAAATGAAAGAGAGCAGAATGTAGATCCTTCCCGCTAAGCGGCCCAGAGCAGCTTCTCAGGCACTTGGATAAGAGGTCCTTAGGAAGGATCCCTGTTGCCAACCAACTTTTAAGTATAATCCCAAAGAAAGAAGAAAGAAAAAACATGTGGTACATGACCATGGTGAATTGCTTTTGTCCTTCTGGATTGAGTCCTTCTAGGAAAATTGGCAGGTGGGGAATTGTCCCACTGCTATTCCTACTCAACACACAAGTGTCAGAGGGGTCGCCGGCACTGGCCTTGCCCATGTGACTCCCCAAACCAGACATGCCACTAGAGCTGCCACTGTCCATCTGTAACTGCCAAAGCCGGGGTTGAGAGCCCACTGCTTCTACGGGGATTTCTCATCCCTAGACGTGCACTAGCTGCCACTCACTATATTCGCCAATGGCCTGTATCAGGTCAGCATCTCTTGTGAGGCTGCTGCCCTTAGAAAAAAATTCAGCTGCCACTGAATGAAAACCAAACTTGACTGTAAAGTGAAGGAGTGTCTATTTTCCTGCTGAGCCACATGAACCACTCGGTCAAGCGGTAAGGACGTGGGGAGATGAAAATCATCGAGCAAGAGGTCAAGATCATTGGAGCTTTGAAATTTTAAAAGCAACAGCTGTCCCTACCTGTCCTGAGAAGTACACCAGAGTCTCTTTACAACCCTCTAAACAGGAGCACTATCGGGCCACTGCCTCCTACTCTTGGGTTAGTGAGGTGCTTTTTGGTTTTTTTGTTGTTATTGTTGTTTTGTGTGCGTGTGTGTGTGTGTTTGGTAAAAACACCCTTCCAACAATTTCCCCTGTAGTTGGTTGAATGGCTTCCTTTGGTCTGCAATGTTTCTGTAACATAATCTCTTTTCCTTGACTTTTGACATTGTAAAGAAATAGACTTTTATGTACTAATGCAATTTTCATTATTTCCATTATCATGATAAAGTAGAGTATCTTCTTCTGGCTACAGCGTAATTCCCATCTATTTCTAATGCCATTGCAGTAGCGTCTGCTTTCTGGCACCTTCGTATGATTTGTGTCTATTCTTCCTAAAATGATTGACCCAGCTTCACTGCAGCAGTCCACGTTTGCTGCCATCTTCTCAGCTTGGCCTTTCTACTTCACTAGTTCATTCATGGTGACAGCTGCTTTGAGCATTTCAAGAAAATGGTTTTCTTTACTTTAGAACTTAATTGTAACCATCTTTGATCTTTTATCTTAAAATTCATTTAAGAAAAGGAGAAAACTCCACTAAGCATGACTATATCTCAGATATTGTCTCTAGGCTTTATGAACATTTGTTTTAAAAAATTGAATCAAATTAGCTTTTTTAACATCACTCTGCAGCCAGGCACAGTGGCTCACGCCTGTAATCCCAGCACTTTGGGAGGCTGAGGCTGGTGGATCATGAGGTCAGGAGTTTGAGACCAGCCTGACTAACATGGTGAAACCCCATCTCTACTAAAAATACAAAAATTAGCCAGGCGTGGTGGTGCCCGCCTGTAATCCCAGCTACTCAGGAGGCTGAGGCAGAGAACTGCTTGAACCCAGGAGGCGGAGGTTGCAGTGAGCTGAGATCCGGCCACTGCACTCCAGCCGCCTGGGCGACAGAGCGAGACTCTGTCTCAAAAAAAAAAAAAAAAAAACAATCACACTGCATATTCATTAAATGAAAACACTCTGGCTCCTGAATGACAATATTTTAAAACCAAATCATGGCCTTAAAAGATTAAAAATTACTATTTTTTTCAATGTCCTTACCTGTCAACACTATAAGATTCCCACATTAGCAGAATACTGTGAAATATTTTACTGATAGTGAAGTTGGCACATGCCATCTGTCCTGAAAATGGACATTATTTTCTTCAATGGAATCATTAGCTATTTTAATTAACTTTCTCTTATATTTTCACTTCCAACATTTCAAAAAAAATATTATATTACTTTTTAATTCATCCAAAGAAATATTCTTGAGGGGAAATTATGACCAGGTGGAATAATGTAGAGACTATAATATATAACAAGTAATTCCGACTTGTATGCTATCTTGATTACAATGAACTGAAAGTTTTCCCTTTTTCTTATATGCTTTAATCATTAGAAGAACGAAATTATAAATAAAAACTTTAATTTTAACAATGAAGATCCAAGAAGTTAATAAGGTTAGGCCCCAAAACCAACCTAAATAGGAGTTTTGGTTAAAGTGAGATATTTTTCACCAATCCAGGTTCTATCCATGACTGGCTGACTTGCAGGAAGTGGACAGGGGTAGACAGGGATCCTGACAGACTTAGTTCAGCTCACATGTTCAGCTGTGTGGTAAAAAAGGTGCCAGCAAAGCCATGTGCGATGCCTCCCCTGGAGGCAAACTCAAGATGATGGGAAGAGAATCCAGGTTAATCGAGATAACCTGGGGCACCTTTTTTAGCCCATAATTACCCCTGATAGTGTTCCTGTTTGGAGTTATCATAAAGAAACCCAAAACCTATCTCTACGTGTGGACTTGAGACCATCTTTAAGCTACTTGCTTACAGATTAAGTCCTATTTGAGTTATGAACACTAGGTGAAGATTTCCTCCAAGGAAGGAAATTCGAAAATTCTTCCACCTCTACTCCTCTGTAACTTGATCCAGTAACAAGGTCTATTTTTACTTCAAAGAGATGTGTTTCTCTTCATGTTCTTCACTTGAACATCTCATTCCAGCTGTCAGTCTCCAGCAAAGATGTCAACTCAGGGCGCCAAGATTTCTCTGGGAAGCACAAGACCAACTAATAACAAGACCAAAGGCATTGATGTGGCCCAGCATCCCATGGTTCAGAATGAGATGAATGCCTGAGAACAAAGCAGTCAGGTTACATTCCTCCCTCCTGAATGTAACTCTGAGAGCTGTGCTTAGGGTGATGAAATGCCCTTTTCAGCTGAGCAAATGAAATCCCTGGAACATGCCAAATCTAACGTTTCCATTTGCCTCTCTAAAGAAAACCCAGTTGCTTCCTTTATAAAATCAAGCCCTGGTCCTCTGATATTGACAACTGACAACGGAGACCGTCCTGTCACTTGGGGGATAATGTGGAGCTGCAGTCACTATTGCACGATGTTCGAGGTAAGGATGAACCTGGCCCTCGGCGTCAGACCTCAAGGTGTCTGTCTCTTAGATACTCTTTGCTCACTACCAGTCTTGGAGAATCCTGGTTCAAATTTTCAGCGAGTGCATTTTTTGAAATCTATTATAGATCTCTGTGTCGTTGCAGCTATAACCAGTATCATTTATTCTACTGTGTGCTAAGCACTGGGTTAAGCATTGTGGAGACTGTCTCATTTACAAAGAAACCCTAGTGGGGGGGAGTTGAACTTGTACCCCATTTTTATTGATGAGTTAACGGAGGCATAGATGGGTTACACAAAATGGCCAAGGTTACACAGCTAGCAAATGATGAGGCCAGGATTCCAACCCAAGCATGTCTGACTGCAAAGACAACAGAGTATGCTCTATACAAAATGATGATAGCTGAGAAAAGGGTTTAATTTGACAAAATCTTTGAGGAGCTATCCACAAAAACAGTGATAAGAAGTGTGTACAAGAGGAATGAAGTGAATGAATTCAAGTCAAAAGTCAGTTATGTTAAAATGATTAAATCAGCTAGTGAAGAAACCTATGCCAACTATGTTAACAGCTCACCGTTGATATGGGAAATGGGTGACTGGAAAACTCCTTTTCCTGTGGTACCAACAAAAACAGCTAGTCTGAAGAAAATAAAATAAATCAACAAACAATTTATTGGCCAACAGAAAAAAAAAATTAACTCTAGAAGTAGGAAGATATAGTCAGGAGTGACATCCCTGACTCCTTCAACAGGTCCCATTTCTTCCTGCTGAGGCGGCAACGTGACCTTCCCCAGCCCCGACATCTTACCTGCACCTCGTTCTGGGTTCTTCCCCCTCACGCCTGACCTCTCCGCAGCCTGGCTCAGCTGGCCACACCCTCCTTCTGGAAACATTGCTTTTCCCGAGGTTTGTGGAGCCACCAAGTGGTGCTCCTGCGCCTCCCAGGCCGCTCCTGCCTGGATCTTGTGTAGGATCTTCTTTCTCTCCCACAACGACTCCCTGGGGTCCCCCTGCTCGGTGCTTAGTTTGCTTCTCCTTTTAATTTATATTCACTCTCACTGCTTTCAACGCCAGCTTCATGCCCATGGCTCACACGTTGGCATCCCCAGCCAGACCTCTCTCCGCCCGCTCAGCGTCACCATGTGAATGTCCAGTAAACCTCTCAAACCTAATGTGTCCAAAACAGAACTCTTGATTCCCCCCAAACCTGTTCCTCCTCCAGTCCTTCCCCTATCACTTCACAACTCCCCATCTACCTGGTGGCTCAGGCGAAGTACCACAGATGCATCGTTGATTTTGTTCTTGTCATCAGCACCCACATCCAGTGCACCAGTAAGGCTTCTCCTACAACTCCCGTCCTGAATTGGATGCCTGGCCACAACTGCTTCTGTTACCCTGGTCCAGGACACTTTGCTCTCTATCCTGAACTGTGGGAACTGCATCCTAGGTGCTCTCCCCTGTCTACCTCTCTATAATCCATTGTCTACACAACAAGATTTTTTTTTTTCAACATGTAAATTACATCCTGTCATTTTCCTGTGTAAACCTCTCCAGTGTCTTCCTGTGGTTACTGGAATAAAATTCAAATGTCTTACCATGGTTCACAGGACCCACAAAACCTGGATCCTGCTTTATTTCACACCTGCATTTTTCTCCTCTCCCCTCACTCACCATAGGACACCTGTCTCTTTCTCTAATAGACCAAGCTCCTTCCTACCTCCATGGTTCAAGCAGTTCTAGTCCCTCAACCTCCCAAGTAGCTGGGATTACAGGTGCCAGCTAAGTTTTGTATTTTTAGTAGAGACGAGGTTTCACCATGTTGGCCACACTGGTCTCAAATTCCTGACCTGAGGTGATTCGCCCACCTCCGCCTCCTAGAATGCTGGGATTACAGGCGTGAGCCACCGCGCTCTGCTGAGATTGGTATTCTTTATTCTTCCTGCTTGCACGTAACGCAGTCCAAATGCAAATACATGAAATCTGAGGTAAGATGAGAATTCACTGCAGACCAAAGGCAGTGTGTCTCTGACCACTCAAGAAGTATTTGAGACAGGACAAAAAGAAAAGTTGGAATTGCCGTGAGTGCTAAAGGGCTCATTTCTGCTTTGCCTACCTACCCTGGCTCCACTGTTTATATTTTCACCTTAGAAAGCTCAGAGGCAGTGATGTTTTCAGATGCTCTGACCCCCCAACTGCTCCCTAGACTTGGCGTGCGGTGCCATCACCAATGCCAACATGCTACCAGCATCAGGCAGAAATTCCCCACCTGGGCCTGTAAATAAGCCTAAAATAGAGCAAGAATAAACGATGATGCTACAGCTCAAGCACTAACATTCAGTTTTTCTCAGCCTCTTCCCCTAGGCAAGTAATAAAAACATCTAGACCAGATTTAGAAGTATCCATCCATAAATCATGACCTTGCCCTGGAAACTTCATGTTTATTTATATATCTACATGGGGCCAGCGAAGCCAACTTTTATTCCTGGTATATTTTTTGATATTTGGAACCCCAACAGCAATTATGAAAATAAATATTTATGTACACAAATATTTTTATTCACAAAATAAGTCAGTTTTGGTGTAGTCTTTTTCAGACTTTCAATGGAAGCATATAGGCCCTTAAATGAGTAGGAATGTTTATTTCCTGGTTAGCCAAGCCAGACAAGAAATATTTACCTCCTAAATGTCACCAAATCAGTCCCCTTGTCCCCATGCCCCATTTCATGATCCTAATTTCAGCTCATTTTATCTTTCACCTGAATAGTTGCCTCCTACTCAGCCTGTCTCTGATCCATTCTCCACTCAGAAGCTAAAGCACAATCTCCATCCAGTCATAGTCCCACTTAACGCATTTTCCTGGCTGTCCATGGCAGCGTCATCCTATTGCACAACTCTCCGAGGCCACTCACATTACCCTTAAGATAAAACCTCAACCCCCACACTTCTGTTTCCTTCCCTGTTTTCTCCGTAGTACCTATGACTTTCTGACACAGTACACATTTTGTTTGTCTTTCTCCCCAAACCTGAATGTAAGTTTCCTTAGGGCAAGAATCTTGTCCATTTTGTTCCCTCCTTTATCCCAAGCATGTGTAAGAGTACCCAGGACATTGAGGGATCTCAACAAATATCAGTTGAATGAGTGGATGAATTCATGAATGAACAAATGAATGACATTCAAAAGCCCTGACCATGGTACACAAGGGCCAGTATGAGAGAATCACCACCTTGTTCTCCAACCTCATCTCCCATGTCTCTCCACTTTGCTTTTGTACCTCAGTGAAACTGGCTTTCTTTTAGTTCATTGAACACATCCTGCTCCTTCCTGCCCCAGGGCCGTGGCACTTTCTCCCCTGCTGGAAGACTCTCCCCTCCTCTCATTTTGCCTACATAATTCCCACTCATCCTTGGGAGCTCAGGTTAAACGTCACTTATTAGAGAAACCTTCCCTGGCTCCCAGGTGAGGTACAGGTCTAGTCCACCGGCGCATGCTTCCACGGCTCTCTGCCTTCTTAGCTCTTGTTTCCCTTCTAAAAACTGGCTGGCCAGGGTGGCTCACATCTGAAATCCTTTGGGAGGCCAAGGCAGGCAGATCACGAGGTCAGGAGTTCGAGACCAGCCTAGCCAACATGGTGAAACCCTGTCTCTAGTAAAAATACAAAAATTAGCTGGGTGTGGTGGCAGGTGCCTGTAATCCCAGCTACTCGGGAGGCTGAGGCAGGAGAATTGCTTGAACCCAGGAGGCAGAGGTTGCAGTGAGCTGAGATGGCACCATTGCACTCCAGCCTGGGTGACAGAGCAAGACTCTGTCTCAAAAAAA
>NC_045438.1:3964593-4114516 GCF_002776525.5 Piliocolobus tephrosceles | reverse complement strand
GGGGGACAGAGCAAGACTCTGTCTAAAAAAAAAAAAAAAAAAAAAATAGACTGGCTAATGTCAGTATCCTCCCTCCCAACCCTGTGGAAAATGCAGCTCATCAGGCACAATCCGGCACAGTGTCACCTGGAGCAGACACCCAGCAAGTTTGTTGAATGAAGAAGAAACACATGTTAGACTTGTTCAGTCTACAAAGGATAAAACTAGAACCAAGAAGAGGAAGTTCAGGAGACAAATTTCAGCTCAACATAAAGGAGGACTTCCTAAAAGTCACAGCTGACCCAGTATGGGGTGGCCTGTCTCAGGTGGTAGAACATGCAGGAAGGAAGCTGATGGAAACCAAGAATCGGATGGGACTTTAGACCTGATCCACGGTTTCTACACTGAGTCTCAGGATTTGGGGACAGTCTTAAAGTCTGCCTCAAGGTTTTCTGGCGCTGCAGATTTTGCCTCTCTCTGTCTTTAGAGAAGAGAATGTAAATTTCTGTGGAAGAGAAACCGTGGGCTTCAAAATTGAACCCACAGTATATCTTACTATATTTCTTTAATTATCCATATTCTCCACTAGAGTATAAACTCTGTAAGACCAGAAAGAACATGAGACAGTTGTTTTTGTCTGAAGCAACAGAAGCAACTCTGACTACATTAAGGAAAAAGGGATTCATTGGAAGGTTTCTGACTTAGAGGTAGAATTTTGACCACATTTATGCTTCTGGTACCACCTTAAACGTCTTTGAAAGACAAAACCTGGCACATAATCACCAGGAAGCATGTTTTTTAACAAAACAAAAACATATTGTTTTAAAAATTATTTATCCCCTTCATAAATATATAGGGAGGTGAATGACTAACTTTTAACCAATAAACCAATGGCCATTTACTGAAATCTGGCACAGAGAACAATCTATAGAGAAGAAGTAAACATTTCTATGTGAAAAATACGAAGTAGGATGACAATATTGATGAACACTATCTCTTAAAGAAATTACTCAGCCAGAACATCAAATTCTGATAAAAAGGAAAATCAGAAAACAATTTATCTTGGGCCTGGACAATGGACTCTATACTTACGTAAAAGTGAAATAACCCTTGAAATCAAGCTTGCAACTTATTTTTAAATAAAATGAATGCAAACATTAATAAGGAAGCTCCCTGAACATGATATGAAATATTCTTATTGAATAGATATTTCTAGATTTTCTTGGCATGCAGCACAATGTACATTCTAGAAACAATAATGTCTGAAGCATGAATGCTTTTTCATGATAAAGCTTCAATTATTACAGTCCTGCCATAGTAGGTGTGCAATTCACTAAGTTGGGATTGAATCTTTTCCCTAAGTGATGAAGTCTTAAAAAAACAAACAAACAAAACAAACAAAAAAAAAGAGACAGGACTTCCTAGTAATATGAACTGAATGTGATTACTTTCCAGCACTATTGATGAAGAACAGTTGAGGGTTTGTCAGCTTAACTATCACATAAAATAAACACACTTCCATATTGAAAAATAAGGTTCCATAAAAGAGTTAATACAAATTCTTAAACACAAATTTTAAGAAGCATTTTCATCTCTTTTGTGACTCATCAGTGTTATCCCCACTGTATTAGGGTTCTCTAGAGGGAGAGAGCTGATAAATATATACTATTTATTAAGTATTAACACACAATCACAAGGTCCCACAATAGGCCATCTGCAAGCTGAGGAGCAAGGAAGCCAATCCAAGTCCCAAAGCTGAAGAACCTACAGTCTGATGTTCAAGGGTAGGAAGCATCCAGCATGGAAGAAAGATGTAGGCTGGGAGGCTAGGCCAGTCTAGCCTTTTCATGTTTTTCTGCATGCTTTATATTCTGGCCATGCTGGCAGCTGATTAGAGGGTGCCCACCCAGATTAAGGGTGGGTCTGCCTCTCCCAGCCCACTGACTCAAATGTTAATCTCCTTTGGCAACACCCTCACAGACACACCCAGGATCAGTACTTTGCGTCTTTCAATCCACTCAAGTTGACACTTAGTATTAACCATCACCCATCACACCCACAGACTCACACATCATGCCAGGAGATGATCCTCTTCTGGAATAAAAAGAAAAGTAATAGGCCAGGCACAGTGGCCTATGCCTGTAACCCGAGCACTTTGAGAGGCTGATGGGGGTGACTCACTTCAGCTTTGGAGTTCAAGACCAGCCTGGGCAACATGGCAAAACCCTATCTCTACAAAAAATAGAAAAATTAGCCAGACATGGTGGCTGTAGTTTGAGTTACTTAGGATGCTGTGGAGGGAGAATCACCTGAGCCTGGGGAGCTCTACAACATGCCTGTAGTTGCAGTTACTCAGGAGGCTGAGGTAGGAGAATAACCTGAGCCTAGGGAGGTCAAGGTTGCAGTGAGTTGAGATCATCTCACTGTATTCCAGCCTAGGTGACAGAGTGAGACCCTGTCTTGAAAAAAAATAAAAAGAAACTAAAAAAGAAAAGTAATACATGTAATGAAAAGTAGGAATTCAAGGAAATAGATAAGGGACAAACTTTCATAATTTTTAATATCCTTCATATTATACCCACATTTCAGTCTTTGAGGAATTTTCAAACTGAGAATATCAAAATGAAGCCCAGCTTCCTGTCATCTGACATATGAGATACAAATGATTTAGAAAGAGTGAAATGTGCAGATCACACTAAAACATTCATGTTAGTCAATAACTCCAGGCTTTTCCTTGCAAGATGTTTCTTCCAGAGGCCTAACAAGTGGCAAAGTTGGTAGATGTGAGTTTTGATTCCTCTTCCTTCTTCAGTCTACCCCTGACAGTTTTTAGAGAATGGGAATGTGGGTGGTCTATAGTCAAGAGCTGACTGTAATTTCTACATCCTTTTCTGCCTCTTGAGAAGATATTTTAAGGAACACTTGATATTGAATACTTAGACATCAAATATTGCAATTTCCTCTGGAAAAAAATGAATGTGGGTACAGGTTACAGTCAATGGCATTCTTCAAGAATTAGTTCCAAGGGAAAGGCAAAATGTGACCTGAGAATGAAAGGAAAGAGAGTCACAATTATTTGGCTTCACACTGTTTAAAAGCCCGATCTTTTTATGACACCATACTTAAGAGTCAAAAAAAGATTGGGCTTTTAAACAATGTAAAGCCAAATAATTGTGTAGCTTGTAATTCAATCTAAAATGCCCGAGTTACTGAATAAATTTTTCCTATGCACAAATGTGATAAATGTGGAGAACCTCTAAAATAAGCCACCATAGAAGTAAGAGTTAGTTAGAAAATTATTTTTAATACTTTAAATAAATGCAAGGATGGGAATCTTTAGAAAATGGGGACATAGGGAACTTTCTTTTGTGCCATGCAGAGAGCTGCGAATGAAAAGCTTCTGCTGGGAGCAAAGGCGGGATGAGCTATCATGTTCCTAGTGCTCTGCCTCAGCCTGCCCTTCCCAGCAATGGGGACTGAGGAGAGAAGGAGGAACCCCCACTGAACCCAAACAACCAACACGAGCTCAGTCAGCTCTCAGGTCAGCATAGATGCCCACAGACACTGTCCTGCGTTCACAGAGGCCTGGCTCCGGCAGACCAAATGGTGCTGTAGTGTGTTGAATGGTGGTTGCCCCCCCCAAAATCGGTTTACCTAGAACCTGCAAGTGTCACTTTATTTGGAAAAAGCATCCAAATAAGGAAATGTAATCATCCTAGATTGCTGAGTTGGGCCCTAAATCCAATGACAAAAGTCCTTATAGGAGACAGAAGAGGAGAGAACAGAGACACACAGAGGAGAAGGCTGTATGAAGATGGAGACATAGATTTGAGTTATGAAGCCATAAAGCATATTTGTAAATGCAGTAGGTACATACTTAGACATTCAGATCCAAGTTCATATTTTAGGGGATTGTTCTTTCATCTTCATAAGTTAAAGCCAACCACCTGACTGTTATGATTCTTAGGATGCTTGCCTTTCAGTCCAGGATTTTCTACTTGATGAGTAAGATCAAGCTCTCAAGCCCACCATAATACTCTGAAGAAGGGGTTTCTACCCTTAAGAGATGTTCCAGAACTACTCTCTATGTGGACTCTGATTTCTGATCATTTGTTTTACCTTTATCAGCGCTACAGAGGTAGTCCTCTCAAGTTAGATCCAGAGTAAAGGTTATCCAATTTTTTGTAAGTTCCCTAAATTAAAGACCTATTGGCTAACGAAATATTCCATCTAAACTGTGTCTTTCCCTATTACCAGTTAAGGTTTGGCCTGTGTGTTATGGCTGAGCATGGAAAACATGGCTAATTTGATAACTAAAACTTGAGTCGCAGCTTACCCCTGCATCATTTTCTGGAGAAATTGGACAAGACTAAAATAACTTTTCCTTAGCTTTGAGTTCCAAGAGAAGGAATCAGTTATGGGCTGTATCAGCAAGATTCTTTACTGCAACCTGACTACCTTCAGCAGAAAAAGAATTATTGAGAAAATATAGGGTAACTCAGAAGCCCAGTGAGAAGGCTGGAAAATTGAGCTCACAAAACACACAAAACCCAAGGTAAAGACATAGTCAGATAGGAAGCTGCTGCTGAATACCTCCCTGGTCACTCTACTCAGCTGCCCCTGGATGCTGTCAGTAGCCATAGACACTGTTGTAAACCACCATAAGAAACACTGAGGAACAAATCTCACAGTCCCTTCATCACTACACCACTTGCTTAAGTCCTAAAGTCTGAATATACACTCAGTCAAGTCAGGTACGAGGAAGGGGTAGAGCACCTCCAACTCACGGCTTCTCCAGTGGTTCCTGTCGTCCACCACGACTCTCGAAATAAGGGATTTCCTCACACTAGAAATGCTCAATGGCCAAAATTCATGACAAATGAGTTAATCTTTAAGACTCCTAGAGAATCTGGTCATTTCTGTCCATGTAGAACCTAAACCATAATGTGACTTTCATTGAGACTCAAGATGGGAAGAAATAACTTCAGGACAGATGTGGATAATGACTTCCACTAAACCAAAAAGCCATGCAATCTGGTTCTCCTCTTTTGAGCTTACACTTAGTACTACTTTAGGAAGAGCACTTCATACTAGGCCTTCCCATTTACAGAAACAGAACTTAGCAGTCTCTTATATGTAGACAATGAGGCTTCATCATCACAAACTAGAGTAGCCCTAAACAATACTTCCTTCCTTTTCTCGTATCACAGGCACACATTCAATACAATAACATCTAGACTCTCTAAAATCTAAACTGGATTAGTCCAAGTTAACAGACACTGAGCACTGGATTCACTCCACTTTCACTGAAATGGCCTTTTGGGCAATGCCATTAATCTGTATTTAAGGAATTAATAAGAGAAAGTCCATAAAAATTCATTACTGTGTAGACTGCATGAATGAATGCAGTATGTTCTCAATTGCAACCCACAGGAGAACTTTTCCTCTGGTCTCAGTATCCAGAAAAGCTGTGCTCTTGAGCACCTGTTTTTGTTTGATGTCACCAGCAGGACACTGTGAATCTTGTAACAGATCATATTTCCCTGCTAAGCTGGCTCCGGGAGGGTTAGAATAAAACTTGAAGGCCGGCTCTTACATGTTTACAAGACTCTAAGGCACGCATTTTCTGTACTAACTCACTTCTGGATCTATCTTGCTTTCTTGCCTTTACTTTCTCTGACACATTTCCATTAATTTCACCCTGTTATTTGTATGTGTTTATAATCTGCTGTAGATTATTTTAGAAATAGAGTGAGGATAGAAGGAAGGGAAAGAGAGAAGAAATGAAGGAAGGAAAGAAGGAAGGTCAATTCTTGACCTATCATGTTTGTTTGGCTGAGTCACATCTAGAAGGTGAGCTCTGTAAGATTAAGACCATAACACTCATTATTATACACTCAAACTTATAACTCTCAACAAATGAATATGTTTTCATGGATAAAAATATCCAATGGATGTACTTACATGCTACTGACTTATGCATTTGAAAATGGTTAAAATGGTAAATTTCATGTTATATATACTTTACTGCAATAAAAAAATCTAATGCTATCCATTAAGATAAAATCCATCAAGATTCTGTAGCTCTAAATTAATTTTAAGTTGCTTCGAGGAAAGAACTGTCTTATTTATCTTTGCAACATACCTGCCATGCCACCAGAGTCTACAACAACAAAATGTACATGTCTGGTGTTTGATATATGTTTCTTGGATTGAATTACCTGTAGATAAGTAGCCTTTACATGTAGGCAGTCGCTTACGTATATAGTTTGGGGCCCCTAATGGTTGTAGGTGCAAGAAACTATCCCTTCGTCATTTGTATTAATAGTAACTGAAATCACTACCATTCCTTTGGGTTAAGCCCATACTAAAGATAGACATCTAATCATTAAAAGCGTATTTTTTTGATTGCATCACTTAAAAAACTATCTGGCTGAGAGTATGACTGGGGAAAGGAGCTGGAAAACAGATGAGTTTCGGTGAGGTTGATGTCAGGAGGAGAAACTGAGATATTTCAAACAAGGTACATTTTAGAACATAGTAAGCCTATGAGGCCTGGCAAGAGGGAGAATCCATACTTTGCAGTGGAAAGTCACGAGCTTCCAGAAAGCATGGTAAGGACACTGTGTGACCCTGGGGCAAAGAGACATTCCAAAAGATGGGAAAGGGGATGCTGCAATTCTGGAAGTTTGTTTTTATGAATATGAAGACTGAGCTGCTTTCTGCCCAAACTAGCCTAGAATCACACTGAACAACAGATCATAGGCTTCAGAGCCGCAGGGAATCTTAAATGTCATTGAATCCCACACCCTTCCCTTACAACTGTAAATGCAGAAACACAGAGTGGCGACTTGTGATATAACCCAAAGAAAACCCAGACCCCCAAGTCAGTGGCACTTCCACAGTATCCTTCTAACTTGTTTATGCGGAATGGGAGAAGATTTTTATTTCCTAAATTGTGCCTGATTATTTGATTCCAGCAGCTGGAACACCAATGATTTCTCAGAGTAATGGAGTGCTTAATACAGACCAGGTGGTAAAGCTTGTGATGATGGGGGAGAATTCAAACTGCAAACCACAGCAGGTGAAAAATCCCACACTGACTCAGAAATACTGTGTGTAATCTTTCCCTGATGGAGGTGGATGATTTGTTTACATTTTAGAAGATACTTGGCAGTCCTTGCTGCCATTTTGCCAAGAAAAATCTCCCTCCAACACTGCATTCACTTGGGTATTCATTATTCCAACCCCACAGGCTAAAAATATACAAGCACCATGGGAGGAAAGAGAGGGGAAGGGGGCAAGCATATGCCTCACTCAGTGTGCTACCACCTCATCAGTGCAACTCCATGTCTCCGCGGCCAAAATGGGTTTAAGCCGTTGTAACACGCAGTTCCCTTGCTCAGCTATAGCAGCCATCTTCCCTCCCACTGCTCCTCTTCTGTATTTTCTCTTTTTCTGCCTCTTGAAAGTGCTGTATGCTTTTGATAACCATCTGGTTCCTTTCCACTAGGTGCGGCTGCCTCTTCTTTTCTTTTGTTCCCCTTCCATGTTTTGGAAACATATTAAATGTTATGCAGTGACTCCTGTATACTCAGTGTGCTTCAGTCACCATGTTTACAGATTCTGAAAACCAAATGTAAGGTAATTCAGAAATACTACTGTGTCAGTGAATGTTTTCTACCGTTAAGTTCCCCCCAACGATCTGAAGTTGCAGGTAAGTAAGAGTTAAACTCACATGGAAATGACAATTACTAACTCCTTTTTTAAATTAATTTTTTTTTATTATACCTTAAGTTCTGGGATACGTGTGCAGAATGTGCAGGTTTGTTACATAGCTATACATGTGCTATGGTGGTTTGCTGCACCCATCAACCCATCATCGACATTAGGTATTTCTCCTAATGCTATCCCTCCCCTAGGCCCCCACACCTCCCAACAGACCCCAATGTGTGATGTTCCCCTCCCTATGTCCATGTGTTCTCATTGTTCAACTACCAGTTATGAATGAGAACATGTGGTGTTTGGTTTTCTGTTCCTGTGTTAGTTTGCTAAGGATGATAGTTTGAGCTTCCTCCATGTCCCTGCAAAGGACATAAACTCATCCTTTTTTATGACTGCATAGTAATCCATGGTGTATATGTGCCACATTTTCTTTATCCAGCCTATCACTGATGGACATTTGGGTTGCTTCCAAGTCTTTGCTATAGTGAAAAATGCTGCAATAAACTTACGTGTGCATGTGTCTTTATGGTAGAATGATTTATAATCCTTTGGGTATATACCCAGTAATGGGATTGCTGGGTCAAATGGTACTTCTGGTTTTAGATCCTTGAGGAATCACCACACTCTCTTCCACAGTGGTTGAACTAATTTACACTCCCACCAACAGTGTAAAAGTGTTTCTATCTCTCCACATCCTCTCCAGAATCTGTTGTTTCCTGACTTTTTAATGATCACCATTCTAACTGGTGTGAGAAGGTTATCTCATGGTGATTTTGAGTTGCATTTCTCTAATGACCAGTGATGATGAGCTTTTTTTTCATATGTTTGTTGGCTGCACAAATGTCTTCTTTTGAGAAGTGTCTGTTCATCTCCTTTGCCCACTTTTTGATGGGGTTGTTTTTTTCTTTCAAATTTGTTTAAGTTCTTGTAGATTCTGGATATTAGCCCATTGTCAGATGGATAGATTGCAAACATTTTCTCCCATTCTGTAGGTTGCCTATTCACTCTGATGATAGTTTCTTTTGCTCTGCAGAAGCTCTTTCGTTTAAATAGATCCCATTTGCCCATTTTCGCTTTTGTTGCCATTACTTTTGGTGTTTTAGTCATGAAGTCCTTGCCCATGCCTCTGTCCTGAATGGTATTGCCTAGGTTTTCTTCTAGGGTTTTTATGGTTTTAGGTCTTACATTTAAGTCTTTAATCCATCTTGAGTTAATTTTTATATAAGGTGTAAGGAAGGGGTCCAGTTTCAGTTTTCTGCATATGGCTAGCCAGTTTTCCCAACACCATTTATTAAATAGGGAATCCTTTCCCCATTGCTTGTTTTTGTCAGGTTTGTTGAAGACCAGATGGTTGTAGATGCGTGGAATTATTTCTGAGGCCTCTGTTCTGTTCTATTGGTCTATGTATCTGTTTTGGTATCAGTACCATGCTGTTTTGGTTACCATAGGCTTGCAGTATAGTTTCAAGTCAGGGAGCATGATGCCTCCAACTTTGTTCTTTTTGCTTAGGGTTGTCTTAGCTATCGGGATCTTTTTTGATTCCATATGAATTTTTTTTTTTTTGACATGGACTGTCACTCTTGTTGCCCAGATTGGAGTACAGTGGCCCAGTCTCAGCTCACTGCAACCTCCACCTCATGGGTTCAAGCAATTCTCCTGCCTCAGCCTCTAATCCCAGTAGCTGGGATTACAGATGCCTGCTACCATGCCTGGCTAATTTTTGTACTTTTACTAGAGATGGGGTTTCATCCTATTGGTCAGGCTTGTCTGGAACTCCTGATCTCAGGTGATCAGCCTCCCAAAGTGCTGGGATTACAGCCATGAGCCACTGTGCCCAGCCCCAGATAAAATTTAAAGTAGCTTTATTCTAATTCTGTGAATAGAGTAGATGGTAGCTTGATGGGGATAGCATTGAATCTATAAATTACTTTGGGCAGTATGGCCATTTTCACAATATTGATGTTTCCTATCCATGAGCATGGAATGTTTTTCCATTTGTTTGTGTCCTCTCTTATTTCCTGGAGCAGTGGTTTGTAGTTCTCATTGAAAAGGTCCTTCACATTCCTTGTAAGTTGTATTCCTAGATACTTTATTCTCTTTGTAGCAATTGTGAATGGGAGTTCAGTCATGATTTGGCTCTCTGTCTATTATTGGTGTATAGGAATACACCAATGAGACTTTGCTGAAGTTGCTTATCAGCTTAAGGAGATTTTTGACTGAGACGATGCGGTTTTCTAAATATACAATCATGTCATCTGCAAACAGAGAGTTTGACTTCTTCTCTTCCTATGTGAATAAATACCCTTTATTTATTTCTCTGCCAGATTGCCCTGGCCAGAACTTCCAATACTATGTTGAATAGGAGTGGTGAGAGAGGGCATCCTTGTGCCAGTTTTCAAAGGGAATTCATACAGCATTTGCCCATTCAGTATGATATTGACTGTAGGTTTGCCATAAATACTCTTATTATTTGGAGATACATTCCATCAATACCTAGTTTATTGAGAGTTTTTAGTATGAAGAGGTGTTGAATTTTATCAAAGGCCTTTTCTGCATCTATTGAGACAATCATGTGGTTTTTATCATTGGTTCTGTTTATGTAATGGATTGTGTTTTTTGATTTGCATATGTTGAATCAGCCTTGCATCCCAGGGATGAAGCCAACTTGATCATGGTGGATAAGTTTTTTGATGTGCTGCTGGATTCAGTTTGCCAGTATTTTATTGAGGATATTTGCATCAATGTTCATTAGGGATATTGGCCTGAAATCTTCTTTTTTTGTTGCGTCTCTGCCAGGTTTTGGTATCAGAATGATACTGGTCTCATAAAATGAGTTAGGGGGGATTCCCTCTTTTTCTATTATTTGGAATAGTTGGAATAGTTTCATAAGGAATGGTACCAGTTCCTCTTTGTAACTCTGGTAGAATTCGACTTTAAACCTGTCTGGTCCTGGGCTTTTTGGTTGGTAGACTATTAATTACTGCCTCAATTTCAGAATTGTTATTGATCTATTCAGGGATTTGACTTCTTCCTGGTTTAGACTTAGGAGGGTGTATGTATCGAGGGATTTATCCATTTGTTCTAGGTTTTCCAGTTTATTTGCATAGAGGTGTTTATAGTATTCTCTGATGGTAGTTTTGTATTTCTGTGGGATCAGTGGTGACATCCCCTTTATCACTTTTTATTGTGTCTATTTGATTCTTCTCTCTTTTCTTCTTTATTAGTCTGGCTTGTGGTCTATCTATTTTGTTGATCTTTTCAAAAAACCAGCTCCTGGATTCATTGATTTTTTTGAAGGGCTTTTCATGTCTCTTATCTCCTTCAGTTCTGCTCTGATCTTAGTTATTTCTTGTCTTCTGCTAGCTTTTGAATTTGTTAGCTCTTACTTCTCTAGTTCTATTAATTGTGATGTTAGGGTGTCAATTTTAGATCTTTCCTGCTTTCTCTTGTGGGCATTTAGTGCTATAAATTTCCTTCTAAACACTGCTTTAGCTGTGTCCCAGAGATTCTGGTACGTCTGATGTCTTTGTTCACACTGGTTTCAAAGAACATCTTCATTTTTGCCTTAATTTCGTTATTTACCCAGTAGCTCATTCAGGAGCAGGACGTTCAGTTTCCATGTAGTTGTTCAGTTTTGAATGAGTTTCCTAATCCTAAGTTATAATTTAATTGCACTATGGTCTGAGAGACTGTTATGATTTCCATTCTTTTGCATTTGCTGAGGAGTGTTTTACTTCCAATTATGTGGGCAATTTTGGAATAAGTGTGATGTGGTATTGAGAAGAATGTATATTCTGTCAATTTGGGGTGGAGAGTTCTGTAGATGTCTGTTAGGTCTGCTTGGTCCAGACCTGAGTTCAGGTTCTGAATATCCTTGTTAATTTTCTGTCTCATTCATCTGTCTAATATTGACAGTGGGATTTTAAAGTCTCCCACTATTATTGTGTGGGAGTCTAAGTCTCTTTGTAGGTCTCTAAGGACTTGCTTTATGAATCTGGATGCTCCTGTATTGGGTGTATATAAATTTAGGATAGTTAGCTCTTCTTGTTGAATTGATCCCTTTACCATTATGTAATGGCCTTCTTTGTCTCTTTTGATCTTTGTTGGTTTAAAGTCTGTTTTATCAGAGAATAGGATTGCAACCCCTGCCTTTTTTTGCTTTCCATTTGCTTGGTAGATCTTCCTCCATCCCTTTATTTTGAGCCTATGTGTGTCTCTGCATGTGAGATGGGTCTCCTAAATACAGCACACTGATGGGTCTTGACTCTTTATCCAATTTGCCAGTCTGTGTCTTTTAACTGGACATTTAGCCCATTTACGTTTAAGGTTAATATTGTTATATGTGAGTTTGATCCTGTCATTATGATTCTAGCTGGTTTTTTTGCCCGTTAGTTGATGTAGTTTCTTCATAATGTTGATGGTCTTTACAGTTTGGTATGTTTTTGTAGTTGTTGGTACTGGTTGTTCCTTTCCGTGTTTAGTGCTTCCTTCAGGAGTTCTTGTAGGGCAGGCCTGGTGGTGAAAAAAATCTCTCAGCATTTGCTTGTCTGTAAAGGATTTTATTTTTCCTTCACTTATAAAGCTTAGTTTGGCTGGATATGAAATTCTGGGTTGAAAATTCTTCTTTTTAAGAATGTCGAATATTGCTGCCCACCACCACTCTCTTCTGGCTTGCAAGGTTTCTGCAGGGAGATCTGTTGTTAGTCTGATGGGCTTCCCTTTGTGGGTAACCCAACCATTCTCTCTCGTTGCCCTTAACTGTTTTTTCTTTGTTTCAACCTTGGTGAATCTGACCATTACGTGTCTTGGGGTTGCTCTTCTTGAGGAGCATCTTTGTGGTGTTCTCTGTATTTCCTGAATTTGAATGTTGGTCTGTCTTGCTATGTTGGGAAAGTTCTTCTGGATAATATCCCGAAGAGTGTTCTCCAACTTGGTTCCATTCTCCCTGTCACATTTAGTATACTAACCAGATGTAGGTTTGGTCTTTTCACATTGTCCCACATTTCTTGAAGGTTTTGTTCATTCCTTTTCATTCTTTTTTCTCTAATCTTGTCTTCACACTTTATTTCATTAAATTGATCTTCAATCTCTGATATCCTTTCTTCTGTTTGATCGATTCAGCTATTGATACTTGTGTGTGCTTCACCAAGTTCTTGTACTGTGTTTTTCAGCTCCATCAGGTCGTTTACGTTCTTCTCTAAACTGGTTATTCTAGTTAGCAATTCATTTAAACATTTTTCAAGGTTTTTAGCTTCCTTGAATTGGATTAGAGCATACTTCTTTAGTTTGGAGGCGTTTGTTATTACCCACATTCTGAAGTCTACTTCTGTCCATTCATCAAACTCATTCTCCATCCAGTTTTGTTTCCTTGCTGGAAAGGAACTGTGATCCTTTGGAAGAGAAGAAGTGTTCTGGTTTTTGCACTGGTTCCTCCCCATTTTCATGGATTTACCTACAAAGATTTATCAAAGACCAAAGTCTTTGATGTTGGTGATCTTCAGATGAGGTTTTCGTGTGTACCTCCTTTTTGTTGATGTTGATACTTTTCCTTTCTGTTTGTTAGTTTTCCATCTAACAGGCCCCTCTGCTGCAGATGTGCTGAAGTTTGCTGGAGGTCCACTCCAGCCCCTGTTTGTCTGCGTATCGCCAGCAGAAGCTGCAGAACAGCAAAGATTCCTGCCTGTTCCTTCTTCTGTAAGCTTCATCCCAGCAGGGCACCTGCCAGATGCCAACTGGAGCTCTCCTGTATGAGGTGTCTATCAACCCCTGCTTGGAGGCATCTCCCAGTCAGGAGGCATGGGGGTCAGAGACCCATTTGAGGAGGCAGTCTGTCCCTTAGTGGAGCTCAAACACTGTGCTGGGAGATCCCCTGCTGTCTTCAGAGCTGGCAGGTAAGAACGTTGTAGTCTACTGAAGCTGCACTCACAGATGATCCTTCCCCCAGGTGCTCTGTCCCAGGGAGATGGGAGTTTTATCTATAAGCCTCTGACTGGGGCTGCTGCCTTTCTTTCAGAGATGCCTGCCCAGAGATGAGGAATCTAGAGAGGCAGTCTGGCTACAGTGGCTCCGCCAAGCTGCAGTGGGTTCTGCACAGTTAGAACTTCCTGATGGCCTTCTTTATGCTGTGAGGGGAAAACTGCCTACTCAAGCCTCAGTAATGGTGGATGCCCCTCACCCCACCAAGCTGGAGTGTCCCAGGTCATCTTCTGACTGCTGTGTTGGCAGCGAGAATTTCAAGCCAGTGGATCTTAGCGTGCTGGGCTCTGTGGGGTTGGGATCCACGGAGCTAGACCACTTGGCTCCCTAGTTTCAGCCCCCTTTTCAGGGCAGTGAATGGTTCTGTCTTGCTGGCATTCCAGGTGCCACTGGGATATTAAAAGAAACTTCTGCAGCTAGTTCAATGTCTGCCCAAATGGCAGCTCAGTTTTGTGCCTGAAACCCAGGGCCCTTGTGGGGTAGGTACTAGAGGGAATCTCCTGGTCTGCAGGTTGTGGAGACCATGGGAAAAGCGTGGTATTGGGGCCGGAATGCACCATTCCTCACAGCACAGTTCCTCACGGCTTCCCTTGGCTAAGGGAGGGAGTTTCCTGACCCCTTGTACTTCCCAGGTGAGGCGACGCCCCACCCTGTTTCTGCTTGCCCTCTGTGGACTGCACCCACTGTCTAACCAGTCCCAATGAGATGAGCCAGGTACCTCAGTTGGAAATCCTGAAATCACCTGCCTTCCCCATTGATCTCACTGGGAGCTGCAGACTGGAGCTATTCCTATTCAGTCTTCTTGCCAGCCACCTCCTCACATTCTTGATTGTTCAATTTCAGCTTTGATTTCATGAGATAGCCTAGTGTATTAGCCTATTCTCATGCTGCTATAAAGGACTGCCTGAGATTAATTATAATTATATAATTTATAAAGGAAGGGCAATTTATAAAGTAAGAGGTTTAATTGACTCACAGTTCTCCATGGCTGGAGAGGCCTCAGAAAACTTATAGTCATGGTGGAAGGGGAAGCAAACACGTCCTTCTTCACATGATGGCAGGAAGGAGAAGTGCGAAGCAAAAGGGGGAAAAGCCCCTTATAAAACCACCAGATCTCGTGAGAACTCACTCACTATCACGAGAACAGCATTAGGATAACCATCCCCATGACGCAATTACTTCCCACCAGGTCCCTCCCATGACACACGGGGATTATGGGAGCTACAATTCAAGGTGAGATCTGGGTGGGGACACAGCCAAACCATATCACCTAGAAAACTTCCAATACATTCTTTTTTTTCCTTAAGCTAACAAGAGCCACTTTCTCTTGCTTCATGTTTCCTCTAATCTCCCAGAGTTTACCTTCAAGGGGAATTTAAAACACTTTAGCAAGAAGCAGCAAAACATGGTTGCTAAGTATTCTAAGAGAGAAGTGGAGTGAGTGGACCATGTGAGTATGGGGTCTAAGCTCATAGGTTGGGAATAAAAGTTGAGGAGAAGCAGGAATTAGGTGGGCGTCAAGGGGAGCCAAATATTCTAGACACAGGCATCAGTTTGACAGCCCAGAGCCAAAAGAAAGCAAGACATGTTTGAGTAAATGAAACAGCTCAAAATGATTAACACATGTAAGTATATGAGAATGGAGATTCATGATAATAATGACTCATGTATTCAAGGTTTATGTTCCAGGCACTATTCTAAGTCATTAGAGGCAATAACTGATTTAGTCCTCACAATATTCCAAAGAAGTAGGTAACATTGTTGGGAGACATATCTCCCCGGGTCTCTTGAATTTCTGCCCATCTTATGAGCAGAGGCACTGACAGTTTATGTTCCAGACTGCTTTTTTTAAGGATTGCAAACAGCTTTCAGAGATAGAGATTATGTCTCTCCTAGAGCAGAGGGCAGATTTCCTCGCTATTAAAATAAAGATACTATTTCCTGCTGAGGCAAAATTCAGGCGGATTTGCTCTCAGCCCAGTTAAAAAGAGCTAGAATTTCTAAGTTCAGGGTTTGTTAGCTGTGATTCAAATCCACTGTGGGTACAGCATCCACCTGGACTTGCCAGGATACGAACCCTTGTGAATGTGCTCTGGAGCTTATAGTCTTAACCACAGCAGTGAAGCTAAAGAAGCATAATGGAGATAAATCACACAGGGCCTTGTAAGTCCTGTTATACAGTTTACATTTTATCCTAAGAGTAATAAAGAATCTATTAGTTTGAGCAGGTTAGCTGCTGTAACAATTAGACTTCAATATGTACATTGGCTGAAACTCAACAGAAAATCATTTCTTGCTCATGGAATAGTTTGAAGCAGAAGATTCAAACTATTACATTCAAACTGTTGGTGGGCAGTCCTTAAGAACTCAGGCTTCTTCTGTCTTGTTGCTCCATCAACCTGTAGGGACTTATCTTTTTCCAGCCAGAAGATAAGGAGACAGCATGGAAAACTACATGTATTTCTTAAAATCCATGGCTTGTAAGTGACCTACACTATTTTTGTTAGCATTCCATTGACAGGAGCTTAATCACATGGTCACACCCAGAAACAAGAATGGTCAAATGGGGTTGCAATTTTCTGAAGATAACACTATCCTATGGAAGAGGAACATACATTTTGGAGGACAGCTAGCCATCTGTGCCACAGGGAGCCACTCAAAGATTTAAACAAGTGGGATAACAGATTTATACTGCAAATCACTGGCTGCAATATGGATATTTTTTGGAGCAAATAAGACAGGAGATGGGGGAAAAAAACAACCAGGGATCTATTGTAGTAATCTCGATAACACACTAGACCAAACCAGGCAAGAGAAAATAAACAGGAAAGAGGGAAGTGGATGAAGTCAAGAAATATTTAAGAGGTGAAATCTACAGGATGCTCTCTCCACTAAAGTACATCCATCCTCCTACCTAACCACTTATTTGCAGACCTGTTTTGACCCTGTCCCTGATTCTATTTCTGTGTTTGTATTTGCAACACAATAATGAATGTTAAATGGGGTGGGAGGGGAGAGATAAAACTAACATTTTTAAAAATTCAAAATGAAGACTTTCACGCAGGTTCGCATCCTTACTTTCAGAGACACGAACCAGATCCAGGGTTCCCTGCTCTACGTGGCCCACAGCAGAAGGAATAGTGGAGTGGGGTATAACAAATAATTCATGTTTGAAAAATCTATGCTTATTTAAGAAATATGTATGTGTTGGCATGTGTGAGGGCATGTGTTCTAGGTTCTAATCTTCCTAATAAAGACAATAGATAAGGCTCTGGCAATGGCATATATTATATTTATATAATGTTATAAAATGGAGTTTGGGTTCCCAAGAAAGCAACTCCGTGATGGAGATTGGCACACAGGAAGTTTACGGGGGCAGGGATTGCTCTCAGAGCCATCACTTGCAGAGGCACAAAAGGATTATTGCTTAGAGGAAGAAGTTGATCTAGGACACAATAGCAATTAGAGCCTCCGCTGATCCTACACAGAGGTCGGATGGCCTTCAGAATTGTCCCCAACTGGGGCAGGGGCATTTGTACTCTTGAGTGAATCAGTCATATTGGGTGTGGACTGCCCTCAGGAAAAGGGCATGACCTTGGGCAAGAAATCTCTCTTTAGCCTGAGGGAAAGTCCTGGAGAAGAACTGAGCTAAGAGCTATCAGCTGCCAACATTCCCAGAAGCTGGGGGAATAAACACCTGAGTTCTGAAAAGAAGAGCTTGGAACAGCCTACCTCCATGTCTCCTATACAGGTATTTGCTGACTGACTCTGGCCTTGACCACTGCCACACGCACACATGCATACACCACACACACATGCACACCCACATGCATACACACTTCGGTAATATGCTTGTGTTTCTAGAAATAAGATAATGAACTGTAACACAGGACTTATTTAACTAGTATTTTACTGGAGTATGTATTTCTTATCTCTCCTTTCATCTCATCCTAGAGAAATATGATATCCTTGGGGCAGATTTTAGTTTATCCCAAAATTAACAATATAATCCCCTCTCAGGCCTCTCTCTAGTGTAGAATATGCAGTCAGGCATTAGAATGAAACAGAGCTGGGGCTAAATCTTAATTCTGTAACATACAGCTGTGTGGTGATATACAAACCATTTAACCTCTATCACCCTTAATTTCATCATCCGTAATACAGGGAAAATTAAAGCCCTTTAGTGTTGTGAAGATAAAATGAGATAATGCAAGTAAAGCATTTAGCATTGTCCTGGCACATAGAAAGCTTACAACAAGTGATGCTATGATTAATACAGCATGGATTTAAATACACAGTGGGTCAAATCATGGCTGTTAGTAGAATAAGATCCAGCAAGGTTCTCCAAGAATAAAGGTGTTAAACATAATCCTGAAAGCTGCCTGTAGATGAAGTCCAGTCATTTTGTTTCACCACTACAAATACTCTGTTCCTCAGAGGCTTGCTCCATCTGAATCCTTGAGGTGAGATTTCAAAACACGATTGCATTTAGTCTTAGTCACAAAAATCCTTACTCTAAACCCTGAGTAAGGTTGTGGTAAGAAACACAGTAACTACCAACAAAGGCTTTATTCTGGCATCACTTCCTGGCCTGGATTTGGGGTCCTTATTTCACCCTTCTGTGTCAGTTTCCTTTTGTAAACCAGTTTTGAGGCTTCTCAGCTTCAGTGTTCATAGCTGTAAGAAACATTCACCAACTGTCTATGCAGAGAGCTCTTTGTGAGTCTGGGACTGTTTCCTGGGCACACAGAAAAACGACATTTCCCAGCATCCCTTGCAGTCTGTGTGACCAGTTGACAAGTTCTAGCCAATGAAACATGAGTAGAAGCGGGGTATGCCATGACCAAGCAGGGTGACCAGTTGTCCCTGTTTACCCAGGACTGAGGTGTTCCCCTGGATATGGAATTTTCTGTTCTAAAAACAGTGTATACAAAAGTTACCTTTCCTGGCCAAAAATAAAAATAAAACCAGTATAACTTGAAGAAAATCAGATTGAGTTGGTAACCCTAGTTCCTGTACTACCCCATAAAACCTCCTGCACATCACATCACTGCCCCCTTTTTTTTTTTCCTTTCGGTTGCTTAAAGAACCATCACAAACAGCAAGCTCAGAAGCTGTATTTTGAAGACAGCAGAGGCCCTTGTCAACCTACCCACAAGAAGAAGCCACCTTCCTGTCATCCCATTGACCTGGAACATCTACTATGTGGAAAAGATATTTCTACTGTACTTAAGTCACCACAGCCTGGGCCTATCTTCACAGCACTTTAGCCTGTCCTAACTAATGCAGAGGCACTCCACAAACAGAGCTAAGACACAGACTGTACAAACTTGAATAACATAAAGGCAGGCACACCTGAAATACACACACTAACTCTTGGGGAAAGTTTTTACAAGGAGAATCAAATTTCAAGAGGAATGAGAGGCAAGGAAGGAGAGGCTAACCCTTATTTTACCAGCTCAAGTCTACCATGAGAAATTCCCAAATCTCCTCTCAGGAATTAATATTACTTTAATAAAATGTATCACACACTTCAACCTTGCAGGCTGCTGTAGCAAACAGAGCAGGGGATTAGAAGTCAGAATAAATGGGTTCACACCAACTGCACCAGGTAGCAGCTGAGTAGTGCTTGAAAGTCAGTAACCTCTCTGGACCTCAGATTCCTCATCTTGGATATGAACGTGTATTCTACCCTCTGATCGAGCATCTTCCATAAGCCAGTCCTGTGCCAGGTACTGGAGATACCAAGATAAGATATGATAAAGTCTCTCAAATAGAAAACAGGCTAGCAATGTCTTAAAGTGAAGTGAGGTTTTTGGTCACCTGGGAGCAAAGCAAGAGGAAAAGAAGAGGGAGACTTTAAGTCTTCTCTTTCTTTTTTTTTGAGACTGGGTCTCACTCTATCTGCCCACACTGAGTGCGGTGGTGTGATCATGGCTCACTGCAGCCTCAACCTCCTGGGCACGAGCAATCCTCCTGCCTCAGTCTCCTGAGTAGCTGGAACCACAGGTGCGTTCCACCAGGCCTGGCTAATTTTTTAAAAAAATATTTAGAGATAGGGTCTTGCTGTGTTGCCCAGGCTGGTCTGGAACTCCTGGATGCAAGTGATCCTCCTACTTTTGCCTCCCAAAGTGCTAGAATTTTGCAGGTGTGAGTAACTGTGCCTGGCCAAGTCTTCTCTTTATATTACTAAGTAGATCATGGGAATGAATAACTTTGTCAGGCTCGGGGATCTGTAAAGTGAAGAGCAAGGAGCAGAATCCAAGATGCAAGGAGTCTTATGAGCAGTAGGAAGTGAGATTTCCTCAGTCAGCCACCATTCAAACACTTATTCAGTGCCTCCTAGTTGCTAGGTTTGTACTATCCTCTGGATTCGTGGATGAGGATGACATCTCCCCCTACTTCTTCCTTGTCCAGTGGGGCAGCAAATAAATACGCATGACAAAACTGAGCAATGGGTGTCATGACCCAGGGGACCCAGAGCGGGCTCCTTCTGTGGAATTGCGGGGCTGAGAGAAGGCTTCCCAAGGAGCTAAGCCATGGAGCACAAGTGTGTGCCAGCCAGATGGAGGGAAGAAGGGAGGTGCTGGTGACTTGGCTGAAGGGAGGGTGAGAGTGTGGAACCAGGAATGGTGCCAATGTGGATGCAGGAGCCAGAGGAAGAAAAGACCTGTCTTCCTCTTTTCTTCTCTCTCCTCCTCCTTCTCATCCTCCTTCTCTCTCTCTCTCCCTCCCTTCCTTCTGTTTTTCGTTCCATGTTAAGGAGTTTGCACCTTATCCTTAAAGTTATCCAAAGCCATGAAAGATGTTTCAGCAGAGGCCTGAAACGTAGGAACGCCCTGACAGCAAGGAGGTGCAAGGGTTAGACAGGAAGGAGGACCACTTAGTGGGCTCTGTGATCATCCATCCAGCTGAGAAATGACAAAGGCCTGAATCAAGGCAGTGACAGGCGAGAAGAGGAGCTTACAGCTATGAAGGTTTTCTGGGAGGCAGAATTTACAGGAGTTGGGGACAGTTTGCACCTGGGGCATGTGCTGAATCGAACCTCAGGGGCAAGAGGCTTGGCTTTTCCAGGGAGTCAGAGGTAAATAGCGAACTTCAGACATCAAAGGGCACAGTTATGTTGAAGAGTGAGTGGAAGTTGACTCTGTCTAAAGCTGTGAAGACATAAGGGACGACCTGGTAACATTCTTTAGTCAGGACAACAGAGAGCTCCGATGACCTCAGGAAGGGCGGCTGGCTCTTGGGGGTGAACTTGGGGAGTGAAAATTCTCAGTGGAAAAAAGGTCGCATAGCTCAACCACTAATGCAAAAGCTTGGCAATGTTTTAGCTTTTGGAAAAAATACAAAATGGCCCTGGTTCACTCAGATACACAAGACCCACTCTAGCTAATAGCCATGTTCTTGGGCTGTGATTTTACTAAGTAGTTTAAAAGATAGTTTATTTAATGTGGAGTCCTTTAGCTTTCAGGGTCCAGTATATCTGAAACTGTGCTGTTTCTTTTCAAAATTTCACAGCATCTCCAACTGTTTATAATTGGAAATTAAAATAAAAAACTGAAAGGACAAAGAATTCATTTAACTGAAAAGGAAAAAAAAAAGTTTGTTGTGTCTTAAGTGCTTGCCTTCCCTGAGGACTGAACTGCTACACTTTAATTTTCATGGTGTTCAGAAAATTACGAGGATGTGGCCTGCAGTAGAAATTCAAGAAAGTAATTGAATTAGAGAATTTAACTTATCATTTGTGGTTATTGAAAAACCAGAGGATGTATTTCTCCAAGAAACCTGTCCTGGGGAGACTTCTAGCCTGTAGAAATGTGTTTTCTGGAAATTCAGAGAGAGTCTTAAAGACGTAAAAGTTAAATTACTGTTAACAGGAGAGAAAGCTGAAGCCGCTCCTAGCCAGCATGAAAAGCAAGAGTCAAACGAGCCCCGAGTGGCCATGCCCAGACAGTGTCTACCCTAGGCCAGCATGGCCCCACCCAGGACTAACATGGCGAGCCCCAGCAGGGAAGAAGCAGGAGCAGGGGAAGAGGGCAGAAGAGGGCAGGCTCTGCAGTCAGGCATATCCGGGTTTGAGATCTTCTTCTGCCACTTCCTAACCTGTCAGCTTGACCATATTCCCCAACCTCTCTAGGCTTCAGTAGAATTTACTCTTCATCTATCAAAATAGAGCTAATGCTTCCTTCTTGGGGGGGAAAAAAAAACCTCAGCCCACCGATCTAAGTGACACACATGCTATTCTCTCTCAGGCTAGAAGCAATTTGGTTTAATTATGTCTACCATTTACAGATCCATTTATGTACCAAATTCTGCCAAAGAGGCCAGGCACGGTGGCTCATGCCTATAATTCCAGTACTTTGGGAGGCCAAGACAGGTGGATCACCCGAGGTCAGGAGTTCGAGACCAGCCTGGCCAACATGGTAAAACCCCGTCTCTACTAAAAATACAAAAAATTAACCAGGCATGCCTGTAATCCCAGCTACTCAGGAGGCTGAGGCAGGAGAATTGCTTGAACCCAAGAGGCAGAGATCATGCCACTACACTCCAGCTTGGGTGACAGACAAAAAAGAAAAAACAAATTCTACCAAAGAGAAGATTTTTATCTTCCAACAGGTGGGAGGCCCTTGGGTATTCTAATCCTAGTTGAACTACGCTCTGCTCTCACATCAAAACATCACTAAATGAAGTGGAAAATCCACTGGCGTGTCCTCTTTAAAGTAAGGAGATGGGTTCTAGAGTAAAGGAAGGGTTCTAACCTCGGGGAGATGCTGTGAAGATTGCAATTTAGAAACTATATGCTGCATTGTAAATAGGATCTTGTGCTTCTCGCCAGCCACCATCCAAGATAAAGAGCATGACACAAAGCTTCAGGAACCTGCAGGCAGGCGTGTTTACACTAGCAAATTATAAGCAGATGAGTTCTGTTTATCTGCGTTTATAAAACAGCCTGGCCCAGATACAGAAGCTCATTAGGAATCTACAGTGTGCTCTAACTTGTACCTGTGTTGCCGGGGTGCCAAAACACAGGGCTGATTTAATGACCATAAACAATCAACTCAACTTATTGTTTGACATATACAAAACTATACTGTAGACCATGTTCCAACAAAGCTAGAGTTGGCCAACTGAAGTTTTCTTTTTTTCACTTGCCCAGGCATTATACAGACAGTCATGTTCCTAGAGCATATACCTAAATCTTCGGGTTTAAAATTCAGCTTCCCACTATGCTTTTGGATGGACTATCATCTCAGTGGTCTTCTTTCTTGTGGACCATCTGTGATTAGGGTTGTCAGTCACAAAGCATAGGGTGTAGTGTAACTAGCGTAAGCAGAAAAGCAATTTCTTGAGAGTATTAGGTAACTTTTTCCAAAATCCCTAGGAAGACAGGGGGATGGGACTTGGTACTAAGCAGCCAGGAACTGTAGATTTATTGCCGTCCCAGTCCTGGGCATCGGACCACACTGTCAGCCACCACTGCTGTCTCTGAAAGCTGCTGCCTTTTCATTCCACTCAGACCCCTCCATGGGAAGCAAAACCACACCTCAGCTACTTTCAGAAGAGGCTTGTATGGCTAGGCTCATTGGCAAAGGCCAGGTCACATGCCATCATCCTAGTTCAAAAAAGGCTAGTAAGCTGAATTCTAATTCCTACATTGGAGAGGTAGGACTCAAGTGGAAATGCCCATAAATATAGAATGACTGGTCAAAAGGCAGTGGCCAGCCAAAGTATGACATGCATATCCACAATTCTATAAAGTATATCTTTGTCTTACTTTTCTTGGAAACTATTTGGTTTATAACAAAATCAAAGTTTATAAGGATAAATATAGCAAAGTATCTCCTGATTTTGAATTGACTTATGACTACAGTATGAACTCTAAATTCAAATAAATGTATGTGCCACTAACAATCATTTTCCTAGTAGACTGCCCAAAATGGGTCTGGTCACTAGAGTTGATGTGGTCTATGCGGTGCTGTGAAATAAGCAGCTTAAAAATGAAAAAGGTCTTACTCATTAATCTGTGTAACTTTTCACCTGGCTACATCACATGAGACTTTCTTTATAACAGATAAAACAGAAAGCTTTTCTCTTTGCCTAGTAGTTTATATTTCATGAATATCTGCTTCCACTTATATGTCCCCTTTTTCCCCTAAAAAACATGTTTTTAAAATTGTGCTTAGAAATCAGACCCATCTATAAATCAGGGAAAGAGCCCTTGTATACATTTAAATCTATCAGGTTTCTGGGTTATACTAGTAATAGATGAAATAAAACTGAATCACCTCCCTGCATTCCACTAAAATGCTCATGAATTAAAATACAGCTACTTCAACCTATAAACCTCCATTAGGCTAAATAGGAAAATGCTAGAGGTATTCTCGTTATAGTCAGGAATGAGAAAGGTACATCGACAATTAAATCATACAATTTTATACTTACATGAAGGTAACTACTAAACCTCTCACTATGAAACAAATCAGTTCCCTATGTGAAAATTAAAAGATAAGTATAAGCCAAAAAATTAGAGGGTAAATCTGAATATTTTCTTTTATCTCAGGGTAAATACTTGTTAAACAAAAACAAGGAAATCATAAGGGAAAAGAGTAGCACAGTTTATTATAAACAATTTTAAACAACATTAATATGCCAAAAGTGCCATAAATACATTTTAAGTATAATAGCACAAAGAGAAAATATTTGCAAAATGTGACAGTTCATTTGTATTTTCATCATAAATAATTCTTATAAATAATGGGACAAATAACCTAAGGGGAAAATGGGCAAAAGACAAAAAAAAATTACATGCCCCAAAAATATATTTTAAGAAATCCATATTAAAACATAAAGAATTGAAGATTAATACAACCAAATCAGTGCTATTTTATTTTGCTAGACTGCCAAAGAGTTGTAAATGATAATACTGTCATGAAATAAGGATTTATATGTCTCTGATGAATGTGAAAATTTGTTGAAAGAAATTCAGCAATTTGATTTGAATCTTGAATAAAATTCATGCCCTTTGACCAAGTGTTATGCCAAGTGTCAGGTTCCAGACCAAGCTGAGGACTGAGGGGAGTGGGTAGACCAGTGGCAGGTAGCTGGAAAAACACTCAAGAAATCATAAACAGTTTCAACATGGCTTTTACTCTCTCTGGGTGTGAGCAAGCCCAGGTGCAAGCTGTGGGCATAAACCTGGGCACAAGCCTGGCTGCGAACCTGGCTGCAAGCCAACCTGAGCACAAGCAGTATGTACATTCTCTCTCTGGGAGTGAGCCTGGGCATAACCCATATGTACAGCATTAGCAGAGTAATTATACCATTTACAGACAACAGTGGCTCTGAGCCAAGCACAAGTTCACATGGGTGATCACCTAATGTGCCTCATATGGTGTGGTTTCATATGTGCAGAGTTGTGCACCTGCACTCCAAACCTGTTGAATCATGCTGCATTGGAAGGCCACCTCGGCCTACTCTTGACTGCAACACATTGATTTTCCTTACATCAAGTCACTTTAATACTAATACTATTTACTCAGGAAATAATTTTTAAACAGTAGACTCAACAACAATAAGCTAGACTATAGCAGAAGAGAAGAAAAATGGAAGACAACATGAGGTAGCCAGGAGAGTTCCTTGCTAGAGCAAAAATGAGCCAGTTCCTGTGGAATTCATGGCCTATGTATCAATGAGGTGTTGATGGAAAGGGGGCTGTGATGAATGTCTGCTGATGGCCCAGGTATGGCTAGTGACACCCACCAGTGTCCAGGGAACTGATGATGAGGGTTCCACAGCCAATGTCTCCTGATAGTCCCACTCTAGGTCTCTATGAGCATAGCAGGCAGTTTACAAAGGGAAAGTTTGTGAACATTTCAGCCTGGTACCTATCCATGTAAATTTGAACAATAGATGTAACAAAAACTAAACCTTGAATTGTTGCTTATTAACAAACTATAAATTACCTACTACAAGAAATGAAGCCCAGTTGCCAGACCAACATAGGATATGGACAACTAGTAACTAGATGAAGTCTCAGAAAAAGCAATGGAAGGCTTGCTGACTTACAGTCTAATGCAACTTTAATATAATCTTTATCAAGCAATTATGCTATAATTTCTCTGTCCATGTTCCATTAGAATATCCAAAATCATCTACCTGAACCATCAATCCCTTGCTGCCATTCCTGATGACAAGTTGGGATTTTCTAATTCAGTAAAAAATAGTGTATAAGAAACTAGCTGCATGTAAAAACCCCAAGCTTAGACAATCTCTCACTGAGCCAGACAGAGGGAGCCTGGATAAAAATCTACACACTTTGCCATCCACTGCAACTATTATTAATTCAAAATTCCTGTAACACCTGTGACAAATTTTTAGCATATCTAAAATTGATAGTTCCACGTGTGCCAAACACCCTTTATGCGGCCCATGGATGCAAACAAACATTGCTGGCTTTGCTCAACTTTGTGCCCTTCTCTATTTCACTCATCATACCTCAAACCACATTGCCACTTTCAGTTCCTCAAATACATCAAGCTTATTCCTTTCTTGAGATTTATGTATCTGCTGATCCCACCTGCAGGAATGCTGTTCCCTTGCGTCTTTACGTACCTATTTACCCTTCAAGTCTCAGAACAAATGAGACCTTTCTTGACCTTTCTAGTTATCCTCAACTAGTGTTGTATAATTGACTCTCAAACTTGACTGTACATTGGAATCATCTGAGGATTTTAAAAAACATTGATGCCTGCATCTCATCCCCAAAAATTCTGGTTTAATTTGTCTGCGGTAGAGCCTTGGCATTTAATTTTTAAAATACCCCTGGGGGATTCTAAATTGCCTGAAATTTTAGAATCACTGGCCTGTATCTTTTCACCATATTTGTTTCCTTTCTAGCACTTTCCAGGCTATAATAGTGATTCATGTGCTTGTTTATTTATTTATTGGCTGTTGACCATAAAGGCAGGATTTATGTCTATTTTATTTATCACCAAAAGTATTTGATGAGTGAACACACAATGGACAAAAAATCAGTGAGCATTTCATATTCTACATTAAAAAGTCATAGTAGCCCAAACTAGCACTTCTGCAAGTGTAATGCTCCCATAAATCATCTAGTGTCTTGTCAAAATATGAATTCAGCTTCTGTATGACTTGGGAGAAGGCTGAGATTTTACACTTCTAACAAGCTCCCACATTTTGGGTAGCAAGGGTCTAACATAATGTTTGTCTGAACATCCCTGAAAATGAGAGTCACTTGCAACCTCTAACTAAAAGAACAAATTACTGGTTCCCAATTCAGAATTACTTAATCAGAATTTCCATGGGAGGAGAAGGGTAATCTGCATATACAATACGCATCCCAGCTGATTATTATCTTCAAGGAGGTTTGGTAAGCTGAAGAGTTACTCAGATACTATTACTTATTGTGTCTGTTTTCAAAAGTAAGAATAGGATTATTAATTAGCAATTAACCCTCCCCAAATATAACTAAAACTCTGGACAAAATAGAATGAAAAACTACCTGAAGATTCTGGAGAATAACAAAAGCAAGTAGATTCTGAAGGGGAGCTAACACTAAGAAAAGAAACTGGTAAGCAGTTGCTTTTCCATTTTTATGGCGTTTAGTCTCAAATCAGTCATGCTGAAGTCTGTCTGTAAACATCAGCTAAAACTCTAATGAAAAAACGGAAGTCTAGGAGAACAGACTTCAGGGTAACCATGGTCACTTGATTATATAGGAGGAAAGCTAAAAAGTAGCGACCCAGAGGGAAAGAGCCAAAATCTGT
The DNA here is from genome assembly GCF_002776525.5 of Piliocolobus tephrosceles. NCBI lineage: Eukaryota > Metazoa > Chordata > Mammalia > Primates > Cercopithecidae > Piliocolobus > Piliocolobus tephrosceles. The sequence continues at coordinate 4,087,046 of NC_045438.1, read as the reverse complement.
GTGCAAACTTTTGCTTGAATCTCTGGCTAAGCCCTGAACTGTGCATGGGTGGGTAGTCTGCAAGCAAACCACCTAAGGATAAAACGATGGAATGGAGATTTGAGTGACTGCCAAGAGGCATAGTTTGCAAGTTTAAGTCTAACAAACTTCACTGGCAACCAAAACAAAATTGCCAACATTCTTAAGAGGATTATAATTGAATCCAGTATCCATAACACAACATTCACAATGTCCAAGATAGAATTCAAAATTACTTAGACACAATAAGACAAATACTGTGTTAATCCAATTATGTAAGGCATGTCGAATAGGCAAATTCATAAGGATAGAAAATAGAAGTTACCAAGGGCTGGAAAAAGGGAGACTGAGACTCGGTAACTCTTTAATAAACAGAGTTTCTGTTGGGATGATGAAAAAGATCTGGAGATGGACAGTGGTGATGATTCCACAACATTGTGAATGTACTTATTGCCACCGCAATGTACCCTTAAAAATGGTTAACATTATAAATTTTAGGTTGTGTATGTTTTTCCATAAAGTAGAAAATAAACCCACTGTAACAAAAATGAAGGCTGCTTTCAGTAGACCATCAGGAGACTGAGCACAGGTTGATTCAATCATCCTCCAGAAAAGAAACACTAAGCTGATGGTTTCACTGCTGAATTCTCCCAAACATTTAGTGAAGAAATGATATCCATTCTCTACAATCTCTTCAAAAATATACAAGTGAAGACATTACTTCCTAATTCATTCTATGAGACCAGCATTACCAAAGCTGGATAAAGACATTTTTATAATAAAGGAAAATTACAGACCAATATCTCTCATGACAGATATAAAAACCCACAACAAAGTATCAGCACGTTTAATCCAACAGTGTTCTTTAAAAACAAGAATTATGCACCACAAGCAAGTGGAATTTATTGTAGGTATGTATGACTGGTTCAACATTCAAAATCCCGTTAATGCAATCTATCACATTAACAAGCTAAAGCAGAAAAATCATATGATCATGTAAATATATGCAGAAAAAGAACTTGACAAAATCTAACACTCACTCATGATAAAAGCTCTAAAAAAAAAAAAAAAAAAAAAAAAAACTAGGAATAGAGGGGAACTTCCTCAGCTTGACCAAAAGAAAAATTATTTTAAAGAAACACAGCTAACATTATACTTTAATGGTGTAATGGTGACAAATGAGGTACTTTCCCTCTAAGATCAAGAAGGCAAAGATGTCGCTTCTCACCATTTCCATTCAACATTATCCTGGAAGCCCAGGCTCATGGCAGTAGGATAAAAAAGGGAATAAAAAGTATGGAGATTGAAAAGGATGAAATAAAACTCTTTTCTCACAGATAACAGATTTGCTATGTAGAAAAATCCCAAAGAATCAACAAAAAAACTCCTGGAACTAATAAGCAATTATAAAAAAAGTTGTAGGACACAAGATTAATATAAAAAGTCAGTTTCTTTATGCCAGCAACAATTAAAATTTTAAGTTAAAAACACATAGCATTTTCATTGGCAGCATAAAAATTAAACACTTATGTATAAACTTAGCAAAGTACATATAAGATCTACATAAGAAAAAACATAAAACTCCGATGAAAGAATTTAAAGGATTTCTAAATAAATGGCTATGCTGTTCCACATTCATGGATAGGAAGACTCAATATTGTCAAGATGTTAGGTTTTCCCAACTTGATCTATGGATTTAATGCAATCCCAATCAAAATGCCAGCAAGTTATTTTGTGGATGTCAACAAACTGATTCTAAAGTTTATATGGAGAAGCAAAAGACCAGAATAACCAACATAATACTGAAGAGGACTGATATTACCTAACGTCAACACTTAGTACAAAACTACAACAATGAAGACAGTATGATACTGGTAAAAGAATAGACAATAGAGGCCGGGCGCGGTGGCTCAAGCCTCTAATCCCAGCACTTTGGGAGGCCGAGACGGGCGGATCACGAGGTCAGGAGATCGAGACCATCCTGGCTAACACGGTGAAACCCCGTCTCTACTAAAAAATACAAAAAACTAGCCGGGCGAGGTGGCGGGCGCCTGTAGTCCCAGCTACTCGGGAGGCTGAGGCAGGAGAATGGCGTGAACCCGGGAGGCGGAGCTTGCAGTGAGCTGAGATCCAGCCACTGCACTCCAGCCCAGGAGACACAGCAAGACTCCGTCTCAAAAAAAAAAAAAAAAGAATAGACAATAGAACAGAATAAAGAGTTCAGAAATAGACTCATACAATACAGTTGATGGATCTTTGACAAAGAAACAAGGGCTACTCAGTGGGGAAAGCATAGTCTTTTCAACAGTTGGACCAGAAACAATTGAACATCTACATGCAAAGTAGTGAATCGAGACCTTACACCTTTCACAAAAATTAACTCAATGGATCATAGACCTAAATGTAAAAGGTAAATTTATAAGACTTCTGGAATTTACACAAGATAAAATACAGGTAACCTTGCATGTGGCAATTATTTTTAAATATTAGAGACTGAAAAAACAAGCCATAGGCTAGGAGAAAATATTTGCAAAACACATGTCTGATAAAGAACTTGTATCTAAAACATACAAATAACTCTTGAGACTCAACAAGAAAAACAATCCTATTGAAAAATGGACAAAATATCTGAATAGACATCTCACCAAAGAACATATACAGATGGCAAATAAGTATATGAAAAGATGTTCAACATCATATGTCATTAGGGATTTGCAAATTAGATCAACAATGAGATACCACCACACACCTATTAGAATGGCCAAACCCCAAAACGCTGACACCACCACATGCTGGGAAGGGTGTGAAACAGTTGGAACTCCCATTCACCGTTGGTGGTAATGCAAAAAGATACAGTCGTTAGGAAGACAGGTTGGCAGTTTCTTACAAAGTTAAAACATAGTCTTACCACACAATCCAGCAATCCTATTCCTAAGTATTTATGCAAATGAGCTGAAGACTTACATTCACACAAAAACGTGCACACGATATTTAGAGCAGCTATATTCATATTTGCTAAAAACTGGAAGCAACCAAGATGGCTTTCAGTGGGTGAACTGATAAGCAAGTTGTGATATAGCCAAATTCACGAAAACAAAAATGCAATTGACTTTTAAATTAAAATTTTTTAAATTAAAAATTACATGTTTTAAATACCAAATCAACAATTTATACAATGTAGATAAATTCTTTGAAAAATATCCATGAACTAGAAAATGTGAACAACCGCAAATACTTTTTAAAGAAAATAGATTCATCACCAAAATCTTCCCACTAAGAAAACTCTAGGCCCACACAGTTTCATTAGTGAATTCTATAAAATTTTCCAGGAAGAAATAATACCAATTTTACACAAGTGCTTTCGGAAAACCGAGGAGGATGGAACCCCTTCGAACATGTTTAATTAGGTTAACATACCCTAATGCCAAAACCCGACAAAGACATTACTAAAAAATAAAGTTCAGGCAAATATCCTTTCTGAACATAAATGCAAATATGCTTAACCAACCTACAGCTAATGGAAGCTAGCAATGTATTTAAAAGATTTTACCAGATAGGGATATGCCAGGAGTAGAAGGTTGATCTAAAAATTAATGTAGTTTTTCATATTAGCAAAGGAAAAGAAAAAAAGATGATCATTTCAATAGATGCAGCAAAAGCATCTAACAAAATCTTATGTTCATTCCTGATTTTAAAGAAAAAACTCAGTAAACTAGAAATAAAAGGGAACTTCCTCAATCAGATAAAATCATCTATGAAAAACCTCTGCTTAACATCTATACTTAATGTGAATTATTGCCCTTAAGACTGGAAATAAGACAAGCATGTCCACTTCATTGCACATTGTCCTGGAAAACCTAGTCAATCCAAGAGCACAGGTTTTTAAAAAATGAAAGGGATAAATATTGGAAAGGAAGAAATAAAACTGGCTCTATTTCTGGATGACACATTGTTTACACAGGAAATCCTAGGACATCTATTAAACAGCCATTAAAATAAGTAAATAAGTGAGTAGCAAGGTTGCAGAAATCATAATGAATATACAAAAACCAACTGCAACTTTTCATAAGAACATAAACAACTAAAAATTGACATTTAAAAATTGATATTATTTATAATAGCATCAAAAACATAAAATACACAGGAATAAATTTAACAACAGACATGCAATTCTTCTATACTGAAAACTACAAAACATTTGTGAGATAAATTTTAAAAGATCTAAGTGAATGGAGAGATTGAGCATATTTATGGATTTGAAGTTTAATACTTTTACGATATCAATTCTGCACACATTGTATAGACTCAGTACAATCCCAGTCATCTCAACAGGCCTTTTAAAAAATAGAAGTTGATAAGCTGATCCTAAAATGTGTATTGAAATGCAAAGGACACAGAACTGGGCAGTCTAATACATATAGTAGCCACAGTTGGCTGTTTATATTTAAATTTTAATTAATTAAAATTAAATATAATTAAAAATTTATTTCTCCTTTCTCACTAGCCATATTTTCAACAAAACAAAAGCTCTAAAGCAATCCAATGAAGTAAAATAAATCTTTTCAAGAAATAGTGCTGAAATAACTATTATTATAAAGAAAATGAACAACAACCTGTATGTCACACTATATACAAAAAATCATTTGAGGCGTATTCCAGTCTTAACACAGCCAAAATCACAAAGCTTGTATAGGAGAACATAAAAAAAAAAATATCTTTTTGATTTGGGAGTAGGCAAAGTTTTATTAGGTTACCGAAAGCAATAACAACAGAAGAAAAATTGATAAATTAGACTGGTGGTGTGCACCTGTAGTCCCAGGTCCTCTGTAGGCTGAGCCTGAGAGGTGGAGGCTGCAGTGAGCCATGATCACACCACTGCACTCCAGCCTGGGGGACAAATCAAGACCCTGTCTAAAAAACGAACAAAAAGCCACATACTAGAAGCAAACATTCACTAAACATATATTTCACAAAGGACTGGTACCAAGACACAAAAAGAACTTCTACAACATAGTAAAACAATCCAATTTTAAAATGTTTAAAAGATTTAAACAAACATTTTACAGAAAAAAAAAAAAAAAATATACACACACACACACACACACACACACACACACACACACACACACATGGTCAATTAGTACATGAAAAAGTGTTCGACATCACTAATCTCACAAATGCAAATTAAAGCCAATTGAGATACCATAACACTCCCATGCACACAATTCAAAAAGGTAGACACTGTTATTATTCCCATTCTACGAAGAGGGAACCAAGATATGGATAAGTAGTCATTTGCTTAAGGTAATATTTAGCAAATGGTGGAGCTGAGACTTAAACTCAGGCTGTGTCATAGTAACTCCGTCATGATCACCCTCTATGAAAGTATTTTCATCTGGGTCTTCTGTTTCTCTAGTGCCTGCTTCCCTGAAAAGAAGAAAGATAAAAAGAGGAAGAAAGAGAGAGAAAGAGAAATGGAAGGGAGGGAGGGAAGAAGGAAGGAAGGAAGGAAGGAAAGGAAGGAAAGGAAGGAAAGGAAGGAAAGGAAGGAAAGGAAGGAAAGGAAGGAAAGGAAGGAAGGTTGCCTCAGTCTCTCAGAGGCAAACGCTCTTTCCAGTTGCCTGCCCAGAAGCACTGTGGCCTCAGCCCTTTCAGGTGAGTTGTGCCCTAAAAGCCTTCCTTCCAATCTCTCAAAGAAATATGAGTAAAAGAAGACTGGTCTCAGAGCCTTGTTCTGTCTAGACAAACAGCATAATACAATCACTCACTTCTCAATTGATACTGACCTCTGCAGTTTCACATGCTATATTCAGCAGCTAATAAACCTCTAGAATTCATTAAAACTGCTCTAAGTCCCTGGAAAAGAAAAACTAGTCCTTGGAACATTTACAGCTGACTGAGCCCAGAGAGTGCATTATAGTTTGATTTACAAGTTAAATTCCACCTTATAATTAGCCTATAATAACTACATCACCAATAATAATGAGGCCGTGCTTGTTTTTCTTCCTTTTCCCAACCATTACACATAGGAAGAGGGTAAGACTCTGTCTTAAGCACAAATAAAAATAAAAGAAAATGTACTAACAGGGATTTATAAGAATTAAAATTATAACAATACGTGTTAGATGAATAGAATAAAATATTTGGTTAAACACTGGCTTTCCTAGTGTAGAAGATGCAGAGCACTATAGGCATTTGCACGTGAATGTGGAAGGAAAAGTATCAAGTCTGTTGTCTGCAAAGATTGAGGGTTTTTTGGTTGTTTCGTTTCGTTTTTTCAAGACAGGGTCTCACTTTGTCACCCAGACTGGAGTGCAGTGGCGCAATCTTGGTTCACTGCAGCCTCGACCTCCTAGGCTAAAGAGATTCTCTCACACCAGTCTCCTGGGTAGCTGGGACCACAGGTTTGTGCTACCACAACCAGCTAATTTTTGTATGTTTGTAGAGATGAGGTTTTACCATGTTGCCCAGGCTAGCCTTGAACTCCTGACCTCAAGCAATCCACCTGCCTCAGCCTCCCAAAGTTCTGGGATTACAAGCATGAGTCACCATGCCCGGCTGCTTTGTTTTGTTTTGTTTTGTTTTGTTTTAAGACAAGGTCTGGCTCTGTTACCCAGGCTGGAGTGCAGTGGCATGATCATAGCTCATGCAGCCTTGAACTCCTGGGCTCAAGCTATCCTCCTGCCTCAGCCTCCCAAAGCGCTAGGACTACAGGTGCCATCAGCACCCCCCAGTTAATTTTTAAAACATTTTGTAGAGACAAGATCTCTATGTTGCTCAGATTGGTCTTGAACTCCTGGTCTCAAGGGACCCTCCCACCTGAGCCTTCCAAAGCACTGAGATTACAGGCCTGACCCACCACTCCTAGCCAACACTGAGATTTCAGATGAGGTCAAATGTGGCTTCTGGAGAGAGACTGTTGAAACTGACAAGTTCAAGAGGGTTAAAAAACAATGTCCAGAGGAGCTTCTCTTGGCCTTTCCATAAACTGCTCTTAGTATTTCTCAGGCTTATGGCTACTCTCTTAAGAAGATAGTATTGCAGATGGTGCGACTAGTGAACTGGAAACTATTCCGTTAGTAGTTTCAAAGTACCTTGCTTTATCCTCTAACTGGCACACACTCACAAAAAATCAATTGATGAAAACAGCCTCTCTGCTCAAATCTGCAGCTGTTTACTCAAGAATTAGAACACATCCAACCAAAAACCATCAGGAAACTGCTGTCCAGGAAAAACCTGGAAATTTTGGGTCAGTCTCTGCACATCCAGCGTGGGGGTATCATGTCCTGAGGCCAGTTGATGTTTCAAAGAAGACCCAAAGATACGAGATCTGATTGCCAATGTTTTTAAGAGGTTTCCCTAAAGAGGTCAAAACAAATCTAGTCATTTAATGATGGAATAAGTCAATGGTGACTAGAGAGAAGCATTGCCAATGCTCTCATTTGTAACATCCTTGCAGTCCCAGGGTTATTCCTCAGATCACAATGTGTTAAAATGACTTCTTCAGAATGTTGATGAGTATCTCGCCTCCAGAAAGTTTACCATTTAGTTGAGCTTCCCCAAGCACCAGTCACAAGTTTTGCTGTGTCAGTTTGGTCAAGGTATAAAAATCTTTGCATCCAAACCTATATATCTCCAAGTAATAAAATTTTTAACAATTAATTTCAACTCTGGCTTTTCGGTAATATATAACACTACCATTGTTTGACCAGTTATTAGGTACCTAACAATCTTCTAGAAATTCTACAGGCAATAATTCTAATCTATATAACATCCTGATGTGAGGTACTATTATCCCTGTTTTGTAGATCAGCAAACAGAGTTCAGAGAATTGAGATTATTTGCCCAAACTAGTCTACAAAGTAATAAGTGGTAGACTTTGAATTTTGATTCAAGTTATTCTTCTTTCAAAGCCTCTGCTTTTTCTCTTAATGTAACAGCTAAAGTGGATTGGATCAGCTTATGTGGGTCATGTCCATAGGCTTCGGAATTCATGTCCAGAGCAGGTGTCATCATCCCCAGTAAAAGACAGTTCATGAGTGCTGTGCACATGGGGAAAATGAATCACCATCATCCAGCTCCTAACACTGCAGATTCAAACACTAGTGATGCCTCAGTGAGCAGTGGGGCCTGGCATTCTAAGCAGGGCAATATTAACCTGACACCCAGACTATTATCAATGCTGGTGCCCGGTGGGTGTGTCTGTTATCATAAAGCCCACAATCAAGCTGGTTGGGCTCACTTGCTATTCATGACCACAAATTCACATCCTACTATCTCACTCCTCAAGTAACAAAACCAGACTTCCTTCTCCACCTCAGCACTGAAATGGCTATAGTCAAGCTTACTGATAACCTTCATGCAGTGAGACACAAAGGCAACTTTTTAGTCCTCACCACATCCTTGAAATTCTCTCCTCTCTGGGTGTCTACGTCCCCACCCTCAGCTGGGCTGTATTGACTACTCATTCTCCACCTCCTTTAGTGACTTTTCCCTTGGCCCAAACTCTAAATGTCTTAACATGACATTGTCTCAGACCCTCTACTCTTTCCTAACTGTGCTTTCTCCCTAAAGTATAACTTTTTAAAAAATCCCATTGAGTACAAGCATATATATCCCACCACCACAGATGCAGAAATCCTCAACAAAATACTAGCTAACCAAATCCAGCAGCACATGAAAAGGCTCATTCACCATGATCGAGGAGGATGTATTCCTGGGATGCAACATATGCAAATCAATAAATGGGATTCGTCACATAAACAGAACTAAAAACAAAAACCACATGACCATCTTAATAGACATAGAAAAGGCTTTGGATAAAACTTAATATTCCTTCATGTTAAAAATCCTTAAGGAACTTAGCAACAAAGGAACATACCTCAAAACAATAATAGCTGTCTATGGCAAACTTACAGACAACATTGTGCTGAATGAACAAAAGCTAAAAGCATTCCCCTTAAGAAAACCAAAACAAGACAAGGATACCCACTCTGACCATTCCTGGGTGTTTTTTTCTAACTTTCATTTTAGGAACCAAAGAAGAGCCCAAATAGCCAAGGCAATCCTGCACAAAAAGAACAGAGTGGGAGGCATTATGTTATCAACTTCAAACTACGTTACAAGGCTACAGTAACCAAAACAGTATGGGATTGGTACAAAAACAGACATATAGACCAATGGAACAGAATAGAGAGCCCAGAAATAATGTCCCACCACTCCTATTAAATGTAGTACTAGAAGTCCTAGCCAGAGCAATCAGGTAAGAGAAAGAAATAAAAGGCATCCAAATACAAAGAAAGGAAATCAGACTATCTCTCTTCACAGGTGATATGATTCTATAACTAGAGAACCTCATAGTCTCTGGCCAAAGTCTCCTAGAACTCATAAATAACTTCAGTAAAGTTCCAGGATACAAAATGAACATAAAAAATCAGTAGCATTTCTATACATTGATAACATCCAAGCTGAAAGCCAAATCAAGAACACAATCCAACTCCCAAGAGTCACAAAAAGAATAAAATATCAGGAATACAGCTAACCCAGGAGGTGAAAGATCTCTACAATGAGAACTATAAAACACTGCTGAAAGAAATCAGAGACAACACAAAAAATGGGAAAACATTCCATGCTCATGGATAGGAAAAATCAGTATTGTTAAAGTGGCTATATTTCTCAAAGCAATTTACAGATTCAATGCTATTTCTATCAAACTACCAATGACTTTTTTTTTCACAGAATTAGAAAATGCTATAGTAAAAGCATTTTCTTTTCTATATGGAACCAAAAAAAAAAAAAAAAAAAAGTCCAAATAACCAAAGCAATCATCCTAAGCAAAAAGAACAAAGCCAGAGGCATCACACTGACTGACTTCAAACTATACTATAAAGCTGCAGCAACTAAAACAGTATGGTACTGGTACAAAAACAGGCACATAGGCCAATGGAACAGAAAAGACTACCCAGAAATAATGTTGCACACCTACAACCATCTGATCTTTGACAAAGTTGGTAATAATAAGTAATGGGAAAAGGACTCCCTATTTAATAAATGGTGCTGGGATAACTGGCTAGTCATACGCAGAAGATTCAAAAGGGACCCCTTCCTTTCACCATATAAAAAAATCAACTCAAGGTGGATTAAAGACTTAAATTTAAAACTTAAGAACTATTAAATCTGTAGAATAAAACCTAGAAAATGCCATTCTGGACATAGACCTTGGCAAAGATTTCATGACAAAGTCTCCAAACACAATTGTAACAAAAACAAAAATAGGCAAGTGAGACCTAATTAAACTAAAGAGCTTCTGCATGGCAACAGAAAGCATCATCAACAGAGTAACAGAAAACCTAAAAAATGGGAGAAAATATTTGCAAACTCTGCATCAGCAAAGGTCTAAAATCCATAATTTATAAGGAACTTAAATCAACAAGCAAAAACCAAACAATACCATTAAAAAATGGACAAAGGACATGAACAGATGCTTTTCAGAAGAAGACATACATACAGCCAATAAGCAAATGAAGAAATGCTCAACATCACTAATTTTTAGAGAAATGCAAATCAAAACCACAATGAGATACCATCTCACACCAGTCAGAATGGCTATTACAAAAAAGTCAAAAAAGAACAGATGTTGAAGAGGTTGCAGAGAAAAGAAAGTACTTACACACTGTGATGGGAATGCAAGTTAATTCAGTCACTGTGAAAAGCACTTTGGAGATTTCTCAAAGAACTTAAAACAGAATTACCTTTTGACTCAGAAATCCCACTAGTGGGTATATACCCAAAGGAATATAAATCATTCTACCATAAGGACACATGTACGCATATGTTCACTGCAGCACTATTTGCATCAACCTAAATATCCATCAATGGTGGAATGGATAAAGAAAATTTGGTACATATACACCATGGAATACTATACAGCCATTAAAAATGAAAAAATGTCCGTTGCAGCAACATGGATGTAGCTGGAGGCCATTATCAGAAGGAAAATAATGCAGGAACAGAAAACCAAGCACGCATGTTCTAACTCATAAGTGGGTGCTGAGTACCCATGGACACAAAGATGGGAAGAATAGACACACCAGGGCCCACCTGAGGGGGGAAGGTGAAAGGAGGGTGAGGATCAAAAAACTACCTGTTGGGTACTATGCTTACTATTTGGGTGACAAAATCATTTGTACACTAAACCCCAGTGACATGCAATTTACCTATGTAACAAAACTGTACACATACCTCCTGAACCTAAAAGTTGAAGTAAATACCAAAAAAAGAAAGAAAATAAACAGAAGGTTTTCCAGAGATGTTGTATCTTTTAAAATCCACTTTTAATTTCTTCAAACTGCACTGTAACGCTATTTGGTAGTCACACATCTAGGAGTCATTCATTAATACATACATAAATAAATATTTAGTGTGAAGTACGATAAGGCAGAGCACTCAGAGAAAAGCTCCAATGTCCCACCTCTCCCCAGGCCAACTCCCTGCTCCTCTGCCCCTTGGCACATGGAAGAAGAGGGCCTGAATGTCCACTTTGCCAGAGCAGAGGGAAGGGCACCTCCAGTCACTTTAATCTTTCCCACCATGTGCTTCCTTGATGAGTAGAAAACTGGAAGCCAACATTCCAAGTAGAATGGCCTGGGTTCTGTCTTGTGTTGAGCATTCTGGCTCATGCTCGAAAGCAGATAAAGAATGGCACATGCCTGTGGCTATTTCAGAATCTCAGAGACACGCAGGAGGCTGTCCCTCTGAGAAAATGGAGCAACAACTAATGTATTATTCATATATTTGAGCTTCCAGAAGAAAGGTCTACTCCGAGGACAGATTTTTTTCTGCTAGTAATAACCACTTTTTAAAACAGGTATCTGATGGCTATGTCATTTGGGGGCTCTTTGGGTACTTATTTCTCATCAAGATTAAATAGTTTTACCTGGTCAAGGCCTAAGAGGAAATAAACCTAATGCCCACAGACATTTTCACTTACCAGTGTTTAGTTAGGGAATACTCTAGCATCTTTTTACAGTTAACCTAGTAAGGCCTTTGAATGACTTCAACCATTCTTGAGAGTAATCACCTTTCTGCTGAGTGTTGGGAAAAGTCCAAGCACTATAAGAATGATACATTGGACTTTGGGGACTCAAAGGAAAGGGTGAGAAGGGGGAGAGGGATAAAAGTCTACACAATGGGTACAGTGTACACTGCTCAGGTGACAAGTGCACCAAAATATCAGAAATCACCACTAAAGAACTTACCCAAGTAACCAAACACCACCTGTTCTCCAAAACCTATTGAAATTAAAAAAAAAAAAAAAAAAAAATCCAAGCTCCATGGCCCTCAATATCTAAGACACATGTCAACCCAGCATGGACAGCCAAGGGAACAGGCACCAGTACTTAAGCATCTTAGCCCCTCTCAGACCCTTTGAGTTCTATTCCATCCTGGCCCTTCCAGGGCTCTATCAACCCTCAACAATCCTAATACACCCAACCCCTGAAGTCATTCTGGAAAAGAGGATGAGTTTCCCAAGGGCCAGAGAAGAAGTCTTAGAAACTGGAGAAGGTAATGACCCCCTAGAATCTTCCTGATGCAAAAACAAGCTACCAAGATGACCAGAGGGCAGTGCAGTCTTCTCACAGCATCCTCTGACTTAGACCTGGGCTGCTCAGTTTTCTCAGAGCTGAAGACTCCAGGACTTTCTGAAACTAGATTCACATTTCCAAAAGGAGTATATGTCTAAGACATTCCAAAAACATGGTCATGTTTGGTGGGAATGAGGTTTTCCTGCACAATTATGGTTAAATCTCATGTTAGTGAAGATTTTGTGGTTGAAGCCATCTGGAATCCTCTTACTAAGTGGCTTCCAGTAACTCTGGTCAGAAGTCACCTTGGTTGGACATAAGGACATGATTATATATCCCGTTGTTCAGACCTAAGCCTGAGTACTCAATCAGATTATTCAATTGTTTTTACCCGCAACCTGGATTTTTTTGTAACAAGGTTCACCTTGAAAACAGGCTAGACTCTGCTATCTAAAGGTATCCTTACGAAGAGTCTGAAAACAGAATAAATATTATGCTTTCTTGATGAGGCGTTTACTGTACCCTCTGAGCGTCCAAACTTAATGGAGTCAGAAGAAAAACCAGGTGCCGCTCTTGTTTGATAAAAGCAGTTATCACATGCTATTTAGAGTGTGTGTGGAAGGAGTTCTTGGCTGTGATTGAATCCTGCAATTCTGTCTCCAACAGGCTTTCAGCAACTGTGGCTCTGAGTCATCTGCCTGGTGACCAGAAGCTGGCATCCAATGTCATGTGCCTCCCCAGATAATGAGGTCAAATGTGCCAGACCCACAAGGGGCTTGATAATGGCTTATTAACATCCCCAAATGATAACACTTTTGATTAAACCTCACATGTCTCCCTGTCCCCCCTCTCATCCTTTCTAAAATTAGAGCTGGTATTTTACTAACCATGTCCTTGCTTGAACTTTAGAATGGTTCAAGGATAGTGCAAAATCATGATGTCTTTTCACTATTATCCTGAAGGACAGGGTTTTTTCTGGGTCACAAAGTCTTATGTTAATTCAAACTTTACTGAGTTTTCCTCCCCTTTGGAATAAAATTAGATACTTTTTGGAAAGCCAACAAGGTACAAAATAGAGCGCAAAGTTTAGATTCAGAAATCATGTGCTGTAATGTGCTTTTTTCCCTAGGCTACATAGTATGTAAACCAACAGAAGTCACTTTACATCACCGTTACTCAGTTTCCCATCTATAAAAATGAAAGAGTACTACTTTTTAGAACTTTGTGGAATAGGAATCAAATAAGATAATAGATAGAAATCCATCTTTCAATAATGAAAGCAGTATATAACTCTTATTATATACTGGTATGCAATATTATTATTATTATCATAATTATTGTTGCTGTTTCTAGGTTTTATATTTTGTAGCAATATTGGTCTGTTTGAGAATTTTAATTGCCAAAGTCAATTTGTCCCATTTTGATTTCAAGACATAACATATTATAAGAGAATTTGAAAATATCCTCTGACGCGCCCCTGGGCCTCCAAAATGAAGCTGTTCTGGGCTGGCAGGCAGCTCTAGAGCCCCATGAAAGTGAGCGGAAGAAGATTAAAGGCCAGACTGATGAACAGCAGAAGGCAAGCCCAATAAGGACTGGGGTGTGGGGGGTCGATAGCAATAGGGAGAGTCTTCAATCAAGTGGAAGAAAGGGAAAGTCAAGATTTCCCTGTCATGGATTAGTGTGTATGGCATCCGGGGAAGGTGATCAAGGTGAAATTACAAAGAAAAACTAGGAGAGGGGAGGGCTTTCCAAAGAAAATTTAAACAGCTCAGGTGGAGGATAGCTGGCTTGTGGACATGGATTTGACCACAGGGAGGAAGAGGGTAAGACAGGTAGAATAGAGATGAAAGATAAATCTGCACCAAGACTCATCAGGTAAGACATACAATGAGTGTCTGAAGTCCGAGGCAGAGGCTCTGGGCTCACAATGTCAGCGTGAGGATCATGATAAGGCTCCTAAGCAGGTGGGAGTGAAGGAGTGAGAGGGCTGGGAGGAGAGGGAATTCAGGCAGAGAGAGAGAGAGATGGGAACTTAAGAACTTAGAGGAAAAATGTTCTGATGGATGAGACGTGCACATGGGTGTGGAGGATGGAAGTGGGAGAGCGGAGGTGGTGATTCATGAAGAAGAGACAGTCAAGAGTCCATTAGCCCAGGATCTTCACTGAGTACCCACATTACAAATGGAATCTCCCAGGCTGAAGGTGGGACTTATAAAGACGGGAAGGTTATGATGCACACAGGAACCAAATTTTTCCATAAATTTAGAAAAATGACCAAGAGTTTAGAAGATAAGAGTGACAAGAAAGGGAAGGTAGTGATAGAGCCCGCATTCCAGGGAGCCATCCATAAGGGGATAAAGATATTATTTGGAAGCCAACTCTCCTCTCGCTTCTGATTTTTTTCTTCCTCATCCCATCCTCGGACTCAGGCTGAGATGGTGAAGATGTTGAAGAATCAGCAGGCTCCACACAATCCTTGAAAAGACTACAAAATTACTGATGTTTTCTTCAGATGGTCAGATGCAGGTACAGAACGAGTAAGTCAAAGGAATTGCTCTGTGATCAGGTGCAGTGTGTAGAGGACTCTGAAGGACCAATGGAAAGGCTGGGTGGGAAGACAGCCATGGAAGGATTAAATGAGAGGCAGAACACGAAAGTTCAATGGCCAGAGGGGCTTGCATTTGGGGCTGTGTCTGGCTGACAAGAATGAGAAACAGGGTGGAATGAACTGACCTCAAGATTCTAGGTGAGCCCCTGGGTGGTCTAAGACCTCAGGCCTTTCCAGAAACCCAGTGGCATCAGGATTCTTACCAGAACATATGAGGATGTGTCCAGGTGTAGACTGGCCCAGGAGCCCTCCCACATATAATCTCAGAAGTCAAGTCTTTCATATGTTCTGCCGGAGATTATGAGTTTTGAGGTGCCATAGTCTCTTTTGCCCACTTGTGTAGGTTGTAGCTTCTGGACACTCAACGAGGCAGCGACTTTCAGCCAGCAAGTGGCCTGCCACCGTCGTATCGGAGGTGTGGTAACCTGAGGTCAGCTCTCAGTTATCAAAGGCCTGATGAAACATAATTCTGACCGTGTTTTGACTTTGAGTTCCCAGATTATCTAATGGCACAGATCAACTTTCTTCTTGTTCCTTTACCTTAACTGTTTTATTCATCCCTTATTCCAAAATTTGTGACATTACTAGTGACCTTGAAAAACTGGTAACAATCTAAATGCCAAACAGTAGGAGAATAGTTAATAAACCATAGCACATTTGAGATTCAGTATACCAAAAAGCCGTTTTAAAAATGGGGCAAACGTGTATGTGCTATTGTGGAAGGATCACTATGATGCTTGTTGGGTAGAAAAAGGATTTAATGACATAACCAGAAGGGATCCCATTTTTGGAAGGAAAGAAGGGAGGGAGGGAGGAAGAGAGGAGGAGAAATTCATACTTAGGTGTACTGTGTGTGTACAAGTACGTGTGCTTGTGAATAGAGAAGATTTTTGAAATGATACCCAACTGATAACTCCAGCTACCCCCAGGTGTGAGCCTGGGGATGAGGGGCGAGTAGACAGGAAGAACTCTGCAACTTACACTGTACGTTTCTGTGATTCTTGAATTTTTTACAACTGTTATTATTTATTATGTTAGTAATTAAGGACAAACAAATCTATAAATGATTGTTTAGATCTGATATTTACAAGCTCTAATCACACTCAAGTTTTATTAACTTTGGATTTGGGCGTGATATAAGCAAGCAGAAAATATTTATTTACTCACTGATGGCACACTGTTTGGAAGAGCTTGGAGCAAGGATGATGAAAGCAATTTGCAAAATCACTCAGCAGAAACTGGAGAATGTCGTCAATGAGTTGGAAAATTGTTCTGAACAATGCTTGATGAGGGTTAGTCGCTGGGCTGAAGCTGGGAAATTTGAACTGCCTTGCTTTTGTATGCCATTTGCTATCTTCTGATTATGAGCGAGAACTGAAATTATTAGAGTTTAAAGTTACATAAGCAGGCAATTTTCTCATTTTTAAATGAAGTATTTAAAAGTCATACACAAATAATTGCAGGTTTTGAAGTGCAGCATCTGAAACCTATACTATAAATATTTTTAAATAGAATTCAATTTAATTTTAAAATACTGAAAGGTGAAGTTTTTATAATTTACATATTTGATTTGTTTTTATAATTTTCCACCTAAAGGCTAGGTAAGCAACCTTTCCACCCAATTACTCAAAACTCCCTTAGAGTTGACACCAATGACTTCATCTTATATTAGCTTCCTATGTAAATATACCACTGAAAAAATTATTGCAAATAACCTCAGCATTAAAATGGCTTTTTGAACAAATACAATCTCCCAAACAGTGTGAGCTGCACTTGGAAATTTGTTCCTTGACATTACTTTCCAAAGTCAAGAACACTTCACTAACCCCCCAGCCCAGGTCTCAAAGGAAGAAAAGGACAAAGATTGGCAGTAGAAGAGGTTTGTCCTCACAGTCAGTCTCATACACTCTCTCCCCAAATCCCATTAGGTCCAAGACACTGGGTCTGCCTCTCCAGGAGTGCTCTCCTACCCCACCTTACCAGGTCTGAATTCTTCCAGTGCCTGGGTAGGTTTCTTCTGTAAAATTAACTTGTATGTTAAAAACCAGGTCCAATGAAGGGCCATTCACGAAGAGCAAGTCCAGTCCGTGTTTTGAGAAAGGGAAAGAGCTGAAGTTCGCCCCAAAAAATAACGTAAAATAAAATAATCATAGACATTTTGAATTGCAAGAGATTACAAAAATCTTTGAATCCAGTTCTCTCCTTTCAAAGCTGAAGAAACCAACTCCCTAAGAGCCAGGACACCAGCCAGGACCAAATGGTTATTTTGTGGCCAATTTATTGCTAGATAGAAAGAGATTATCTTCAGTACCATGATATTTCTGGAACATATTGGTGACATTAAAAACATGATTATATTTAAAATGTAGTACATTCAGATTATATACCCTATTAGGTGACCAAAAACTAATATGATAAATTGCAACGTCTTGGTATCTGTCTGTTTTTTAAACCAAGGCTTACAACTTTCATTTATTCATTCAGCAAATACTGAATGCCTATTATATGCCAGGCACTGTTCAGATGCTGGGGAACAGCAGGGAAAAAAGTGGTCATGGACGAGTTTTGAGGACAGAAGTGAGATGATCTGAATCATCACGTTAAAGAACCTCTTGAGTTGCTATATTGAGAAAAGACCATGAAACAGGGTGGGAGTCAGGCAAAGGTGGAGCAGGAAAACAAGTTAGGAGGTTGTTGGCAGGAAACATAAGCAAGCATGGTGGCATGGACCAGCAGAGCAGTGCTGGAATCAAGGAAGAGCCAACAGGATTTGCTAAAGACCTCAATGTGAAAATAAGAGAAAGGAAAGAATCAGGGTCTAACTCCAAAATATTGGCTTCAGCCACTGAAAGAATGAAGCTGCCATTAACTGAAATGGGGAAACCCAGAAAGATAAGAATTGGGGGATAAAATCTGGAATTCAATTTGGGGCACACTGCTTCAAAACTCTGTAAGACATTCGAGAGTGATACTGACAAGCTTGGTTGGGCCTAGGAATGGAGAGTTTAGAGGAAATACTGGGTTGGATATTTTCTGACTTTAATTTTGAAGTGAAGAGCCTGATGTTAGCTGGTCACCCACAAAGGCTATAAGAAAGTATTTCTCCCTAGAGTGTTAGTAGCTATTACATCACCTTGATTCAACCAGTATTTATTTATTAGGCGCTAGACACTATAACAGGTTCTGAATGTATAAAGATGATTACGATTCTTCTTCTTTGAGTAAATCTAGAGGAAGAGAAAGAAAAGAAACACCACCAACAAAAACCTCAAATACTATAAATGCTGCAAGAGTGTGCCCAAGATGCTAGTGAAAAACACAAACGCGGATGTCATGAACTATACCTTGGAAGGCCAGCAGTTGTGTTTGAGCCAGCATCTTCAGGGTTGCGTAAGAGTTTTACAGACATCCGAGGGTGGGTTGGGCAGTCCAGCAAAGAACACAGGCACAAGTACACCAAGGCAGGAAAGAGCAGAGCCCCTGCTAGCACCCACACTGTGCCTTGTGGCCCAAGCGCAGGCTATGTGTAGGGGAAGGTGGCTGCTAAGAGCTGGGATGAAAGGGAAGTTGTGGGTGTGGTGCGCGGGAGGTAAGATGTGCTGGGTTGCTACGCTACCTCATTCAGAAAGCAAGAACAAACACAGTCTAGCTGAGTAGACACACACACTAGTGCCGCATGGGGCCCTGCTGTGCTCTGTTGAGATGCAGTTAATCTCCTAGCGGCAGAGGAGGTGGCCCTGCTCTCAGGGAGGGAGGAACAGGTGCTAGGAGCTGGCATTGGCTTGAAAACAATTTCAAGTGTGCCCTTCAGTGGGTTCTCTGCAGTTTCTATAGAAGTGGGCCAGCTGCTGCGGGGGCTGGGCAGTGAAAGCCAGGTGCACCAGCAAAGGACCTGGCCTCTCTCTGAGAGGATTGAGGGCCACTGGCAAGCTTTAATTCGGAAAGTGGTATGATGGGCTTGTCCTAAAGGGTTACTTCTTCCCTGGAGACTCTGACAGGGAATGATGCTTCGACTTAGAGAAATTCTTCTCATTTGGCAAAAATACAGAACTGAATCACAAGGTTGTACAGAGAACACTGGTGCAGATATTTCTCAGATCATATCTTGTAAAGGGCCAACTACCCTGTTTTCACTTAAGACTGACCTGAAAATGTGTGATTTCTGCCCAGTCTTAATCTCTTAGAGTCACAAAAAAATACTTTTACTTAGGATATTTCAGAAATGTGGAACGTCTGCAACACTCATCGGATCTAAACAAAGAGTAAAGATTTAAACACTATATAAAGGATCATGTATGATCCCGTTCAATATAGTATAGGAAAAAACTTAAAAATAAGGGATCATGTTTTGAAACTATGTTCTTATTTCAAAATAACATGTACATGATAAACACATATAGTTTTTTGTCAATTGAAAATAAAATTACGTTCATTGTGCAGTGTGTGTTGGCACCGACGGAAAAAGGAAAAATCGAGGGTTATAAAAGAGGATATTCCCCCTCATCTGTGCTCCTCAGGAACATTTCTTCATTGACATATTTAGGCATCTGTCCCTATTCATGACGTAAGTTGTGTGGTGTGCCCAATAGTGTATATAATAAGACATCTAAAGGTGAATTGTGCACTTGTGAGCATGGTAAGTCTCCAAAAGTGTTTATAGAATGATGACAGTGTTGTGGTCATTGTTTAGAGGAAGAAAAGTCTTTTTCAGACTGCTGTTCCACTACTGGCTTTTAGAGTATGGAGGCTGAATAATGCAGCTCATCATCACTCTTTTCTGTCTATTCTTTCCCCTGCCTGTCATCCAGAAAACAGCTAAACGACTTGTATCCTCTTGTACACAGTTTAATAACCAATTACAGAGAGCCAAAACATGAGTGAACTCCCATTCACAATTGCTGTAAAGAGAAGAAAATGCCTAGGAATACAACTTACAAGGGATGTGAAGGACCTCTTCAAGGAGAACTATAAACCACTGCTCAAGGAAATAAGAGAAGACACAAATAAATGGAAAAACATTCTATGATCATGGATAGGAAGAATCAATATCGTGAAAATGGCCATACTGCCCAAAGTAATTTATAGATTCAATGCTTTACTCAACAAGCTACCATTGACTTTCTTCACAGAAGTGGAAAAAACTATTTTAAACTTCATATGGAACCAAAAAAGAGCCCGCATAGCCAAGACAATCTTAAGTCAAAAGAACAAAGTTGGAGGCATCATGCTACCTGACTTCAAACTATACTAAAAGGCTACAGTAACCAAAACAGCATGGTACTTGTACCAAGACAGATAAATAGACCAGTGGAACAGAATAGAGGCCTCAGAAATAACACACACATCTACAACCATCTGATCTTTGACAAATCTGACAAAAACAAGAAACAGGGAAGGATTCCCTATTTAATAAATGGTGTTGGGAAAACTGGTTAGCCATATGCAGAAAACTGAAACCGGAACCCTCCCTTATACCTTAAACAAACATTAACTCAAGATGGATTAAAGACGTAAATGTCAGACCTAAAACCATAAAAATCCTAGAAGAAAACCTAGGCAACACCATTCAGGACATAGGTATGGGCAAAGACTTCAGGTCTAAAACACCAAAAGCAATGGAAACAAAAGCCAAAATTGACAAATGGGATCTAATTAAACTGAAGAGCTTCTGCACAGCAAAAGAAACTATCATCGGAACAAACAGGCAACCTACAGAATGGGAGAAAATTTTTGCAATCTATTCATCTGACAAAGGGCTAATATCTAGAATCTACAAAGAACTTAAAAAAATTTACAAGAAAAAAACAAACAACCCCATCAGAAAGTGGGCAAAGGAGATGAACAGACACTTCTCAAAAGAAGACATTTGTGCAGCCAACAAACATATGAAAAAAAGCTCATCATCACTGATCATTAGAGAAATGCAAATCAAAACCACAATGAGGTACCATCTCACACCAGTTAGAAAGGTGATCATTAAAAAGTCAGGAAACAACAGATGCCAGAGAGGATGCGGAGAAATAGGAACACTTTTACACTGCTGATGGGAGTGTAAGTTAGTCCAACCATTGTGGAAGACAGTGTGGCGATTCCTTAAGGATCTACAACTAGACATACCATTTGACCCAGTAATCCCACTGCTGGGTATACACCCAAAGGACTATAAATCGTTCTACTATAAAGAACATGCACACGTATGTTTATTGCAGCACTATTCACAATAGCAAAGACTTGGAACCAACCAAAATGTCCATCAGTGACAGACTGGATAAAGAAAATGTGGCACATATGCACCATGGAATACTATGCAGCCATAAAAAAGGATGAGTTCATGTCCTTTGCAGGGACATGGATGAATCTGGAAACCATCATTCTCAGCAAACTAACACAAGAACAGAAAACCAAACACTGCATGTTCTCACTCGTAAGTGGGAGTTGAACAATGAGAACACATGGACACAGGGAGGGAGACATCACACACTGGGACCTGTTGGGGGTGTGGGGCTAGGGTAGGGATTGCATTAGGAGAAATAGCTAGCTAATGTAGGTGACGGGTTGATGGTGCAGCAAACTACCACGGCATGTGTATACCTATGTATCAAAACTGCACATTCTGCACGTGTACCCCAGAACTTAAAGTGTAAAAAAAAAAAAAGAAAGAAAAGAAATAACCAACTGCAATTTTGACTTAGTTGTTTTGTTATTTTGGAAGATGGGGAAGGTGAAAAGAAACTAGTTTACATATACAAAGGCCACACACATACACACACACACACTCATATTCTGGGCTGTGTGTATTTTCATTGTGCCTTAAAATCTGGACAACATGGGCTCAGATCTCCCAACTCCACAATTTATGGAACGTTCAGTGACCTTGCCAAGAGCAATCAGAATTTCCAAGGGTATTAGGTTAACACAGTTGCTTCTTTATTGGAGCCCCTGCTTCCGCTAGACTGTTTTGCCCAGGCATCACTGCCCTGAATGTGAGGAACCTGATCCACATGATGGGAAACTGGCCATGGATCTCCCCCACATTCAAAGAGCAGCCAAACATGCTACTGCCCTGGGATCTCAGGATGTGAGATTGACTTTATTGAAGGTTTGGGGGAGATGATTGAAAGTTTGTATCACAGCAACTCATAAAACTTTAAAACTGCATAACCTCCACCTCTCTCCTTCAAAGTCCCTTGACCTCTCCATTTTGTTGATCTTTCATTTCATCTTTCTTTCTCCTCTACTTCCTCCTTTCCAGAAGCTTGAAAAGCTAAATTAAAAAAAAATATGATGAAGAATTCCCCACTGTATTATACAGAACAATTAAGCTATCTCTATTTCCTACCCTGAAACTCAAAACACACTACTTGCTTATAGAAGACTCAGGGACCTCTGATGCCCAGGGTTGATGGGCCTGGCCTTTCTTGGCTGACTGAATCCTTGAACCAGGACTAAAAAACCTGCTCTGCCTGGCGAGATCACAGCTGATTGCTATGTTGCTCTCTGTGCTTTCTCGTATTTTTCAAATTGTTGTCCATACTTTTTATTCAGGCAAAAGTAAATAATCAAATGCTTTTAAAATGTTCTGCAAAAATAAATCCAGGCTCTTGTGGAAAATAGTTTCTTGGAGGATATACATAAAGGAAATTTGAAGGTGAGGTGGGTGCTAAGAGCAGGGAATCCCCAAACTTTTCCTGTAAAGAGCCAGAGAGTAAATATTTGAGACTTTGTAGGCCAAATAGTCTCTGTCACAAATATTCAACTCTGCCATTGTTGCCAGAAAGCAGCCAGCAACAATACACAAACCAGTGAGCCCAGCTGTGTTTCAATAAAATTTTATTTACAAACTAGGGGTAAGTGTGATGATTGAGCCCATGACCTGTAGCTTGCCAACCCCTGCTAAGAGGAGGTGTCGAACATATATATGTGCTTGATGGGAGCTTGAGTGACACTCTCACAAAGGAGAAAGCTAAGATGATGTGGTAAAGCCATCACATAGCTTTCATAAAATTTAATTGTTTCTCTTTTTCATATCTTCCAGGGACAGTTTATTTGTTTTTTCATTTGTTCTTGGGTTTGTTTTGAGTCTTGTTCTGTAGCCCAGGCAGGAGTGTAGTGGTACAATCTCAGCTCACTACAACCTCCTGCCCCCTGAGTAGCTGGGATTACAGGAGCCTGCCATGATGCCCAGCTAATTTTTTGTATTTTTAGTAGAGACGGGGTTTCGCTATGTTGGCCAGGCTGGTCTCGAACTCCTGGCCTCAAGCTATCCACCGGCCTCGGCCTCCCAAAATGGTGGAATTACGGGTATGAGCCACCACACCTGGCCCGAAAGTTTAGAAAGAAAAATGATTTAGCTCCTTCAAAAACTAAATTTTAAAAGGAATTGGAAGGCTAAGGTGCTAGGTTCAATGAAAAAGTAAGTTGGATTAGAGAAAAATATATCTGTCTGGTGAAGAAAAACTTTCTGGTTAGGAGAGAAGAAACATTAGGCAAAGCACTGCTGGCCATGGTCTCAGGGACCCTGGACATGTCTGGCCTCTGGCAGGAACTTTGTGATGTTCAAACCAGTTAACCTCTCAGGCTCACCAGGTCCTTTCTGGTAAATGATAATGTTGCATTAGATAAGGCCAGTGCTTTTCCAGCTCTACGATTCTGTTAGAGATTACCTCAGAATCTTACAGAGAGCTAGGGGCAGATACAAGAATCTGTTTTTCCTGTTTTCCTCCGTAAGAGTTAATAAATCAATCGAGTGCTCCCCACCGGCCAGGTGGTTGCCCTACGTTGTTTTACTTCACAGCTCTCATCCCTGGACATGTCCAGTTGACCCTAGAGGTTGGGCATCATTATCTTGACCTTTTAATAAAGAACACAGGCTTCTCAATAGTCAAATGATTTATCCTCGGTTATGTGTTATACAAATAATAAGAGTTAGATCTGAGAGACTGACTCTAGGCCCAGCATTTTAGGCTATAGCACTAATTTCTTTTCATCATGGATGTATACCCTCCTTTCTGTCAGGAAAGGAAAAAGTTGGATACTGAAAAACAAATGGGAACCTTCTTCTGAGAGTTAGCACAAAGGGGAGAAGTCAGCAGGAAGTTTGCAAAGTACATATTGGAGGTTCAGCTATTGAGGGAAACCTTTGACAGCAAGAGTAGGCTTAACATAAGTTAAAGGCAATTCTCTACATAGGTCTAAAAAATGAAAGCGAGGCTAGGCTGGGAGAGATGTGGCTGTTGAAAAATAGTGTGAAGGAGGATCCAGATGTCAATTCCAATCTGTACCTGGGGAGCCTAAAGGGAACAAAATCCTCCAGAGGAGAGAGAACTGCTTTGTTGCATTTGCAGCTAGGCTTTACGAGAAAAAGGACAGTATACCTGGAGGCAAGCTAGGATTTTCTGAAGGAGGAACAAATTCTACATCCTTCTCCTATGGCCTTCTGACCTCTGGTTAGTCCCCTAATGAAGACCAATAGATTATTTTAGACCTCACAGAGGCAGAGCAGAGGCAAGGAGGGGTGGTGCCTTACTCACAGAAGGAAGTCGTTATCATCTTTGAAGATGACTTCAGACACAGCAGTGACCCAGTGACAGCCTTTTGCTTTCACTTACTAACCTTCTGAGTAAAAGAAATGGTAATATCTTAGCATCAAGCTTTTGTTGGCAAGTATGTTCTAGCTTTTTTTTTTTAACTTTCATATTGCATGTATGTGTGTGTGCATGCATGTGCATGAAAGTTTTCCACTCACAAAGGGCCTTTTACTGTCACTAATGGAAGCGGGAGAGACCATTACAGGACGTGGATAGCATTAGTGCCCAGGAAATTGCATTCTTGTTTGAAGCCAGATAATTCTGGTGAATAGAGAAGCCCTAGCTACCATCAGCTTGTTGGTGTGCCTTTTGGGGCATCCTGACAAGGAGGTTACTGTTAGTCAGAAGAAAAATAAATCAAAGTCAGACAAACACAGGGAGTTCATGGGGAAGGAAGATGAATTAAATAAGCAGGAAGACAATTATCCTTCTCCGCCAATACAGCCATAAGCTTTGTTCAATATTTCCAACTTAAGATATTCAGCTGATGGCTTTCGGGCAAGGTCAGGTCGGTCAGTCTAGAAACGAAAAGAGCTCACTCTGCTGTTTCACCTGTTCCCTCACCTCTTTTTCCACAGGGAATCTTACAAAAGTGAATTGCACTGACAGTTCAGTCTATATCACCAGCTGAAATCTCCACTGTGTCAATGCAAAAAATTATGTCTGCTTTTAGGAACTGAGGCATTTTAGTGGACCTTGGCTTCCTCTCAAGTTAGGATAAACTCTTGAGGCTGAAGACTAGTTTATATTTTAATATCTTTAGAAACTGGCTGGGCACGGTGGCTCACGCCTGTCATCCTAGCCCTTTGGGAGGCCAAGGTGGATAGATCACTTGAGGTCAGGAGTTCAAGACAAGCCTGGCCAACATGGTGAAACCCCATCTGCACTAAAAATACAAAAATTAGCCAGGCATGGTGGCGTGCGCCTGTAATCCCAGCTACTCAGGAGGCTGAGACGTGAGAATCATTTGAACCTCAGAGGCAGAGGTTGCAGTGAGCCGAGATTGTGCCACTGCACTCCAGCCTGGGCAACAGAGTGAGACTCCATCTCAAAATATTAACAACAATAATAATAATATCTGTAGAAATCATTAAAATAAAATTAAATCAACTCATTGTACTTTAGTAACCTTTTTGTGGTAGAACTCAAGCAGGTGAGAACAACCCTACGCTGACTAAACCAGGCAGAACACACATTGGAATTAGATCACACTGAGGGGTGTTTAACATTGGGAGAGAATGGAAATCAGCCAAATATTCATCAGCTGTATTTATTAATAGATGGGGTATATTGCAATTGTGGAGGCTACATGGGAAAGTCCTGGTCAGAAGTCATGTCTGGCAAATGGAAAGGAGAAAAATAATCCTGCCAGGTAAAAACAGTTCTGCTGGGAGACAGGGACTCCCTACAGGATATTATGGAAGAAGCAGAAAGAGGAAATTTATTTAAATGCCTTCATGGAAAGGAGGACTCTCAAGAGCTTTCCCAGCTGCCTTTTCAACCCCACAGGGTCTCCCCTCACACATCTTTAAAAAGCTTACATTTTCTACATCAACAGCCAGGGGGTCATGTGCTCATCCTTCCTTGCTCAAAGTCTCTTTCTCTCTCTTCTAGAGTGCAGTGGTAATATAAAGACAGCTTAGATCCCATGACCCCCCACGTACCTCCATTTTATAAGATTTCTTTCAGCCAGCTTGCACAGCAGGCTTAAACTGGGGAGAGGACTAAACCAAAATTATCTGAGGAGTATTTCTTCCATGGCTCTGCTCTACCTGGTCTGAAAAAAAGTAGCAGAAGAAAAAAGTGACACTGAATACCAAATTGTGTAGCATATTTTAGGAGAGAGGTAGCTTCTGGCTTTAGTGATTGTCTTTTGTGTTGGTAAAACGTAACTGCTTATATGCAAACTCTGAAGAAAGAAAGGCTTGGTTGCCCTTAAGCTGTGGTCAAATATTTGAAGGCTTATTCTAAAGGAAAGTACTAAATTTATTCTTGTTACTCCAAAGGGAAGAACTACAACCATGTGTAGAATTTATGGAAAAAATATTTTGACTCGGCATTAAAAAATAAGAGTTACCTTTACTGCCTTGAAAAGTAGTGAAACTTCCAGCATTGAAAATGTTCAAGCAGAATGCAATCTGGGTTGTATTAGTCAGGGATGGCTAAGCTGAAGTAACAAGTACACCCAAAAGACTCAGTGACCCAAAGAACAAGAAGTTTGTTTGTTTTCTTTGCTGTGCCAGTCCTGGGAAGGTATTTTAGTCAGTGGTTCTCCCTCCACACCCCCACCGTTCCACAGTCATTCAAGAACCCAGGCTGAATGACTATTCTGATGTGTCTGAGTTGTCCTGGACACCACCATCCCAGTGCCCTGGACCAAGGAAAGAGCATGAACATCACACAGGGGAGGTTGTTTTCAGCTAGGCTTGAAAGTTGCACACACCCCCATCTCCTCCACTACTCCCATTGCATTGTCTGGAACTCAGTCTTATGGCCGTAACTAACTGCAAGGGACACTGGGGAACATGGTCTACCTGGTGATCTTGGACAAGCTATTTAATATCTCAGCTACATTTTCCTCAACTGTAAAAAATGACAATAACTCAAAAGACACTGTCAAGAAAGCAAAAAGACAACCCAAATAATGGGAGAAAATGCAAGTCATATATCTAATAAAGGTCTATATAAAGGATAAATAAAGAACTATTATAACTCAACAATAAAAAAGACAACCCAATTTAAAAATGATAAAGGATTTGAAAAGGAATTTCTTATTGGCTATAAATGGCCAATAAGAACAAAGAAAAAAGCTCACTATTGGTCATCAGAGATATACAATTCAAAACCACAATGAGACACTACTTCACACCCATTGAGAAGGCTAGAATAAAAAAAGACAATAATAAGTGTTGAGAAATTGGAACCCTTATACAACACAGGTGGGAATGTAAAATGGTACAGCTGCTTTGGAAAGCAGTTTGACAGTTCCTCAAAAAAGTTAAACATAGAGTTACCACATGATTCTAACTTCACTCTTAAATACCCAAGAGAAATAAAAACATATATCCACAAAAAAATGTATACACAAATTTTCGCAGTTGAATTATTCATAACAGCCAAAATGTGAAAACAATTCAAATACCAAATGACAATCAACTGGTCAATGAACAGATAAACAAAATGTGATATATCCATACAACAGAATATTATTTAGCCATAAAAAAGAATGAAGTAGGGAGACATGCTATGGCATAGATGAACCTTGAAAACATTATGCTAAGTGAAAGAAGCCAGACACAAAAGGTTACATATTGTATGACTCCATTTATATAAAATGTCCAGAATAGACAAATTCATAGAAACCAAAAAATGGGTTAGTGGCTTCCAAGGTTTTGGGAGACAGAGAAACAGGGAGTGACTGATAAGAGATACAGGATTTCTTTTTGTAGTGATGAAAAGTTCCTGCAATTAATAGTGATGGTTGCACAACATTGTGAATACACTAAAAAACACTGAATTGTGGAACTTAAAAAGGCGACTTTTATATGTAAATTTAAATAATGAAGTTATCCATCAAAAATAATAAATGAGCCCGGCGTGGTGGCGGGCGCCTGTAGTTCCAGCGACACGGGAGGCTGAGGCAGGAGAATGCCGTGAACCTGGGAGGCGGAGCTTTCAGTGAGAGGAGATCGTGCCACTGCACTCCAGCCTGGGCCACAGAGAGAGACTCTGTCTCAAAAAAATAAAAAATAAAAAATGATAATATTAATAACACCTACCTGTGCTAAGACTGCAATTTGATACTATTTTGCCCTTCTTTCAATAGGATTATAGTTGAGACCCAGCTGTCCGGTGAGGGACTACATTTCCTATGTTTCATTTCACAAATTAGGGTGGTCATGAGGTTAAGGTCTCACTAATGAAACATGTGGGAATGGCAACAGCTAAAGCAAGCTTGGAAACCATATCTTGCAGAAAACAGGGCCACTGCCATTCCAAGGGTATAGATGACATTACACAGCAGAGCTCCTGCCAAAACTCACCTCAAGGCTGTTGGTGGAGAAACACACTTCTGGATTTTTTTTTTTTTTTATGTCATTATCCATTTATTTATTTACATTTAGTTTCTATATCACAAGAGTAACTTTTTACAGGGTTGAGATATTAGCTGTTGTTGTTAAGCACTGTGTGCACAATATCTAGCATAGCACCCGTCAAATAGTCGGTGTTCAATACGTATTTGTGGACTTAATAACTTGCTGACTGATGGATAGATTAAAAGAACAAAACATGCTCCCTTTTCTTTTTCTTCTCATATCAAGGCTGTTGGTGGAGAAACACACTTCTGGATTCTTTAGCCACTCTATTTTGGAATCCCTTTGTTACAGAAGCTAGTGTTACTCCATCCACGCAGAAGTATGTAAGTGAAGTAGGGGCTGTCTTAACAAAAATCTAATATGCATGCCATTGGCTTAACAGTCAGGCAGTGAGTGGTAAAGAAATAAACTTATAGGTTAGGAAGTTGGAGACATTTGTACACCACACAAAACATTTGTCTGCAATAACATGCAGTAGTCCCCGCTTTCCCAAGGCGGGTATGTTACAAGACGTCCTGTGGATACCTGAAATCTTGGATAGCACTGAACCCTATATATACTATTAAAAACTGTATTTTTTCAATCTGATAACCAAAGTGGCTACTAAGTGAATAATGGATAGTTTATACAGCTGGACACAGGGATGATTCACATCCTGGGCAGGATGGAGTGGGATGGCAAGAGACTTCATCACCCTACTCAGAATGGCATGTAATTTAAAACTCATGCATGAATTATTTATTTCTGGAATTTTCCATTTAATATTTTAGAGCCACATTTGACCTACAGTAACTGAAACCACAGAAAGTGAAACCACAGATAAGGGGACTACTATATCTACTGAGTCAGCAGCTCTGAGGTAAGGGCTTGAACAGAGAACTGCACATTTGTGTGTATTACCTGCTCCTTGCTGTTTTTAGCATGACTTTATAAAAAAAGAGAACATAATATAAAAAAATTGGCTGGAAGGAAATAGAACCAAGACACAACAAAAACACAGAAGGAAACAGAAAAAGTACAGAAATCTATAATTTCATATTCATTCATTTGTTCATTCATTCAACAAATATGTTCCAAGCACTTGGACTACACCAATGAACAAAATGCACAGTAAAGCTTATGAAATTTCAATTGGAGAGACATAATACAAACAATACATATAATAAATAAATTATCTATGTTACAAATATGTCACGGAAAACAAAATTACGGAGGACAGTAAGCACAGGAGTGGGGGGCAGTTTGTGATTTTGAGTAGGATGGTCCTGGTGAGCCCTATTGAGAGGGCAATAATTTGAGCAAAGACCTGCACATGAGGGAGTTCAGTGACTAGGTGCCTAGAGAAAGTGTGTTCCAGGCAGAAGGATAAGATGGTCAAGAGCCTGAGATGGATGTGCCTAGTGTTTTCAGGGAACACCGAGGAAGCCTGTGTCGCTGGAGTTTTGTTGGCAAGGGGAGTTATCAAGGAAGTGACAAGTCACAGAGGAAAATGGGGCAGTCCATATGACTTTAGCTTTTATTCTAGTGAAAAGGGGAGGCTCCCAGGGTGTTGAGCAGAGGAGCAACATTTCAAAAGGCTCACTCTTGCTCCAGGAGGGAAATGCGGAAACACATCTCTAAGTCAGGAGGTGCTAACAGTAACCCAGGCCAGGGATGAAGGTTGCTCAGACCAGGGTGATAGCATGGGGGGCCAAGAGAAAAGACGGACTCAGGTTAACTTTTGAAAAGATGTTTTTGCTGAAAGACTGGAGGTGGGTTGTGAAAGAAAGTGAGGAATAAATGACTCCAGAGTTATTAGAAGAATAAAGTTAAATGATGCAAATAAAATATAAACACTAAGACCAAAGCCAAATGGATGTCAAATTGTCAAGTTATATAAGAGGGTATTTCATAAAATGTGTCAGAAATACGCTTTAGGCTTAAGGCGAAAATGAGCTTCCTAGTACCCCACAAATATCTCAACTCCCACAGCTGAATTAAACTGGTCCTCTGGAAGCTGAAGAATTTAGGGAGGGGATGGCTAATTAGCACATAGACATTGGAAAAGCAACAGGAGTCTAGCACTTCTGAGAATAAGTTGTCCAACAAAGCAGGAGAGAGTCAGGGCCCATGAATCTCTCAGTGCCGCCCTCTCCCCACAGCAGCACACTGGATAGGGCGCTCTCAGCAATCTCCCAATGGTCATCCTCCTTCCTCGGGAAAGCGTAAGAACCCAGCGGGAGAAGAGACTAGAAGTTTTTCCCTGGAAACGCAAAGAATGAGGAATAAAAGATGTTCTCCATAACAATCGGGATTATTGAACTGTACAAATAGAAATATCTTTACTTTTAGAATAGAATAATTCTTCTGGACATGTCTTTAAAATCTTATTTTAGAGGGCATATGTAAAAGAATTAGTTCATTCTTATGTTCACAATATGCTTCCTCGCTTAGCCAATGAATTTCTCTGAGAAGCAACAGTGTTATGAAAACAGCCTAACTTTGCAGGGGCCAGTTCTAATCTTGACCCTTCCACCTACTAGCTGTGTATGTAAGTTACTTAACAGCTTTTAGCTTCAATTTCTTGGCTATAAGAGAGGATCAATGGTATTGGATGAAAGAGATGCATATGAAAGGTAAATATTATAGTGTCCACCTATAAACTGCACCAACAAAGGTTAGTTTCTCCTTAACACAAGAGGCTCAGTGGTGATGTGGAATGCCAGCTTTCTGATATACTTGGAATAGAGCTGTTCTTCCTGAAACACTGGCTCTCATATATGACATGCAACTTGCCCAAGTTGAAAGGGGAAACTTTGCTTTCCATTCAAACTCCCTTGGCCTCATTTTGGGGCAGCTTCTGAAAGCTTCTTGACCCCAAGTGCCACACTTCTGATAAGAACTGATAAGAGAACTTGATACAATGATGAAAAGGATCATCTCTTGAAAGAAACTTTTCTTGTGATGTCTTCAGCCCTAGCTCAAAGTCTTGTGGTTGCCAGCAGATCAAAAAAGCCTGGGGTAAAAATACAACCTCCATGGAGGTTTGTTTGTGGAAGCCGACTTGCTGGAAGACTACATTACTCAACGATTTTACAGTTTATTCTTATTGATGATATTTCAGTTATATGCAGTTGATTACAAATTTTTCTAACACCATAGTACTGGCTCAGAGCTCTTACTAATTATGACAGATGCTGTGGAAAATTATGATAAGGGAATTTCAAATGCTTTGATTAAAATGATATTCACAGAATTGACATTTATGACTAATTTGGTTCTTCTTTTATGCTATAAGTTAATCCATATTTTATGTTCTACATGAAAGGAAATTAGGAGAATGTCAGGAGCAAACTACTACCAGCAGCAATAGCAGCTGTCTATTTATAAAATAGTCTCTAGTGTTCAAAGAAAAAAAATCTATATAAAGAGATTTATTTTAAAATGGTCTGAACATATTACTAGATGGGAGTCAATTGCTTCATAGCATTATTTGGCATTCTTCAGCGTTTTCTCACAGCAATTTACACCTTTGTGTAATATGATATAATAGAAAGAAGTAGACTTGGGAGTTTAAAAGTTCTTGGTTTTGACCGGGCATGGTGGCTCGTGCCTGTAATCCCAGAACTTTGGGAGGCCGAGGCGGGCAGATCACGAGGTCAAGAGATCGAGACTATCCTGGCCAACAAAGTGAAACCCCGTCTCTACTAAAAACACAAAAATTAGCTGGGCGTGGTGGCGCACACCTGTAGTCCCAGCTACTCAGGAGGCTGAGGCAGGAGAATCGCTTGAACCCAGGAGGTAGAGGTTGCAGTGAGCCAAGATCGTGCCACTGCACTCCAGCCTGGGCGACAGAGTGAGACTCCATCTAAAAAACAAAACAAAACAAAAAGCAGTTCTTGGTTTCATTCTCAGATCAGCTGGTTATTTGATATTGAGCCAAAAAGCCCCAGTTTTCTCAAATGTAATATAGGGATAACTCATAAGATTGTTCTATGGATCTAACAAGTAAACCATAGAAAACATCTAGAGTTGGGACTAGTATCTAGCAGGCACTCGATACATGGTAACTATTATTTACAAGGGTAGCTATCATAATTCTTTTGATTCTATTTCTGAAGGTCGTTTCCAGGACAATGCTATATGAAATCTGAGTCCAAAAAATATACATGCTGGACAGAGATATTCATAGCTATAAAGTAAAACAAAAGAAAATGAAATCTCATTTTTTAAGCTACCTGTTATTTTTGCATGATTATTATGTGGCAGACAATATGCTGAGACATTTACATGAGTTGTCTTATATAACACTCACAATAACTTTTTTTTTTTTTTCAGATGGAGTTTCACTCTTGTTGCCCAGACTGGAGTGCAATGGCACGATCTCGGCTCACTTCATACTCCACCTCCCAAGTTCAAATGATTCTCCTGCCTCAGCCTCCTGAGTAACTGGGATTACAGGTGCCCGCCACCTCACCCAGCTAATTTCTGTATTTTTAGTAGAGACTGGGTTTCACCATGATAACCAGGCTGGTCTCGAACTCCTGACCTCAGGTGATCTGCCCACCTCAGCCTCCCAAAGTGCTGGGATTACAGGCATGAGCCACCGTGCCTGGCCCACAATAACATTTTTCTTTCTTAAAAGTGAGACAGAATCCCCACACTATAAATTTACCAGTTTAAATAGTACAATTCAGTGGGCTTTAGTACATTCACAAGATGTGCAACCATCATCACTATCTAATCCCAGAACATTTCATTACCACAGAAACTCCACACCCATTAGCAGTCATTCTGTCACTCCATAGCTCCTGGAAGCCACTGTCTTAGTCCATTAGGGCTGCTATAACAAATACCAGAAGACTGCATATTTATAAATAATAGAAATTTTATTTTTTGCAGTTCTGGAGGCTGGGAAGTTCAAGATCGAGGTACTAGCTTTAGATGTCTGGTGAGGGCCTTTTTGCTACATCCTCACATGGCAGAAGGGAGGTAAGAACAAAAAAGGAACTAAGTGGTCAGGCACAGTGGCTCACACCTGTAATCCCAGTACTTTGGGAGGCCGGGGCAGGCAGATCACTTGAGGTCAGGAGTTCGAGACCAGCCTGGCCAACATGGTGAAACCCTGTCTCTACTAAAAATACACAAATTAGCTGGGCATGGTGGCAGGCATCTGGAATCCCAGCTACTCAGGAGGCTAATGCAGGAGAATTGCTTGAACTCAGGAGACAGAGGTTGCAGTGAGACGAGATCATGGCAGTGCACTCCAGCCTGGGCAATAGAGCAAGACTCCGTCTCAAAAAAAAAAAAAAAGAAAGAAAAAAAAAGAAAAGAGAAAGGGACTTAGCTTGTTCCCCTCAACCCCTTTATAAGGCACTAATCCATTTGGGAGGGCAGAGCCCTCATAACTTAACCACTTTCCAAAAGACCCAACCTCTTAATACCATCACAATGAGGATTAAGTTTCAACATGAATTGTGGAGGGAACACATTCAAACCATAGCAACTACTAATCTACATTCTGTCTCTATGGATTTGCTTGTTCTTGATATTTTATGTAAATCAAATCATACAATATGCAGACTTCTGTCCCTGGCTTCTTTAACTTAGCATAATATTTTCAAAGTTTATCCATGTGGTAGCAGCTGTCAGTACTTCATTTTCATGTCTGAATAATATTCCATTGTGCGGATATAACACATTGCGTTTATCCATATTCATCAATTAATGGCACAATAACATTTTACAGCTGAGAATACTGAAACCTAGAAAGTTTAAGAAAACTTGCCAAAGATCACACAATCAGTACCAGGGCAAGGATTTGAACCATAGCTTTTTTAAAATCCAAAATTCATATTCTTAATCATTCTGCCTTACTGTATCTAATTTTAAAAATAGATAGGTATATAATGAGAAATAAAAGAAATATATCACCATGCCTTTGGCTTATTTTTCTAGAGTTTTTTAATGTCTTTCTTAATGATTTAGAGGTGTTCTTAATGTAGATATTACTTTGATACTAATTTTGTTTGGTTGTGTGTATTGTAAATATTTTCTTTCAGTCTGTAACTTGTCTCTTCACATCTTGAATATGTATTTTGATGAATAAAGTTTCTCAACTTTAATATAACCAAATTTATCTTGGTCTTAGAGATACAGTTTCTATGTCTTGTTAAGGAACTCTTCTGCTACACTAAGGTCTAAGACATATTTACTTACACATTCTAACATAAGTATAAAGCTTCATTCTTTATATTGAAGTCCTCAATTGATCTGAAGCTGATTTTGTATATGAAATGTGGAAAGGTTCTAGTTTTATCTCTTTCCAAATATTATCCCATCCATGCATTTCATAGAAGAGGAAATATACATGGCCAAAAAAGATTTGAAATAATATTGAACTTCATTAGCAATGGAGTAAACACAACTCAAAAACACAGTTAATAGCATATCACATTCTTTCAAATGGTAAAAAAAAAAAATGAAGTTTACAATATCAAGTATTTAGAGAATGTGGTTCCACAGGATCTCGTACATTGCTAGTGGGAATGCAAAATATTAAAACCATGAGAAAAGCAATTTGATATTTGTCTTGGTCCATTCGGGCTGCTAAGATAAAATACCGTAACTTGGGTGGTTTATAAACAACAGAAATTTTTTTCTCACAGTTCCGGAGACTGGAAAGTCCAAGATCAAGGCACTGGCGGATTTGGTGTCTGGTGAGGGCTTACTTTCTGGGTCCTAGATGGCACCTTCTTGCTGTGTTCTTACATGGTGAAGGGGATAGCTAACTCTCTGGGTCTCTTTATAAAAGCATTCATCCCAATCGTGAGGGCTCCACCCTCATGACCTAATCACCTGCTAAAGGCCGCACTTCCCAACACTATCGTCTTGGGGGTTAGGATTTCAACATATGAATTTTGAGGGAACACAAACATTCAGACAATGTCAGTATCATAAAGTTGAACATTCACACCCCCTATAAGCAACAATTCCACAGAAACAATACACATAGCACCACTGTTCATATTAACAAAACATTTAGACAACCCAAGAGTTCATGACAGGAGACTGGGGAAGAAACAGCAGTATATGCATATAAAGTGTCATAGAGTAGTTAAAATAAACGACCCTCAAAATGGGACAATAATATGAAAGCATCTTAGCAATATACTATTAAGTGAATAAAACTAATCCTTAGAAGATAATATACAATTTGATATTCATTTTTGTAACCTTAAAAATAATTTTAATAAAAAGAAAAAAAAAGAGAATGATGAACACCTCTTCAGGATGGAGGTTCCTTTAAGTGAGGGAAAGCAAAGGGTTACCATGGAAGGGGACCAAAAAGGCATATGTAGGCTATCTTTTTTTTCTGAGTAGCAGGTTCATGAAAGGTGATGACATTATTAAAGGTAACTAACCAACAAACAGATATAAAAGAGGCCATATATGGAGCAATATTATGAGTAACTTTTTTTTTCTTTTGAGACGGAGTCTCGCTTGTGTTGCCCAGGCTGGAGTGCAGTGGCGTGATCTCGGCTCACTGCAAGCTCCGCCTCCCAGGTTCACGCCATTCTCCTGCCTCAGCCTCCCGAGTAGCTGGGACTACAGGTGCCTGCCACCACGCCCAGCTAATTTTTTGTATTTTTAGTAGAGATGGGGTTTCACCAACTTTTTTTTTTTTTTTTAAGAGATAGAATTTCATTCTATCACCCAGGCTGGAGTGGAGTGGAGTGGTGTGACCATAGCTCACTGCAGCCTCAAACTTCTGTACTTAAGCCATCCTCCTGCCTCAGCCTCCCAAGTAGCTGGAACGACAGGTGTGTGCTACCATGCCTGGCTAATTTTTCAATTTTTTTTTGTAGAGATGGAGTCTCACTATGTTGCCCAGGCTGGTCTTGAACTCCTAGCCTTAAGCAATCCTCTTGCCTCAACCTCCCAAAGTATTGGGATTATAGGCATGAGCCACTGCACCTGGCCTGTTATGAGTATCTTGAAACAGGAATTTGATTACTCTAATTCTGAGTAGCTGTGGTCTAATACAAAATAAAAACAAAGAAAGATAGCTAATAAACAGCCATGTTTAAAAGGGCATGAATTTGATAGAACAGATTCCTTGCTAGGATCATTCCAAACAATAATGGTCAGATAAATCTAAAATTATAGTAGAATTATATATAAAGACACTGGTTTTCATTTGAAAGTCCAGTAATAGATTGATGAATTTTCATAAGAGAAGAATGAAAGTGACATAATGAAAATACTAGCTTTAGCTTGTTTGTTTGTGGAAACTCCATTCCAACTACCTCATATAGCACTCGGCAGACTTTAAGCGAGGATTCAGAGAACAAGTGGCAAAAGCAAAAGCGCCCGGGTCAGAGGGCCCTCCTGAGCACATTAGCAGAAGAATGTTTCCCAGCAGAACACGTTATCATAGGCATTCTTATGAATTGAATTGGACCCACCCTCTCCCAAATTCATATATTGAAGTGCCAGTGTAACTGTATTTGGAGATAGGATCTTTATATAGAAAGGTAATTAAGGTTAAATGAGGTCATAAGTGTGAGTTCTAGTTCTTTAGAATTGGTATCCTTATTAAAAGAGAGATACCACAGCTTGTGTTTGCGCTCTCTCTCTCTCTGTCTCTCTTCACCACAGAGGAAAGGCCATATGAGAATATAGTAAGAAGGTACCTGTCTGAAAAACAAGAAGAGACCCCTCACCAGGAAACTAATCAGCCAGCATCTTGACCTGGAACTTGTAGCCTTCAGAACTCTGAGAAAATGAATTGTTAAACTACCTCATCATATTAACTACCTCATCATATAAACTATCTCATATTTTGTTATAGCAGTCCATGCTGATGAATACAGACACCCTGGTTAGAAGTTGGACTGCTGGAATATTCAGAGACATTAGTCCAACTCCTACACACACAAATTATCTGACTAGGAGCTTTTTACTTCAATTACCTAAATCTAACCACAGTCTTTTTCTGGGCTAAGGTGCTAAGCGCCATACAGAACAGAAATGCGTCAGAGCTGAGTTCAACCACAAAGAGCTGTTCTTGGCCTGAGAACGCCTGACTGTGACCTCCTAGATGCATCAACAGTCCCTTTCACTTCAGCTTACTGCCAAACCAACAATTTTATGTTTAGTATTCTCTTACTTTTCTTTACGGTTTTACTACACGTACATGAATTCCTGAACAAATATTTTTTATTTATTTTTTTCAATCTAGACCAATTTATTTTCTTTTATTGTCTCACTCCCCCTGCCAGATATAAGCTCTCAGAGGGCAGAGATTTTTGCCTGTTTTGTTTGCTGCTATATTCCTGGTGCCTAAAACAGCACGTGGCACATAGCAGGTGCTTAAACATATTTGTTGAATAAATGAATTAACTGATACAAGTGAGTGGAAATAGTTCCTGAGGCCTTCCTCTTTTCTCACAGAGGTCCACCTAAAAATGTGTGCAAAGTTAACATCTATGGGAAAAAATTATCTATGTTACAAAAGCCTAGCCTTTTATGTTGTCGGTACTCAAGGATTCATCCTATTAACTCATGAAAAATTCTTGCTTAATTGTACATATGCACTTTTGCTTCCTATTTATTGCTGTGTCATCAAGCTTGCAGCAGGTCTGGCTACAGTCAAATCATCAATCCCATAGAGGTATTACACAGCAGTTTACTGTCATACCTTATTGTGTCAAAGTTCATCCATTCTACAACTTCTACATCTACATCCCATCATCATATTTTTCCTAAGACAGAGTACCCTATTCTTATGCAAATGGCCTTCTGACATTCATGGGTTCATTGTCTAATTCCTGGGACATAGCAGTCTTGTGGCCTCCAGTAAGGGACCTTCCCAGACTAGCCTCCATAAGCTAACCAGAACAAGAAATGAGAAGAAAGAAGGCAACAAACTCATCTGACCATTGGTCTTTCTGACCTGTGAAAATGGAAATCCAGATGACAGAGATGAATTCAGAGGTGAATTCAGGGGTCCATCTTGGGTCACCTCCCTGTGCTCTCTCTTCCATAGCTCCATGTCTCCCTACTTCCTGCACTCTGCTTAGATCTTCATTCTTGCCCTTGGATTCAGAGTATGAAGCTCCTTCCTCAAATGTCAGCCCCTACACTCTTTCTTCACATAGTCCCACCTTTTCCTTTTTTTGCCCTGGTTGCACCCTTTTGAAGCCCAGAGACCACTAAATCCAGTTCATGAGATTATGAAGTCCTACTTAAAGTTGGCAAGAAGCATCATTGCCTCAACCTCACAGGGCTTCCAGAACTGACAGCTGCAGACTTCGGTGAACCTTTGCTCAATATTTCCTCGCACAGAGCTGAGAAATAGTAACTTCCGTCCAGGAACATTCTTCTGAATAAAGATGCACTGGGAGGTTTAAGGATAAATTTTTGGTCTCAGAGCAGTCATCTTTTCCTTTTCACAATATTCTAATTTCCCACAGATTTCTCACAGCCCAGAATAAAGACACAGGGATTTTTTAATACATATTGAGAGAATTTCAGAGATGAGGAGCATTTATAACACATACTGTTGAAGTACATGAGTTCATTTGAACACATCAAACTAATTGCCCTATTGTGAAGAGGATGGTAGCTTGTTTCACAGGGTTGCCATTGTTACCCATTCCTAAGAGGGCATCTGCACTTAAAAAGGATTTTTCTAATTCCTGAGCCACCTCTTTGTTTCCTCCTGTCTTGGATGAAGTCACTAAGCTATCTTTATAACTTCATCATCATTTTCCAAGCAACACACTGAGAAGCTATAAACAGAACATTGGGGAAAGCCAAACCCACACAACTTGTAGGAAAATTGGATTAAACATTGGTCTGTAATCGAAAGTGATCCTGGTGAAAATTAATTAAAGAGAAATATTTCTGTTGCCTGTGGCTTTATTCTACTGTGCAGAGAACAAATATTTCAGATAATAGCACTTGACTCCCAAAGTGAGAATGGGATTTATAATTTTTCTCTCTTAAGAAATTACTAGTCATGGACCAGAAGAAACCCCATGCCTTCTAGTGTGCCTATGACAATAATTTGGTGCAACTTGCCATTTGTGTAGATCCAACCTTGGACCTTGGATATTAAATCCAAGGTCTAAGATGAGAATTCTCTTCTTGACCAGAGTGATCTCTCATCCTTGCTTGTTTCCCTGCATACCCTTTGTCCCTACACATACTAATAAAAAATAATTCACCTGACAATACAAGCTCTTCTTTCTTTGAGTTCTTTCAGTTTTTCTCTGAGTAATTTCAGCCTATCCACTTAGGTCATAAAATTTGCAGAATACGTTATCTTAGAGGTAGATGAAAACACAAAATGAAAATTTTCTGACCCCTTTCTGGCCTCTTCCCTGAAAAAGGAATAGGAGCTGCTGGCTAGCAAGTCTTTGAACTTTTCCATGTTCTTTCCTTAAACTTTGAAGAGTAGTTCTGCAGTAAATTGCTTTTATTTTTGTTTTATCAATGTATCTACATTGAGTTCTTGGTTTTAACTAGTGATGTTACTTCATTACCTTTTGGTCCCTCTAAGACTGTATTTTATTCATTTAATGTGATGTAGTTTGTGTTTGACCTATTTTTTGTGGGGACACGTTTTATATATTTTAAGAGTTTATCTAAAATATGACAATTAAATCTTGAACCAATTCCTCTATTTCAGTGTAGCTAAATTTACTGGTAGCCGGAGGAAGAGTTGTTAACAGTTAAGTAAACATATATTTACTTTCCACTTAAAAATAAAAAAGAGAGAAATGCACTTGGCCCTGTCAAAAATATAACTTGGATAATAAAAAATTTCATGAGGACCTTTTGAGTCCAGACAGGTAAACGTGTAAACTATCCACGGTATGAAGTGGAAGAAGGAGTATGAATTTGAAATTAAATAGGGCTATGAGAGCTGGGATATTAAAACCATTATTTAAAAAGTATATGATATAAACTTGCAATTAAGTATGGAATTGCAATTAAGTATGGAATTTCCATACACCGTATGGAAAACAAACGTAATAAAAACTCATCCCTTCCTCATAATTTTACTGCATTTTACTATTATCTGTGTTCCAGTGGTCATTTATAGGCATTGTATCTGGGATAGAATATGATGGTGTGCTGCTTACTACACATATTTCTTCCCAGCTCCATGTGCAGTCATGTGAGGTTGGCAGCTTGGAGCAGCCATATAGGAGTATTTATACCATGGAATTTGCCACATGGTACAAATCAGGGCGTTTTTCTCCAGACTTCCAGTTGTTTCTAACATTTTCCAGCACCCTAGTACCTAACAGAATAAGAATCTTGCTATTTCCAGGTGTAAATAGATTGGAAAGACTATTTTAAAGAGTGATTTCCCTGGATATTTTTGGTTTTTGCTTCCCAACATCCTTTCCCTGTTCATCTTGTACGAACATCCCTTTCTCTGGGGAATTCCCTCTTTCTCATTTCATGTAGTTGGACCAAAGGGTGGGAGTCCACAGACCCCAGCCTTCCCTTGCCTCGGGTGGGCCCATGAGTTGAGTCTAACCACTCATAGTACTTCATAGCACTGGCCACGACCCTGGCCACTGGGTCAGGCATGAAAATCTGAACCAAACTGGGACAGAGTCCTCCTTAAAATGTTGTGAATGGATGCTGGCTGGGATGAGGAGCTGCAAACATAGGCTTGAGGTTACCATTGACCATCTCTCCAACACATGATGATACACGAAGGGAAGAAGGACACTAATTACAGAATTTAAAACTTGCTTGAAGCCAGATGCTCTTTGGACTTCCCAGTTACCTAAGCCTATATATTCCTTTTTTCACATGACCAATAAGCATTTTATCTTAGGTAACTCTGGTAAATGCCATATAATGTGACATATTCATGTGGGAAGCATTGTCAATTATTCCTATATTACAGTGACAGAGATGCCTGGAAGGGGGTTGAAATTTGGTTTATATTGTGACCAGATCTGTAGACTTACAAGGTGCTCTTTAAAAGAGCTCTTATTGCACTTATCAACCAGAATTCTATGTAATTTATAAGACTATATGTAAAAGACTAAATATTGTATTAACTTGGCACTTTGAAGTTTGTGAAAGGTAAAGAAAATACAACACTTACCACTATATCCCCAGGAATTATCTCAGCAGCATATGGAACATAGTAAGAAATTGCTCAGGGAATCTCTGCTGATAGAAGAGCTGTCCCTGAAGACTGTGCATTTGTCTGTACCATGACGATGATTCAGCAGTTTTATGCAATATCCCACGGCTTTCTTTGTGAGAAAGGCATAGGGACAACACTGTGTGAAGTGTGGCAGAGTAAGCTGATTCAATAAAGAAAGACCTTCTAGCTCAGCAGTATGCTGTTCGACCTTGAGAACTGAACTTGTTTCTGTGTAAACCAGATTTCCCATTTCTAAGACTCTGGGCTCAAGGGAACCAAGCAAGAAAAATACCCTATCCTGCTTTATAATAAGCTTAAAAAATTAATCCATTGGCTATTTGCAAAGGAATTTAAAAGCTAAAACTGAGCTTCTGAAGTTTTAAGAATATTTGTCTAATATAGCTCATCCACTTACAACATCCAACAAGAAGACTTTTGTGAAAACAAGAGCTTTGTCCTCATTTCAGTTGATATCTATTGGGAAAATACTTGCTTCTCCTTCTGCATTTCCATAGGGATAGAGCAGTATTGGGGTGACATACTTCTAGATCATTCTCACTGCCCCTTTATGGATTCTTCCTTATTCGAATAAAAACAAATCTGTCTGGGAAAAGAAGAAGAATCTGACACACATTGACCATGCTGCCAGGAGAAGCTGAGGCACAGCACTGAAAGCCCAGCAGCACACCAGCCTCTCTGTTCTGCCACACGCTGACTATTGAACAGTCACCATCCTCTGTATGGTTGGCTGAGGAAAATGTGTGCTCTGCAGAAACAGCCCTCTCTACACATGAGGAACAGGGCCTAGAAGAAGAAAATAAGAGGCCTCATGCCAACTTAGCCTAAGCTCAACCATCTAATATTTGTTAGGGGTTACCAAGTCAACAAGACTGAAACTCTACTGCAAGGTGCATTTTACTTCCTTTGGCTGTGCTCAATTGATTAAGAACCCAGAAATAATGTTACTTCTAAGTAATTAGCACCCTAGGTACCAACATAGGACATGTTGACCAGAAAGTAGCATTTGGATGGCAAAGAACCTCATAGGGAGCCTAGCATTTTGGAATGCTTCCTGTGGCTGGTGCTCTCACGGGTTTGGATAGTAACTGGCATGGTACCACAAGCTTAAATGTTTTAAGTATTAATTACAGTGTTGCCTACTAACTTAAGGCACAGGGCCTAGTCTGCGTTTAGAAAGAAATGGCTTCATTTTTGGATGAATAGGTTTTTCTAGAACCTAAAGTTGAAATGAGAAGAAGTGTTCTTGAGTGTAGAGAAATTCACTTCTGTATTTGAGAGAGGGTTTTTCTGGGAGTTTACACTAGAGTGCTGACTTGACTTCTTTAGGGACCATAGGGCACAATGTCCCTACTGCATGTTGATAAGGTTGGTCTCAGGGCCATCAGAACCTTAGAAGATAGGCATAAATGGGAAGAAAAATTCTCAAAAAAATTTTTTTAAAAATTACTTAACCAGAACTATAGCTATAAAACATGGGCAGAAGACAATCAAAGTAATGGTATTGTAGTTGTGGCTGCTATTTAGGACTTTGCATTTCTATGCTAAGCTCAAATTCTGTTCAAATTTACCTTCTCTGGACTATAACCAATTAGAAAGAAGATATAATTTCAAGGGAGTAGGCCAAAATGGCTTGAACATAGGCATCAAGAATCATCTCTACTATGTTGTTTCAATTTGATTCTGAATTAATTACTTACGCTTTGAACATGATTGTAATCTTGTCTAGTCAGGAAAAAATACATTTTGTTATAATGTAGACAAAGAATGGATCTTTCATGTTACAGGGTATATACCAACTATTTGAGTTGTAATGAAAAATACCAGTGGAGTTATTACATCCCAAAGAAGACATTTTGAAAGCCTGTGTCAGACAATCTGTAGAAAGTTACTTTTTTCAGACTCAAGGAAAAAGACCAGTGCAAAAGCAAGTTTGAATCTTAAACAGAATCGGACAGAAAAAAATGAGAAGAAAATTACAATTTCCTTCAATAAAAAGTTGACGTTTCAGAGGCCCAGGTAGAAAGATAGGATAGAAAAAAAAAAGGGGTAAATCCTTTCCTAGATGTTCCCAGAAAGAAAACTGGGAAAGAGAAGGGCATTTTAGTTAATACTAGATTAAGATTACAAGTATTTTCATACCCTGCCCATTTACAGAGGTCTATCCGCATAACTCTTCCCCAGACCTCCTCATCACCAGTCTTTCAGTCCTACTGCTTCTAATTTCCTGACAATCCAGACAAATAATTAGCAACCAACGTAAATCAGTATAGAGCGGAACTTCTGGTCATTTCCCCTCCTAGCTAAAATGAAGAACAAGGTGTGTGCACTGATGGAAATTCTGCCCACTGGGATGATTTTCTCCTAC
Source organism: Piliocolobus tephrosceles (assembly GCF_002776525.5). Lineage (NCBI taxonomy): Eukaryota > Metazoa > Chordata > Mammalia > Primates > Cercopithecidae > Piliocolobus > Piliocolobus tephrosceles. Next base: position 4,042,598 of record NC_045438.1, on the reverse strand, counting down.
TGTCCTTCAGGGTTATCCCATGGTGGGTCTGTGGTGCTACAATCATCGCTTTGGGTAAAGCCAGAATATTGTGCAGAATCACCTGTAAATAATTCCCAGATATTTTTGTCCTCCATTTTGGTCATAGGAAATCCCCTATGAGGCCATGGATGAAGACTGAGAGAGAGAAACCTATGTAGCAGGAGTAAAGACCATGGGCATTTGGATTAGTTACTGAGCCCAGTCTCATATGAAACATTTTCATTTAATGATGAAGTGCTGCAATCCATGTGAAACTTCATGCTTGGTGGGTCAGAAAACATCTTGTTCATGATGGGCAATTCAGGTCTTATAGTAATTTGGTAGTCCATGCTCAGCCTCTACTAGTGCCCAAGGGCAAGCCAAGAACTGTTTCCTTCAAGAGAAAAACAGTTATCCATAGAGCATGTCACGCTTTTGCTCCAAATCTTAAAGGTACCACTATAATTCACCTATATACACTATGTAAAGCTCCTCTGGCATCCCTGTCTGTTACAGACACTTCAAGTACCATCTGATCTGCTGGGTCATACAACACCCTTGAATTTTTGTGAATTTTTGTGGGATTTTTTGTGAACTTTTATTTCGCACTCTCTGGCACATGTATCCTTACCGAGACGTTTAGAGCAGTTCCTACAACCTGCTCACTAGGTCCTATCAGTATAATATCATAAACATGTTTATATCCTGTGGAAAGGAGAAATGATCAAGGTCCCTGTCCACCAGATTTTGACTTAGGGCTAGAAAGTTTATATAGCTTGTAAGTAAGACAGTGAAAATATATTGCCAGCCCTGCCAGTTGAAAGCAAATTGCTTTGACACTCTTTACTAATAGAACAGGTAAAAAGGCAAAAGTACCAAATCAATATCTGCATACCAGGTGCTCAGGGGATATGTTGATTTGCCCCAGCAATGAAGAAATACCTGGAACAGCAGCTATAATTTGATTAAGTTTATGATAAGCCATCATCATTTTCCAAGATCCATCTTCTTCACAAACCGAATAGCAAATGAAGATTTAGTAGGAATAATCACCTGAATCTTTCAAATCCTTGATGGTGGCATTAATCTCTGCAATCATTCTAAGAATACAATATTACTGTTGGTTTGCTAATTTGGTAGGTAGAGGTAGTTTTCATAGCATCTGTTTAGCCTTTGTCACCATAACAGCTCTTACCTCACAGGATACAGAACCAACCTGGGGCTTCTGGCAGTTTCTAAATACGTCTATTCCAACAGTGCAATCTAGAACTAGAGAATTAAACACAAGGTAGGTTCGGGAACTCATTGAACCCACTTCTAGATTGACACAAGTCAAAAGCTCATTTATCATTTGACTTCATGTAACCCTCTTTTGACTGGTGGACCACAGTAGCATTTTATTTCTCCAGGAATTAGTGTCAATTCAGAATCAGAATCACAAAGTCTGATTATTCTTCGTTTGCCAATGCCCAATTATTCTGGGAAATGACTACAAGTCCCTTTTGAGAAGGCTAGGAGGAGTATTATAATACAAATATTGCCTGTGTAATGGGTTTTTCCTCAAAAAATTCTCAAAGGAATTCCATAGTCAAAGATCCTTCATTTAAGGGATCCTTCATTCAAGGGACTTTGTATCTATCAAGAGAATAAAGTCTGAGGACTGGTTGAGAGTATATTGACTCTCTATTACGGTGTTTCAAATCAGACTTGTTTGCCAGACCTAGAGCTACTTACCAAATCGAGTAAGACTTTACTAAGATGTCTATCTACTTCAGTTCTAAGGATACCGTGATCAATTACCAATACCAAAGATTTCTACAGCTCAGACCATTCTCATGGCTACTTCAGCTCTGCTGTCCATTAAGTGCTACTACTTGGCCCCTGCCACTCCTGGATGCTGTCATTCTCGTTGAATTCAGTTATTGGCAGTACTTTCTGCTGTTATTTCTGGACTACAGAGAATAGCCACCACAGAGCTTTTCAATGATGCTGTGGTTCACTTCACAGATGCATTTCCTAGAGCCTTGATGGGGGAAGCATCCTTGGGACATTTCTAGGGGTGTGGGCATGAATAACGGCACGAACAAGCAGAAATTTTATGGTCAATTCATTCTAGCATCCTAAGATCACTAAGTCTTTGGATATCTTCTTCTACAGGGTTTCATGAACGTTCTGGCATTTAAACTTTATTTAATGTAAGGGACCCTCTGGGTGGAGGTTTCTGTCAACAAACTGATCAAACTATTAGAGCCACTCTCAGCCATTTGAACTAAGTCAGGAAATCCAAAATCTTGACTTGGTAAACCTGTATCAACAAACTCCTTCCAAACTAACATGTTTCTTCACCTTGATCCAGTACCTGTAGGATCAATTCCCAGTTTCCCAGGTTTCTGGTGGTATAAGTTGGCAAAATCTTGTTATCTTTTTTACATGTTAATTGTATCTTCTTATAGGTACACTTTATACCTTATTACCTGGGGCCTGGCAAAAATTGAGTCTTATTATAGGTCAACAAACAATGAGATGTGGTAGAGGTATGTCCTACAGAAGATTAGCAGTCTCCTCAAAGAAGGTCAATACTGCTTCCTCCAGCAAGGGAGCTATTCTCATCAGACAGAAGAGAGAGGGATAACTTCTGCTGGCAAAAAATGGTTTAGTGAAATTTACGGGTGGAAGGTCCTCAACTTCCACAGAATCAGCATATATGTCCACATCAAAATTTTAGGGCCCCATTCCTTCCCAGTCAATGGCCTAACTTTAACATAGACATCTGGTAAGGTTGAGAATTCAATTTGCCTTGTAATTCAGCCATTTATCATTAAACTTTGGGTTTGGTTTTCCAAATCTTGGTCCTATGGTCACAAGAGATTTCTGTTAGGGCATTATTATAATCTTCACATTGTTTGCCTATATATTGAGCTGATAATTTAAAGCCATGAACTGATCATTTTCCCCCACATTTTCTATTGCACTTAAAGGCAAAAAATCAAAACGCTTACATTCCTTATTGTCACTAAAAGTATTTTATGAAAGCAACTACTTTGTCCTCCAAAGCCTTGCCTTCTATAGACAGTTCACAAATGAAATTTAAGTATCTATTTCTCACTGCATGCCATAAACTACCAGTGTCTCTACCATTGGAAAAAGGGTCATTTTAAATGTACCAGATCTGAGAACCTATTCCAGATAGCCTAGAACCAATTCAGAGAACCCATCCTTTGGGTTCTGTTTCCCTGGAACTACTTCCAACACCAAATTCAGTATCAATCAAGGTTTGATCCAAGAAGTGGAACCACCATGAGAGATGTAGTAGAATAAGGAACTAACTATAGGGAATACATGTTATACTTTGTGTCTGGTGATGGGCCTTCAGTAGTTATAAATCAGCCAGGCTGGCAGTCAAAGGAAAGAGCTAGCCATGAAGTGGGCAAGAGCAAAAACAAACTGGAGTGCACAAGGAGGAAACAGAATCCATGAGAACAAACTGGAACTCATGAGGAAAAACTAGAACCTGAGTCTGTCTCTAACTGCCTCCAAAATCCATACAGCAGATAACCTGCAGGAGAAGCTGTTACCTTTATCATGGAGCTTCAACACACCTGGCACCAGTCTCAAAGAAGTCAAGAAAGGAGGCCCCTCAGGAGCTGAAGCTACCACAAGCCTGAGAGCTGTCCCACACCAACAAGGCAAGTTAGCCCTTCACTGAGGCATGTGCAAGTTGCCACAGGCCAAACGCCCAACACCAATATTCAGATCATAAAACAGATGCTGGGTGAGAGTGGCCAAGATGGCCAACTAGAAGCAGCTAGTGTACATGGCTTACATGGAGAGGAACAGAAGGGGAAAGCAAATACAGCACCTTTGACTGAAACATCCAGGCACTCATATTCGGACTAATCAAGAAAAACAACTCAACCCATAGAGAACAGAGAAAAGCAAGGCAGAACAACAGCCCACCTGGGAGTGACATGGAGCCAAGGGAAACTCCCCTGCCCAGGGAAGTGGTGAGTGAATGTGTGACCCCAGCTTCTCCCATGGATCTTTGCAAGCCTTAGATTAGGAGATCCCCCCATGAGCCCACTCCACCAGGGCCTTCAGTCTGACACACAGAGATACATGGTGTCTCAGCAGAGCAGTTGCCCAGGCACATACGGAGACCTGGGAACTTTAGATACTCTGGCTTTCCGGGCTTCCCAGCAAAAGTAGCTGCAACTCTAGCAAAGTGGGAGGTTAGACCTCCACAAATACACCTCGGAAATAAGCTGAATCCAGGGGGCCGAGCAGTGACAGTCTGTGGGCCCCACTTCCATGGTGCCTCAAAGGATAGACCCACTGACTTGGAATTCCAGCCAGTCACTGGTAGCAGTGCTGTGCCTCCCCCTGCCAGTGTTCTCTGGCCTACAGGAGACTTGAAAACTCCCTGGGACAGAGCTCCTAGGATGAGCGGTGGGAATCCATCTTTGCTGTTAGGGCAACTTAGCAGTTTCAGCCTTTGGGCTTTGGAGAGTCCAAGCCAACCAGGGATGGAAGTGGTACCCCAGCACAGCACATCTGCTCCACAAAAACATGGCCAGACTCCTTTTTAAAGTTGGCCCTTGATCTCATTCCTCCTCACTGGGGGGTCTCCAGCCACCTCTTACAGATGTGTTCAGATGGGCAACAGGTCTGTACCTCCCTGGTACAGAGCTCCCAGAAGGAGAAGCAGGCTCTCATCTTTTCTGTTTCACAGCCTTCACTGGTGATACCTCCAGGTACTGGAAGATCTGAGGTAACTAGAGACTGGAGCAGATCCCCAGCATACCAGAGCAGTCCTATGGAAAGGAGACTAGACTGTTACCTGGGCACTCATTCCCGTATCTCCTCACTAGGTAGGTCCTCCAGGCCTGGGCCTGGGCCTCTAGCCTCTAGCCACCTCCCACCAGAGCTGTTGAGCCAGCAGCAACTTGGCAATTCCCTGGACAGAGCCTCCAGGAACAACTGAAACTTCTCTGCCACTGCCTCTTCAGTGGAGCTGTCCTTGCTACCCTTGGGCTAAGGAAGAAGCACATCATTACTGTAAGCGCCTTATCTACACCTCCAAAGAGCTGCCATCCACCCAAGGAGAGGAGGCCAGTCCATCTCCCACATGTCCCACATCTCCCCCTGACAAGTGCTCATCACCAGACAAGGAGCTCCTAGCCTAAGCTCCACAACATAGCCCCTCCATCCTGGGATGACTGCACTGAGCAATTGCTGACCCACATCTTTCTGGGGTGGAGCCCCCAGGAGACAAGCAAATGTGGGGCAGCAAGCCAGCTGATGTGGAGCCCAGAGGGTTTGGTGTGGCAGCATCCGTAGCAGAGCGTGGCCAGGGATGGTCATTCTTCTAGGCTCAACTTGCTCCCATGAGACTTTAGCCATAGAGGAACTGCCAGACCTGATCTCTGCAGGGTGGTCTTTCACATCAGACAAGGCTGGTCCAATCTGACCACTCCTTGGTCTGTTGGCCTCTCCTGGCATGCCTGCTTACAAGGCAGTATTGGGTGCCCTGGGGTTCTACACCATAACTTATACATCAGTGGACCACTGGTCAAGAGCTCCAGCAAGGCAGGCCCTATACAGAGCCTCAGCAGGCACAGGGTCAGCAAGCCCCACCACCACCAGTGCCCCACCTTTACACTAATGCTGCGTAGAGAAAAGAGCATCCTCCCACACCGTGAGTAATCATCCTGCTTTCAGGGCACAGAGAAGGCACCCAGACCTGTGCTGGCCAGCACCCTGCCCCAAGCCAACACCACCTCCAGCGCAACATTGCTCACAGTCTCCAGCAGGGGCCCCCACTTCCCCCTAGCTGCCTTGCCTCTGCCACTGTGGTGAAAGACCAGAGGCAGGCAGGCACCCTTGCATCTTCTAGCACTGCTGCCACACCTTGGTACCCTCAGTGCAGTAGACCTTGGTACCCTCAGTGCAGTAGACCTGATACCTCCAGGAGCCAGAGAACAAAGCTGGGGACACTAGAAGTCACCCAGAGGTACAGCACATAGTCCAGGAATTGGGAGTTGAGTGTTGGCCCCCTAAAATCTCTCAAAAATGAAGTCAGTTGGCTGAATCCACATTTTTCTACGATCAAACCCTCAAGGTTATCAAATAGGATAAAAGAAAAAAAAAATTCCAAAGATCAGCAACCTCAAAGATTGAAGATAGATAAGCCCACAAAGATAAGACATAGTGCAAGAATGCTGAAAAAAGCCAGAGTGCCTTCTTTCCTCCAAATGACCACATCACGTCTCCAGCAAGGGTTTGGAAACAAGCCAGAAGAGATTATGGACCAATATTCAACATCCTTAAAGAAAAGAAATTTCAACCCAGAATTTCATATCCAGCCAAACTAAGCTTCAGACAAGCAAATGCTGAGGGAATTTGTTACCACCAGACCCACCTTACGAGAGTTTCTGAAGGAAGCACTATATATGGAATGGAAAGATCATTACCAGCCACTACAAAAACACACTGAAATACAGAGACCAGTGACACTATAAAACAACCATATAAATAAGTCTGCAAAATAACCAGCTAATATCATGATGACAGGATCAAATTCACACCTGTCAATACTAACCTTAAATGTAAATGAGCTAAATGCCCCAATGAGAAGACTCAGAGTGGCAAGCTGGATAAAGAACCAAGACCCATTATTATGCTGTCTTCAAGAGATGCATCTCACATGTAATGACACACATAGGCTCAAAATAAAGGGATGGAGGAAAATCTATCAAGCAAATGGAAAGCAGAAAAAACTCAAGGGTTATAATCCTAGTTTCTGACAAAACAGACTTTAAAGCAACAAAGACTGAAAAAGACAAAGAGAGGTATTACATAATGCTAAGGGGTTCAATTCAACAAAGAGATCTAACTACCCTATATATATATATACACCCAACATAGGAGTACACAGATTCATAAAGCAACTTCTTATAGACCTTCAAAGAGGCTTAGACTCCCCCACAATAATAGTGGGAGACTTTAACACACCATTGACAATATTAGACAAATCATCAAGACAGAAAATAAACAAAGATATCCAGGACCTGAACTCAGCACTGGAGCAAATGGACCTGGCAGATATCGACAGAAATCTACACCCCATAAACAACAGAATATACATTCTTCTCATTGCTGCACTGCACATACTCTAAAATTAATCACATAATCAGAAGTAAAACACTCTTCAGGAAATGCAAAAGAACTGAAATCATAATGGAGAGTCTCTCAGACCACAGCACAATCAAATTATAAAACAAAGACTAAGAAATGTACTCAAAACCATACATTACATGGAAATTGAATAACCTGCTCCTAAATGACTTTGGGGTAAATAATGAAATTAAGGCAGAGATTAATAAGTTATTTAAAACTAATGAGGTCAAATATACAACATATCAGAATCTCTGGAACACAGATAAGGCAGTGTTAAGAGGGAAATTTATAGCACCAAATGCCTACATCAAAAAGTTAGAAAAATCTCAAGTTAACAATCTAACATCACAACTAAAACAAAGATAGCAGAAGAGAAGAAATAACCAAAATCAGAGGTGAGAGCTGAACTAAAGGACATTGAGGAAATAAAAATCATTCAATAGATCAATGAATGCAGGAGCTGGTTTTGAAAACATTAATAAAACAGTTAGACCACTAGCTAGACTAACAAAGAAGAAAAGAGAGATGATTTGAATGAACATAATGAGAAACAAACAGTGGGATATTACCAGTCACCCCACCGAAATGCAAAAAAATATCAGAGGATATTATGAACATTTCCATGCACATAAACTAGAAAATCTAGATGAAATGGATAAATTCTTGGACATATACATGCTCTCAGGACTGAACCAGGAAGAAACTGAATCCCTGAACAGACCAATAATGAGCTCTAAAATTGAGGCAACAGTAAATAGCCTACCAACCAAAAAAAGTCCAGGACCAGACGGCTTCACAGCTGAATTATTACCAGATGCACAAAGAAGAGCTGGTACCATTCCTACTGAAACTATTCCAAGAAATGGAGGAGGAGGGACTCTTCCTCCCTAATTCATTCTATGAGGCCAGCATCATCCTGATACCAAAACCTGATAAAAAAAAAAAAAAAAAGAGAGAAAGCTTCAGGCAAATATCCTTGATGAACACTGATGCAAAATCTTCAACAAAATACTTACTATCAGGAAGTTTGATATAATTTCAATTTCTAAAAATGTTTTAAGACCTGTTTTGTGACCTAATATATAGTCTATCTTTGAAAATTACCCACGTGCTGAGGGGAAGAATGTGTATTCTGTGACTTTTGGGTGAAATGTTCTCTAAGTACCTATGAGATTCATTTGGTGTATAGTGCAGATTAAGTCTAATGCTTCTTTGTTGAGTTTGTGTCTGGGAGATCTGTCCAATGCTCAAAGTGAGGTGTTGAAGTCTCCAGCTATTGAGTTCTATCTATGTCTTTTGTTGTAATAATATTTGCTTCATATATCTGGGTCATCCAATGTCAGGTGCATATATATTTATAACCATTATATCCTGTTGCTGGATTGACTCTTTATCATTAGATAATGACCTTCTATATTAGTTTGTTCTCATGCTACTAATAAAGACCTACCTGAGAATGATTAATTGATAAAGGAAAGAGGTTTAATTGTCTCACAGTTCAGCACGGCTAGGTAGACCTCAGGAAACTTACAATTGTGGCAGAAGGGAAGCAAACACGTCCTTCTTCACATGGCAGCAGGAAGGAGAAGAATGAGAACAAAACAAAGGGGGAAGCCCCTTATAAAACCATCAGATCTCCTGAGAATTTACTATCATGAGAATATCATGGGGGAAACTGCCCCCATGATTCAATTACCTCCCTCTGGGTCTCTCTCACCACATGTGGGAATTATGGGAACAACAATTCAACATGAGATTTGGGTGGGAATACAGCCAAACCATATCACCTTTTTTGTCTCTTTTAATAGTTGTTGCCTTGAAATCTATTTTGTCTGAGTATAGCTACTCCTGCTCTTGTTTTGATTTCTGTTGGCATAGAATACCTTTTTCCATCCCTTTATTTACATAGTTTATATGTAAAAACTATTTACATAGTTTATATGTAAAGTGTGTTTTTTTCACTTCATAGGTAAAGTGTGTTTCTTGGTGGCAATAGATCATTGGGTCTTGTTTTTTCAACTATTCAGCCACTCTCTGTCTTTAGACTGTAGAGTTTAATCCATTTATATTCAATGGTATTCTTGATAAGTAGAAATTTACTCTGCCATTTTGTTATTTGTCTTCTGGTTGTTTTGTGGTCTTGCCTTCCTTATTTCCTTCCTTCCTGTCTTCCTTTTAGTGAAGGTGATTTTTCTCAGTGGGTATGATTTAATTTCTCCCTTTTTATTTTTTTGTGTACCTGTTGTTTATTTTTTTAAATTTGAGGTTACCATGAAACTTGCAAATACTTTCTTATAACCCATTATTTTCAACTGGTGATAACAATGATTACATAAACAAACATGTAAAAAGAAAGAAAACTAATAAAATCTCTACACTTTAACTTCATCCCCCTGTTTTAAAAGTTTTATTGTTTCTATTTTGTATCTTATTATACTGTCTATGTTTGAAAAGTCATAGTAATTATTATTTTTTATTGGTTCATCATTTAGTTTTTGTACTTAAGAAAGGACAAGTTTACACACCATGAAAGCAATGTTATAATATTCTGAGTTGTTCTGTGTGATTACTCTTATCATTGAGTTTTGTACTTTCAAATGATTTCTTCTTGCTCATTAATATCCTTTTTTCTTTCATATTGAAAGACTCCCTTTAGCATTTTTTTTAGGGCAGGCTTGATGTTAGTGAAATCCCTCAGCTTTTGTTTGTCTGGGAAAGTTTTTATTTGTCCTTCATGCTTGAAGGATATTTTCACCAGATATACTATTCTAGGGTCAAATTGTTTTTCCTTCAGCAACATTCTACCCTTCTCTCTCTCTCTACCTACTCTTTAAGGCCAATAACTCTTAGATTTGTGTATTTTCTGAATCTTGTAGGGGTGCTTCATTATTTTTTATTCTTTTTTCTCTTGTCCTTTCAGTGTATTCTCAAATATCCTGTTTGTAAGTTCACTAATTCTTTCTTCTGCTTGTCAGTTCTGCTATTAAGAGACTCTGATACATTACTCAGTGTGTCAGTTTCATTTTTCAACTCTAGAATTTCTGCTTGATTCTTTTGAATTATTTCAATCTCTGCTAAATTTATACCATAGAATTCTTTTTTTTTTTTTTTTTTTTTTTTTTTTTGAGATGGAGTCTCACTCTGTCACTCAGGCTGGAGTGCAGTGGCACAATCTTGGCTCACTGCAACCTCTGCCTCCCATGTTCAAGCAATTCTCCTGCCTCAGTCTCCTGAGTAGCTGGGATTAAAGGCACCCACCAACCACACCTGGCTAATATTTGTATTTCTAGTAAAGAGGTGGTTTTACCATGTTAGCCAGACTGGTCTTGAACTCCTGACTTCAGGTGATCTGCCTGCCTTGGCCTCCCAAAGTGCTGGGATTACAGGTGTGAGCCAACATGCCTGGCCTATCCCATAGAATTCTAAATTTCTTCTGTGTATTATCTTGAATTTTCTTTGAGTTTCCTCAAAACAGCTATTTTGAATTCTCTGTTTCTCCAGGATTGGTCCTCGTGGCTTATTTAGTTTGTTTGATTAGGTCATGTTTTCCTGGAGGATCCTAATGATTGTATATGTTCCTTGGTGTCTGAGCATTGAAGAGTTTAGATATTTAGTGTAGTCATCACAGTCTAGGCTTGTTTGTGCCCATCCTTCTTGAGGAGGATTTCCAGGTATTTGAAGGGACTTGGGCTCCAAGTCCAATAATTTTGTAGTATTTTCAGACTTGTGAAGGTACTTCCTTGGTGGTTTTGGATAAGATCTGGAAGAATTTTCTAGATTACCAGGCAGAGACTCTTGTTCTTTTCCCTTACTTTATCCCAAACACATGGCGTCTCTCTCTTTGCTGAGCCATTTGGAACTAGGAGTGTGGTGAGGTAAGCAGCCTGTGGCCACCACCACCGAAACTATGCTGGGTCAGATCTGAACCCAGCAGAGCACTGAGTCTTGCCCAAGGCCTGCTGTAACCACTACTGAGATGTCACTTACATTCACTTAAGTCCTTAGGGGTCTATGATCAGCAGGTAGCAAAAGCTAGCCAGGTTTGTGTCCTTTCCTTCAGGGTGGCAAATTACCCCAGGCCCTTGATGGGTCCAGAGATGCTGTCTGGGAGCCAGGGCTTAGAGTCAAAAACCTTAGAAATTTGCCTGATGTTCTATTCTACTGCGGCTAAGCTGGCACTCAAACCACAATATAAAATCCTTCCCACTCTTTCCTCCCTTTTTCACAGCCAGAGAAGCCTCTCTCTGCGGCCAAGACTACCTGTGGCCCATGGGGCGTTCCACCAGGACACTAACAATGTTCACTTAAAGACCAACGTCTCTTCAGTCAGCTTGTGATAAATGCTGCCACGTCTGTGGGCTCCTTTCTGCCTCAGAGTAGGTCCAGAAATGCTATTCAAGGGCCTAGGCCTGGAATCAGTTCATGGTTCTCTGTATGCTGTTGTTTCTTGTGGATGCACATCTATGTTTCTGCTTTGAAGGATTAGTTATTCATTCCAGTCTTCTCTGTTCAGTTTGTTTGGTTTTTTGGATAGATTTGCTTACAGGTTCTTTACTGCCCAGTCACCACTCCTTTTTGGCTCTAGGTAGCACCTTAAGCCTACGTTTGCCTCAGCTCTAGGAAACAGTCAGAGAGCTGCCTTTCCTGAATGAGGGAGGTCCCCCCTAAAATATTCTGGGAGTGTGGGAAAGCTGGCTAGCGGTTCATGCCCAGGGGCCTGTGGGACAAACCTCCTAGAGCACAGTGCTGCTGAATAACCATAGAAGTGTGGCATCTTCTTTGGCTGAGTTACAGAGCAGACTTTCCAGGGCTGGAAATGGGAGTCCTGCCTCACTTTGTCTCTGCTTGTCCTCAAGGATATTTTTGCCTTCAGGCATTCATGATGCTTTTTGTTAGTTAAGGTAGGGACAGGTCTCCTGCTAGGGAACCAAAGATGGTAGGGAAGCTGGTTGTACACCTCAATTTCACTTTTTTTTACTATAGAAAAAGTGAGCCTGCGGGACATTTTTCACACACTTGGTTACAGGGAGAAAGTGGGGAGGGGCATTGTGAATGTGGAAGTCTAATTCTCTTATTGTCCACTCAAGAGTTTTTTTCACTTGTCAGTGGCCCCAGGAAGTATCTCAAGTTTATCTTTGAGTTCTGGGATATTTCTGGTAATAATCTTGGTGCTGTATATTTAGTCTGGGTTTTCTGTTATGGGGGATGGGGGAAGTGAAGCCAGCTTGCTTCTATGACAACATTTTGATTTTGGAATTGGAAGTCACTTATTCCTTTTATTTAACTCTATTTTTGTACCCATTAACCAGTCTCTTTTGATTCCCCTGTCCTGCCTACACTTCCTAGCCTCCAGTAACCATATTCTACTCTCTACCTTCATGAGATCAACTATTTTAGCTCCCATATATGAGTGAGAACATGAGTGAGGCACCTTTGCCTGGCTTATTTCACTTAACAGAAAGTCCTCCAAGTCTATCCATGTTGCTGCAAATGAGAGAATCTCATTTTTTATGGCTAAATAATCTTCCATTATGCATGTATACCATATTTTCTCTATCCATTCATCCATTGATGGACACTTAGAAATGCGGAATCTTGTCCCCTATTCACAGTAGCCAAGTTACGGAATCAACCTAACAAGCTCCTGGTGGTACAGATACTTATGATTCCTGGGCCATACTTTGAGTAGCAAGTATTTAAAACACAGTAGTACCTGAATGCCTCTGAGTCAGAATAAAGGAGAAAAAAATAATAAAATACAATAGTAGGCTGTAGAGTTCAGATCTGTGATTTTCCAAGTAGGGTTCACAGTCAGGCATAGGTAGTGAGGATCCTTTTATGGGGCAAATAAAGTACAACTTAATAGACTTTAATTTTCATTTAATAAATGCTGCTTAGTAGCAGGAGTTCCTACTGAGAAGATAAGATTGTCTTGCAGTATTTGGTAATTATGTAAAATGTGTTCGTTCACTCGACAACTACTATTAAGCATTGCCTGTGTGCAAGGCACTGATGTCATCACTGGGAGAACATCTGAACAAAACAAACAAAAACTCCCTGCTCTCACAGAGATTACATTTTAGCAGAGAAAAATATAATAACATATGGATGTAGTTGGAATTCCTGTATGTTTAGGAAAATATAATTTTCTTTTTTTTTTTTTTTGAGACAGATTCTCACTTCATCACCCAGCCTGAAGTGCAGAGGCACAATCTTTGCTCACTGCAACTTCTGCCTCCTGCGTTCAAGCCAGCCTCCCAAGTAACTGGAATTATAGGAACACACCACTATGCTCGGCTAATTTTTTGTATTTTTAGTAGAGACACGGTATCACCATGTTGGCCAGGCTGGTCTCAAATTCCTGGACTCAAGTGATCTGCCTGCCTCAGTCACCCAAAGTGCTGGGATTATAGGCATAAGCCACCACAACCAGCTCTTTTCTGATATTCTTTCTAAACACCTAGATCTGTATGAAGAAAGAATACAGAGGAAATAACAAATACTAGTTAATATATTAATGATAGGAAGTATTACCTCATCAAGATGTAGAGAGTTCTTGCACATGCATTGCCTAAGTTTCAGATGTAGAAGCTGAAAAAAATGTGATACATAGTATGAAACTATCCAGTCAGTAATGAGCAAAACATAAAGGAAGTAGGCTCCCAACATACTGAAAATAAAATCTATCAAGTAAATATATCTTTTCAAAATATTTTTATTTAGAAAATAAAATCATGCTGCTAATAAAGACATACCCAACACTGGGTAATTTATTAAAAAAAAGAAAAAAGAGGTTTAATGAGCTCATAGTTCCACATGGCTGGGGGGACTTCACAAGCGTGGCAGAATGCAAAGGAGGAGAAAGACATGTCTTACATGGTGGCTGGCAAAAGAGACAGCATGTGCAGGGGAACAGCCCATTTCAAAGCCATTAGAGCTCATGAGAATTATTCACTATCATGAGAACAGTATAGGAAAAACTCACCCCTATGATTCAATGACCTCCCACCAGGTCCCTCCCATGACACACGGGGATTATTACAGTTCAAGGTGAGATTTGGGTGGGGGACACAGAGCCAAACCGTATCATCTCCTATTCCCATAAGCCTCAATAATGTTTAAAGTGATACAAATGCCCTATAATCTAAAGAAAAATAGAAGCACAGAAAATTTCATAAGAAAATGTTGGCCTGGCATAGTGACTTACAATTGTAATCCCAGCAATTTGGGAGGCTTAAGTGGGAGGACTCCTTGAGCCCAGGAGTTGGAGACTAGACGAGACAACAAAGGGAAACCCCCACCTCTCCAAAAAAAAAAAACCAATTAAAAAATTAGCTAGCTTTGTGGTACACACCTGTAGTTCCAGCTCCTGAAGATGCTGAGGTGGGAAGATAGCTGGAGCCTGGCAGGTCGAGGTTGCAGTGAGCAGGGACCACACCACTGAACTCCAACCTGGTATGGAGTGAGATTCTGTCTCAAGAAAAAAATTTGTAAGAAAATGTGAAATAAACAGAAATGGTTGTGGTTATTTTTAATAGAAATTATGCATGGTTTAGAGCACAGTCTTCCAAGTTACATGATGTAAGCCTTTCATTGCCATTGAGCCATTTGACAACTTTTAAAAGTTGTAGGTGACTGATAGCAAAGCAAAATAATTGTCTATGGACAATTCTTGTCTATGGATATGCAACAAATTGTGCCTAGTGGAAATTCAATTAACTTCCCTTCCCCCATGATAGAAAGTCAGTTTTGCAACCACTTGCAAATTCATTTCAATATTCTTGACATGTAAGTGTCTTCATTCTTTGGGTTCTCTCTCGAATCAGTTGAAAAAGTTTTTCCAATTCTCTCATTTAATTAATGAGCTAAATAAAATCTTTGGCATCTGTTCATTTTATATTCATAGCAGTCATGATGTTACTTTTTTTGGAAAATTATCCTTTTACAGATTTATGAAACAAAACACTTCACCATTTTCAAGTTGAAAAGAAGCTTCAATTTTTACTTAAAATTGAATCTAATCATTCAATTAAATTTAAATGAATTTACATATTCCTATCATATATTCTAAGCATAGCACTCTTGTATGAAAACATTAATCCCTGGATAGATGGACTGACAGCTCAGGGTCATTAAATATACTGTTTTTCCGTAGTGTCTCCAGTTTTGATAACTTCTGGCTGGAAAGTTTTCCAGGCTAGCTGTTTCAGGGCTAAGGAAATCTGGGATAAGATCATAGAGAATGTGAGTTCATTTGGCTTGCTTTGCAAATTAAAAGTCAAGATAGACAGTAATGTAATTTTAAAAATAATTAATTGCTTGAAGACAATTCAATAGCTATTATACCTGAATAATAATTTTACAATTTACATGTCACAAATAAGTGAAGAAAAAGAAATACACTCTCCAGCCCAATCCTTCACATTTGAAAAAATAAACTTCATTAAAATTAGAAACTTCTAAGAAAGACACTGTTAAGATAATGAAAAGATAGGCCATAAACTTGGAGAAAATATTTGGAAAATGTATATCTGATAAAACACTTGTATTTGGAACTCTAAAAACTCAACAATATGAAAATAAGCAATCCAACTAAAAAATGCAGAAAAGATCCAAACAGACATATCACCAAAGAAGATATACAGAAGGCAAATATGCATACAAAAGAAGTTCAACATCATATCTATAGAGAATTACAAATTCAGACCACAATAAAATATCACTACATACCTGTTAGAATAGGTAAAATCAACACCAAATGCTGACAAACATGTGGAATGATAGTAGGTCTCACTCACTGCTTGTGGTGTAAAATGGTATTGCAATTTGGAAGATAGGTTCACAGTTATCCAGAACTTCAAATTATGTCTATAAATAGTTCATATGTAATATTCAGCTCTCGAGAAAATATTTTCAGGTATATGAAGAAACAAAAGGTTATAAACAAAAGTTTATTAAAATGAAGAGAAACAATAGACACTAGAAACAGACAATTTGGGAGTGCAGATGATGGGTTTTTAAATATTCATGCTTAATATGTTCAAGAAATAAATGAAAAAATTGCAAATGTTAGTAGAAAATTGAAAATTTTAAGGAAGAAACAAATGGAAATTCTAGAGCTGAAAATACAATTCATATTAAGAAGTCAATGGACAGATTTTACAGATATAGTTAAAGAAATAGTGAACTGTACAATACATCAAAAGAGAATATTCAGAATGAAGAAGAGCAACAAATAGTAAAAAACATAAGAGCTATAGAGATAAAAAGAGAAGGTACAAGTAATTGGAGTCTGATGTGTTTGGCTCTGTGTCCCCACCCAAATCCCATGTCAAATTATAATTCGATGTGAAGGAGGAGGAGCCTAGTGGGAGGTAACTGAATCATGGGGGCAGACTTCCTCCTTGCTGTTCTCATGATGCAGTTCTCACGAGATCTGGTTGTTTAAAAGTGCACATCACTTCCCCCTTCACTCTTTCTCTCCTGCTCTGCCATATAAAGAAGGTGCTTGCTTCCCCTTTGCCCTTCCGCCATGATTGCATGTTTCCTGAGGCCTCTCCAACCATGCTTCCCGTACAGTCTGCAAAACTTTGAGTCAATTATACCTCTTTTCTTCATAAATTATCCCATCTCAGGTAGTTCTTTATAGCAGTGTGAGAATGGACTAATAGAGTCATAGAAGAAGAGGAGGGTGAGAAAAAAACGAGAAGAGTGAGAAAAAAAAATAAAGAAATAGTTTTTTGAACCTGGGAGGCAGAGGTTGCAGCGAGCCGAGATCAGGCCACTGCACTCCAGCCTGGGTGACAGAGCAAGACTCCGTCTCCAAAATAAAATATAAAATAAAAAGCAATAAAAAATAAAAATGCCATTCCAAAACTAATGAAAGACATTAACCCACAGAATCAAAGAGCTGTATTCAATCTAAGCAGGAATAAAATATAAACAGTAACACTTCTAAGTGCAATTTTTTTTTCTAAAAAAATCAAAAAACAAAAAACAGAAAATATTTGTTTAAAAAAAGTCTGAAGGTACCTCAACAAAATACTAACAAACCAAAGTCAGCAGCTAATGAAAAGGATTATACACTATGACTAAGTGGGATTTGTTCCTGGAGGGTGTTCAAAATACAAAAATCAAACAATGTAATATACCATATTAATAGAATGAAGATAAAAATCTCACATATTCATTTCAACTGATGCAGATTAAGCACTCAACAAAATTCAATACCCTTTACTGATATAAATTACTCAATATAATAAAGGCTACACAGTAGATATTACTTGTATTGGTTCATGTTTTATACAGTCAGTGTTTATTTGTATACCAATTTCCTTGTTCACTGTTGCTCTTGATTTTCAAACTTCCTTTCTGGATTTAATTTTTTTCTTCCTGAAATTCATCCTTGAGAATTCCTTTGGTAAGGCCCATTGATGTTAAAGCCTTTCCAAGCTTTGTTTTTATGAAAAATATATTTTGCTCTCATTTGTGAATAATTTACATGATTCTATGTTGAATTATTTTGTCTCAGCATTTACCAGATATCATTCTATTGTCTTCCATCTTTTGTTATTGCTATTGAGAATTCTGTTGGTCTGATGGCTTCTTTGAAGTTACTCTCTTTGATTGTCTACCTCCTTTAAGTACATTTTAAACGTTCAGATTCTGAATGTATCCAGGTGGCATTTTAAAAAAAATTTTCTGCCTTAAGTTTCATTGCATTTCATGAATCTCCAAATTCATGTCCTTCTGTCTCCTGAAAAATTTACCATTCCTGAACTATTGCTCAAATAAATATGATCTCTAAATATTTACTATTTCCCATTTTATCAATTCTCTCCTTTTGAAAACTCCAATTAAATTTTTTATTAAATCTTCTCACTATATCTGTCACTATATCACTATATCTAAAACGTCTTTCCTAGATAATTTCTTCTTGACTCTATTCTAGTTCACTACTTCTCTCTTCATTTGTATCTAATATGCTATTTAACTGCTACATTGATTTTTTTTCTGACCGTCATTTTTTAATTTAGGAAGTCAGGTTGACCATAAAGGAAGCCTGTGCACTGGAATAAATATGAAGCTGCTGCATATAATTCTAATTCCAAATGGCCTAATCAGCATTAAGCTGAGGTCTTCATTGGGGGCATAAGTTCAACCACTTGAGTGGACATAAATCTCCAAGGTGGAATGGACCTGGTAATGGACTGGATGACATGCTGGGCTTCAGGAATATCCACAAATCTACATGAGGTCTCTCCTGCTACAGGCCGTTGGTGTGGAAGAGAAGGTTTTTCTAATGTTGATTATGGAATAAAATTAAAGGGTGGGAAGAAAAGGGTTTCCCATATGATCAGAGAACAGAGATACCACTGTGTGGTCACCAGCAAACTTTGTCCCCTCCTTCCTCTCCCTCTCCCCTACTTTTTTCTCTTCCTCCTCCTTGTTTGGAGAGGCAGTTCAAAGCAGATTCACCATTTCTTGGGGCAGACATGAGCACAGGCATCTTACCCAATTGAGTTGGATACTTGCATTTCAGGTCATATTTAAATAGCTGGGAAAACAGTGTGGCTCCTTCTAGTAGGAACTTCACCTGCTTTTGTCTTCAACACTTTTTCTTGATCAGCTCTTCCTCCTTTATATGTCTCTTTGTACAATTTGTTCAATCTCTGTTCAATTTCCAGAACAGACACCACACCCTCAATCCAAGAACTGTGCAGACACACCTGGAAGTTCGAATATTCAGCTTTCTTTGTAAAGCAAAATGGATTTGCTCCTTGACCACATTCATGCACTTTATTTCTAGAGGGCTTTGTAAATCTTATTAAAGTTGATCTTGTCCTCAGGCTTAATCAACATTAGGCTGAGGTCTTCATTGGTGGCGTAAGCAGTTCAACCACTTGAGCGGACATAAATCTCCAAGGTGCAATGGACCTGGTAATGGATGACACGCTGGACTTTGGGAGTATCCATATCCTAAGCTGCCACATCTGTTCCCTGGAGAACAGTCTTCCATACAGGCAAACCGCTCCATGTATCTGAGTCTCTGCTTGTGGCGCATCCAAGTATGTAGGGTCAGCGTCATTTAGGACTTTGAGGAGTCCAGAAATGTGTGTGATGTAAGAGATGTTGTTGGCAGACACTAAGGTGAGGTCTAGATACTGCATTAGGAAGTAGTACAGGTAGAAGTCTTTCTCATTAGTCTCATAATAGATCTTGGTATCTGTCAGCATCTCCATTGTGACTTCATTGCTTGTGGGGGTCAATGACCTTGGACTTGCCCCTTATGACAATCTTCTGCATGACAAGGTCGAGTTTGGCAGTTTTGTCCGTTTCCTTGGTGTGCTTCTTATAAAGGATTCATGCAACAGCTTGATGTACCAGCATCACTGTGGCATGAAAATCCAAGTGTCTGTCTCTTTGGGTTGTACTGGGAGTCACGGAACATCTCTAGCAACTGTGAGAGCTCAGTAAAGTAGCCTTTATCAATCATCCAGTCAGCGCTATCTACCACCAGGCACCTGAACTGCTGAAGGCTGCTCAAATGAAGGTGATCTTTAACCAGCTCCCACAGCCAGCTTTAACTGCTGATCACAATATCAGGCTGACACCTGAGCATCCTCTGCTATTTGTGCATGAATATTCTACCAAACAAAACAGCAATTTTAATTCCCATAAACTTGGCTGCAGCATCAAAGGGTTATTAGACCTGGAATGGCCAGTTCTTAAGTGGGAATCAGAACCAGTCCAAGCAGAGGATGTTTTAGATGTCCTTTACAGGTAGCAACTTTGCCATTCAACTCTTGTTTTGACATTCCAGTTTGCTCTTTATCAAACCATTCCTCTTCATCCTCATCTTGCTTGGGGACAAACTTCCCCTTGATAAGGGAACAAAGTTGTTTACCAGCATCATCATCATAGAAGAGCAGCACCTGGTTTGAGGGGGAAGCTCTGCTCTTTGCTCTGGCCTTGTTGGGTGGTACTCTAGCCTTAGCTCAACTTCACAGGGGAGTATTTCGCTCTCGATTCCAGTCTCATCAGGCAACATTCTAGACTCAGTTTCAGCCTTGCTTAGTGATCCAGCCTCAGCTCTGGACTGTTCTGGGCTCTCCAGGTGGTATTTAGTGTCACTGTGAATTAGGGGCAAGCTTACGCCTCCAGCACTGCCAATACTGCCTGAATCACTGGAATGACAAAAGATAAGAGTTTTTCCCACATCCTGTCTCAGCATCCCCAAGGATGTCTAGTTTGTCACAGATGACAGGTGTCAAAGTAAGGGCTTCTTAGACTGGTGTAGATGCAGAGAAACCTAGAAAACCTACTGCTCGGAGAATGGCTTGGGCACAAAAGGTCCTTCAAGCTGATACATTCACCTTCTAGCCAGGCATCAATGTCTTTGCTTTTTGGGGTACCTTTGGGACAGTGCTATGGGGAGGCTCAATTGTTTTCCCTTTTTCTTCTCTTTTGGAACAATCTGGGCAGGGCTTTCCGATGCCATCTCCTCTCCTCTGGGTCAGGACAAATCGTACCATCTCTGATTTGGCTCTGGTTCAGCATCTTTCACTTCAAACTCTTTCTGGACGCTAATTCCTTCAGTTTCCACATCTTTACTTTTCTTCAACTTGATCATTTTCTTTGAGGAGCTACACTTTACTTCCTCCTTTTCTCAAATAGATGGTGCCTTTTTCTTCTTGGATTCCTCCTTTGAGAAGAGACTGGAGGAATTCTTGGCAGAGGAGACTGACCAGTAATCTCAGTTCCTCAAAGCATACCACATCAGCCATCTGTCCACTTACAAACATATTTGAGTCTACCTTCACTTGCTTCCATTTCTCCACAACCTTGATTCCCTTCATCTGAAATTTCCAATAGTTCGATGGTTTTGACCTTGATTTTGTCTTCTTCAACTTCATGGTTGCATTTGGAGATGGCGATCACAGCTCCTTCAGATGCTGGCTGCCTTCTCCACTGAGTTTTAATTATCATATTTTTCACTTCTAAAAATTGTGATTCTTTTCAAATTTATTTTTGTGATTTTTAGTGCAAACTTTTAATTAAATTATGATACATAGACAGGCCAGGCATGGTGGTGTATGCCTGTAATCCTAGCACTTTGGGAGGCTGAAATGGGTGGATTGTCTGAGTTCAGGAGTTTGAGACCAGTCTGGGCAACATGGCGAAACCCCATCTCTACCAAAAATACAAAAAATTAGCCAGTTGTGGTGGCACACACCTATAGTCTCAGCTGTTCTGGAGGCTGAGGCATGAGAATCGCTTGAACTCGAGGTGGAGGTTGCAGTGAGCCAAGATCAAATCACTGTACCCAGCCTGGGGAACAGAGCAAAACTCTGATTGAAAAAAAAAAAATTATGACATATAGAAAAGTGCACACATTATGAATACAGCTTGATGAATCTTCACAAAGTGAATACATCTACGTAAACATCACACAGATTAAGAAAAGGAAAATTCCCAGAAATCCAGAAGTTACCTTGTGCTCTTTCTACTCTTCTATCTCATGGTAAGTTTTACACGGTTCAGAATTTATGAATTTACATCTAATCATACAGTAATTCCTATTTTATAATCTACATCTGATAATTCCATTATTTGAAATAGGATCTAACTTAGGTCATTTGTTCATTCTATTGACTTTTTAAACATTTTTCGATATTGAGCTCATGTATAGAGGGAGTTCTGTGAGGAATCATTCCAGGGAAGATCAGTCTTGTTTCATCCAAGATTCCCAGGAAGTTACCAACTCGGAATTCTTTAAGTCACCTTCTGGCCTCAGGATTTCTAGGGCCCAAAAACAAGTTCAAACTCCACTCTACATGAATGTAAGAATATGGTTGCAAATTCTCAAGGGGACATTTTTCATCTTGAGCTGAGTCCTTGAAAACCAAATAACCTTTTAATTTCCTTTGACTAAGGGGTAGATTTTCTATCTCTTCCTTTCACTGAAAATGTGGTATTTTGAGAATCGTGGTTTTTTTATGTAAATATCTTAGTTCCAACTCCCTACCTTACATGGACCAAAGCCTTGTCACTTGTCCTTTATTTAACTTAAAATTAAAGGTGTTTCTGCTTAACCACATGATATAATTTAGCAGCACCAATGGTAATATAAACTGTTATCATGAGCTTCCTAATATGATGAATGAGAAATATACATTACCAATGTAGCATTTTTGCCACAAATGTTTAACCTGAATCTAATAATGAGAAAACAGACAAATCCAGATTATGGCACATCCTCTAAGACATTGACAAATGGCAATGTTAAAAAAAGTTCAGAAATTCTCTGCAAAGATTTAATGTTGTTTTTCTTCTTAAAGTTCAGATTTGAGAAATAATTTGTTTAGGATGTGCTGTGGAAGGATAGAATAACGGCCCCCAAAAAAGAGGTTCACATCCTAATCCCTGAAACCTGTGAGTACATTAAATTACATGACAAAGAGGCATTGAGATTGCAGATGGAATTAAAGTTATTAATTAGCTGACCTTGAAATATGGAGATTATCCTGGATTATCTGAGTGGGCCCAAGGTTATCACAAGGGTTCTTAAAGGGGAAAGAGAGAAGCAGAAGAGACCCAAAGACATGATATTGTGAGAGGAACCCAGCCTGACACTGCTGGCCTAGAAGACCAAAGAATGGAGTCATGAACCAAGGAATGTGATCGCCTCAAAAGCTGGAAAAAAAACGAAAAACAGATTCTCTCCTACTTCGGAAGTAGCTGAGGTGACAGGTATGTGCCACCATGCCCAGCTGCATTCATCTTGGCATCTCACTCTGTCACCCAGGCTGGAGTACAGTGGTGCAATCTCGGCTCATTACAACCTCCACCTCCTGGCTCAAGCGATTCTCCTGCCTCAGCCTCCCAAGTAGCTGAGATTACAGGCATGTGCCACCGTGCCCAGCTGTATTCATTTTTATTTTAACTTAATTTATTTATTTAGAGACAGTGTGTCACTCTGCCACCCAGGCTGGAGTAGCGTGGTGTGATCTCGGCTCACTGCAACCTCCACCTCCTGGCTCAAGCGATTCTCCTGCCTCAGCCTCCCAGGTAGCTGGGATTACAGGCAAAAGCCACCATGCCTGGCTAATTTTTTCTATTTTTAGTAGAGACACGGTTTCACCATGTTGGCCAGGCTGGTCTCAAACTCCTGACCTCAGGTGATCCACCTGCCTTGGCCTCCCAAAGTGCTGGGATTACAGGTGTGAGCCACCATGCCCAGCCATGCAATTCAGTTTTAGAACTGTTATTTTGTCCTACTTTTAAGCCAGACCTTGGATTTGCTTTTACAAAATCTACGCAGCTGGCCTAAAGCCTAGTGAGAATGTTATCCTCTGGGAGCCCTGGAACTGGGAAACAACTGTGTCTAATCCTGTGGCCTGGACCTACAGAAGGGTAGAAAGTGTACAGCTGCAGGAGATACTAACAAGGGTTCCAAGAAAAGGAGGATAATGCAACTTGCTTAAGTAGGACTTATCACTATACCCTCTTTCCGTTAAAAGCTCCATATCCTTCTAGGGCTGTGCTTAAAAGACTACGTTTTCTCCTTGAAAACAGAGCTCCATCCTGGGGCAAAGGGCAGGTATTTACACTTTTCTGGAAGTGAGTTTATCCTAGTTGCTAATTAAACACCAAGTTTAATAAGACATGGTGCTTGTCCTAGAAGAGCTCAAAGTCTGGTGGAAGACTGCACTCAAACACAATGATATAAAAAGTCTGTTTCAAGGGGAATGAGACCAAGTTCTTCACCTTAACTGGGGAGACCCATGGAACAAGGGTGGCAGCATGACAAAGGGCAGTCCTCCAGAGGGAAGTGTAAACCAAAGTCCTCTAGTAAATGGGAGGTCTGTTGTCCAGTTCCTATCCACTACCTTGTTATGTATTAAACTTACTCCATTTTCCAAAAAGTATAAAGAATAAAGTGACTCTCAATCAATTAGAACGTAAGGTTGTAAAAGAAGGCTGTTTTTCAGCTCTGGGTGGAAAGATCTTACTGACGAACCTCTGGGCTGTTTCCAGTTTGGGGTTATTTTGAAATAACCTGCCGTGAACATTCATCTACAAGTGCCTTTGTGGACATGTTCTTATTCATCTCAAATAAACATCTAAGAGTAGAATTTCCTGGTCAAGGGCATGTGTACATTTAGTTTAAAACTTTTATTAGAAGGGGCTCAATAGAGATGAAGTGAGACTGTTTAAAAACATGTTGGCTAAAATGAAAAGATTTTTTCTTTTTGTGATCACCCCAGATATCTGCCAAGAACAGCAATTTTACTTAAATTTTTTTAAAAAAACGTGTATCATAATTTCCAAAACTGGAATCTCCTCTAAATCAAGGAGAATGTCATAATTGACATGTTAGAGATCTATCCATTTGTAAACTGTTGCTCTACTGGATCCACTCTGCCATTTTGTGCCATTACTGACATCCTATTTCATACCTCTTTTTAACTGAGTCCTCTGCTCTTCGACATAGAATGATTCTGTTTGGTTGGGGAAACTTGTCATAAAAGAAGTTCAAACTATTGGCAAACTCCTGGGATGTACATTATCAAAAACTTTTTGTTGACCACCTCCCTCCCCCATCAAATAACTTTTTTTCCAGATCAAAAATAATCCTTTCATTCTGAAGGAGAAACTTCTTTACCAGTCACCTTAGTAATATTCTAGGATTTTATCCGTCCTGCTCTTATTTCTAAGATATTTGCTTGCAACCTAAGTAACCTGTGATGCAGGATCTCCAAAGTGTTTCTTTCCTTATTAACTGAATTAGATGCCTCACTAAAGACTCTGACAGAGCAATGCCAAGTTATCTCAAGTGGAAACAAGATACTGCTAATCCAAACATTAATCAACTACCTGTAGAAATTGAGGCTATAGGCTGGGCGTGGTGGCTCATGCCTATAATCCCAGCACTTTGGGAGGCTGAGGCAGGTGGAATACAAGGTCAGGAGTTTGAGACCAGCCTGGTCAACATAGTGAAACCCCGTCTCTACTAAAAATACAAAAATTAGCCAGGCCTGGTGGTGCGCACCTGTAGCCCCAGCTACGTGGGAGGTTGAGGCAGGGGAATCACCTGAACCTGGGAGGCGGAGGTTGTGGTGAGCCAAGATTGCACCACTGCACTCCAGCCTGGGCAACAGAGTGAGACTTCGTCTCATTAAAAAAAAAAAAAATTGAGGTTATAACCCATATATGTTAGAACAAGGACTTAGGATGCCATCCACAGGGCACTTTTGAGACTAGACTGGCAAACCATCAAAGCTGAGATGTCAAGGCCCCTGTAGAGCAACCTTTTAACAAGGCTTTATTTGTGTATGTCTTAGTATGTTTTTAACCTTTGATTAGAGGGTGGAAAACAAAAGATTTGACTCACCAATCGAACCTTTCAGCAATGTGGAATACTGAAGTCAGATCCCATCTGTTGGAAAACAAGAAAGAAGACTCCTGGTTTAAATAGCAATTTTAGAACGTCAGAAAGGAGACACAGTGCTATTAACTGGAATGGACACAGGCATGATTTCCTATGTTACGTACCTGCCATCAGAAAATCTCAGCACCCTTTGTGAGAAGGCCCTGAGAAAAAGCTTTTTTGTAATTGGAAAGAAATCATAAGAGAGAAGGCAGAAGTCTCCACGTTTTAGTCAAAGATTCTCCTGTGCATTTGTACAAAGCTTTTACCTAAAAGTCAAGACACCATATTCTTGCCATTGAGAATTCAGAATAGACAGTCTGAAAGTACAAATACATTCTTATATTAACATTAGGCTCTTGAAAGACACAAATCTTTTCATAAAAAATTTATTTCTCTGTAAATACAAATTCCAACATCAACAAACAATAGTCCAGTGGAAAAATACTAGCCATTAACATTGAAAACTTTTTTCTTAATTTAATAAATAGAACTTTGGCATTCAAAATTCTAGCTGTAAACCCTATTAAAAAACAAAACAACAACAACAAAAAACCCCTTTACAAAAAAAGAGGCAAGAATGATAGATCAGAAGGCATAAGCCAACCCGTGGCTTCACTTTTTTTTTTTTTTTACAATAACTGTATTTCAATTAAGTCATGAACACTGTATTTACACATGAGGTATTCTGTGTGGTTCAAAAACTGAACCTAGTTTACAAAACCACCAGTCATAGTGACTGATTATACACTGTGCTGTGCTTTTTCATGTAACCACCTAGCACCTTACTACTTCTTGTCATCACAACAATGCGATGTTAAGTTTCATGTTTATGTATTTAACTATACATATATGTACATACACACACACACCAATGAATACATTCTAAAGGAGTTTCCAGCTCACTATACAGGGAAGGCTGGGCTCCAAAGCCATATATCTGATAATTCCTCTCATGTTTACTAAGGTATCCGCCTAGTAATAAAAAACAGCTCCTTGCTTAAAAAAAAAAAAAAAAAAATCCCTTAATCAAGTCTATTTACACAAGAACAAGGTGCAATAATCATCAACATTCTTAGAACTCATGTAAAATAGAAATAAATGCTTACTGCAGGCAAAAAGGCACAAAAGGTTCTCTCTGTGTACAGCTGCAATAGTGTTATTAGACTTGTTGATTTAAAACTATATTCTTATATTTAGCATTTTTTTAAACAAGAAAAAAAATCCAAAATCTTTCCCCTACATGATTAAATGTACGATATAATCATATGGCAATATGCCACCCACGGCATTTTGGGGCAAAGTTGGAAATTTTGCTGTTTATACCAAATAGGAAATCATTTTTGTTGTTTTGTGAACAGTGAATTGTCAAAAATGGAAACAAAATGAATTAACTTTGGCTTGGGGAGTTACAGCCACTGGCAGTTTCAAATGATATAGTCTGAGTGAGCATGAAAACTGCTTATTACCATAATTACATATCTACAGTGATGCAATTCCTACGTAAGAGAATGCCAATAATCCCAACTAAAGGTGTGCCTAAGCTGAACTATGCTATGTAAAAATATAGTCCATGTTCTCAGCTACTATGTTACTTAATGAACTATTACTGATATTTAAAGAACATTTTCCCAATTAAGTAACTCCTTTAAAAATACCCTCTAAGAAATTAATAATTCTTGCACTATGACAGAATTACTTGATAAGCTTAATATATCAGAAATGTATGATATTCATTTTAGCAACACTTTCCAGCCCTTGAGATTGTCTCTACAACAAGCTATTGAAAGAAGTCTAATTAGGTTTAATAAACTGTCACCACCAAAATAAATTTCACTAAAATATAATACTGTTAGCATTAAATATTGAATCCTAGGTACCACACTTCTTTTAAAATAACCTCAGGAATATCTTACCTAGCCAGTATTTGTGGTTTTTTGTTTTTGTTTAATTAGAGGCCACTGAAAATTAACAGTTCAAATTAAGTCATCTTACTTTTCTGACCTCAAGTGAAAAGACAGCTATTGTGCCTTTGATTCAGTGAAGTTTATCTGTACAGGGAGTTTGGGTCTTTCATTGAGTCAACTGTTAGTTTATCCTTGCTGTAATGTGACTGAGGCCGAATAAGCTCAATTTTAAAACCCAAAAGAACAAAATATGAATACTGGATAAAATACTTCGTAAGGAAACAAGTGTTGGATTCACAAAAAGCACAAGTAAAACGAGGTTTCATTATCTAAGGAAATTTTCAAATAGATTCACGTTAAAACTTAGGTGAATTTTCATTTCAGGAATATACTGCTTTGTGACTTCCATGAATATCCTAGTTCAAACTGGGTGAGATGCTCTAGTGTTGCTATTTGCCCAGTTTATTTGGTCTAAGAGTAAAATCTGTTTGTAATGTGATACAGAAGAGGACGTTCTAATACAAGAGGGTGTCCTGGGAAAGGAAAATTTTCTGAAAAATAAAAATAAAAAAGTAAATACTGACAAACCAGAATACTATTAGTTTCAATTCCCCCACAAAATCCCCCCAAGTCTATCTACTGTTTAGGCCCCTTTACAAACTCCAGATTTTAAGAGGATCAATCTATAATTCAACTAACTAAACTAGCACATCTTAACTCCTTTTTTTATGGGGGGTACAGATTTTGGAAACGGAAATGCATCAGCAGTAGTTTGTTAACTTCCTACTAAGTCAGAAATTTTTTAACTTTAGAATTTTATTTTTAAGATATGTGAATTAAATTAATTTCTATAAGTTTTAGAAAGCTAACTTACAAAAACAAATAAATTATTTTATCCCCAACTAAGCCAAAAAACAAAAATGTATCTATAGCAGATTTAAAAAAAACTGTAACACTTGCTTAAAAACAAAACAAAAAAAAACCCATAAAATCCCAAAACATACACTAAAAATCTAGGAGAGATATTTAAGTAAGAACCTACTGATCCAATGAGTGATTGTTTGCCAATTTGTTCTATTATTTTAGGAAGCCTTTATTTCCAAACTCGTGGGAGAGGGTGGTTGGGATTCTATTCAAAGAGAATGTAAAAATGTTTGCTGCACTTGTGGCTGATCTATTTTAGATGTTATTATCTACTTTACCATAAAGGACCAAGGCAGAATTCTTTGCATCATATTTTTGGTAGAAATTTACTATACCCTGAATATCTTCAAGCTACTAATGTTAAAAAACCAAGTGAATATAATTAGAAAGTCAAATTCTTACTAGTGACTAAGACCCTCAAGGACTCTGGGATGCAGAAGCACTACAATGTACTGATTTCTTAGTGCCCAGATCCTCAGAAGTAAGAAGAGCAGGAAGGACTCAGGCACTGAACAGAATGAAAATCTGATGTCTTTACAGTGTATTATAACTGATTATTCAACTATAACTATAAAATAATCTATTAAGAGCTGTATAAGCCAAAATTTCAAACTGAGTATCTTCCTGGGTAGTCTCCTTGAAGGCCTTGTCTCACATTTTCACTGTTAAATACTTAAGCAAAATCTTTCCTAGATTTCCTAGCCTTTATTCTAGAATATAAGAAAACAGACATGTGCTATGCCCTTTATCTGGCAAGAAAACAGGCATGTGATATGCTCTTTATCAAATCAATATTATCCTGCTTGAGTCACACCCTCTGCCCCTCCATCTCTTATTTAGTCTTGACCTAAATGAGACTTGGTTGCATCACAAGATCAAATCAACTTACAAAGGACAAGCAAGGCTTTGGCCATAACTAAGTATATTCAAAAGAACATAATCAATGCTGATGGCAATAAAATGTATAATCATTCCAAAATACCAAGAGAAACATGGACAAAACTCATTTGGAAGTTTAAATAACTGTATGTCTGCTGGAAAATCAATTGCATTTCATAGTAATACCCTGTAATTCAGATGAAGAACTAACCTTGTCAAGTTCATATCCTATGAAAAACTCTGTTGTTAATGTACTTTATCTAATAAAAGGAATTAAAATACCATTTCAATTAAAAAATTTTTATGCTACTGTTGATTCAGATATAAATAGTATTGGCTTTCTCTTACAGTAGTTTCAACTTTGAAACAGATACAAAACTGTTAAAATGTAAATGTTGAAATTTGGATAAGTAAGCTATCGTTCCAGGGTAACTTTGTTAATCTTTCTTTTATAATAATGATCCAATGCCTTTATTAATTAGATATGGCTTTGTTTACATTGATATATATATGTATATATAAAACATATAAATAAAAAATTGTAAATAGTAAGGAACATGTTAAAATTAGTTCAAGTTATGTTAACCTTTCTTGTAACACATACATTACAACGCTAAGGAAAAAGAGCATCATGTCAAAATTTCACACCTCTTGGGAAATCCACAATCACTCTGGAAAAACAGCTGACATATCTACAGCACTAAAATCAGCTCAACCACAAAACATCCTATCAGTGCAGTAAGTGTTCAAAATACAAATGGTTTTCCTGCTGTACTACCATTACAACACTTGCCTGCTGTTGGAACTCTTGTTCAGCCAGCCACTGAAAATCCCAAAGTACAACACAAGCTTCTATATGAAAGAAATATAAGAATAAACAGCAGGTGCCTTTCTCAGAAGCTCTGCTCTGACCCTAGAAACCCTTATAAATTTGTGAATAAAGCATGTGCACACACACAACACACACACATGCACACACAACACACACACATGCACACACAAATACACGAAGCTATAGGATTAAAAGGAAGCCTACTCCTTCATGTGAAGGGTACTCTTCACAGCTTGGTCCTACAATCAGTAGTTTGAGAATACAGACATTTTTTTCTTGTAGATTTTATCATATTTTCCAAAGGTAATTTGATTTTTTTTTTTTTTTGCCTGATTAGATAAGCTCCTTGAAAATCTCTTCACTTCCCTTCTCCCCTTCAATAAAACAAATCCACAGAAAAAAAAATCCCTATGTGCAAGTCATGTCACTTGCAACCTTCCATTATGAGTCTGTAACACAGCAGCATTTAAACAACAGGTCATTATTGCTGTGGGACTAACACTTGATCACTGAGTAATGCAGTTGTCTCCCATATCCTGAGCATAGCGGTCTGATATCGTAGTCCTTAATTCATCAATGTCTCTTCGTAACTGGCACACATCTGACAGCTTTTTAGTGAGTGTTTCTGTGCTGTGGTCATTCTCAGTCTCTTCAGCTGAACAGTTCATTGCTGTGTAAACAAAACATGGAGAGAATATCTCACATTTTTTTGAACAAAGACATTTTAGAATTTTCCAACGTAATCATCATGGAAATATAAATGCTGCACACTGAATACCAGTGAGGCCCAGGTTCAAGTTATGTTTAAATCATACATCATTCAATATTAAACAGATCTTACCCACTTGGTCCTTTATAAATTCACAAATTAAAATGAATTAAATTCACACAGTGATACACACAAATTCAGCATGTTTAATGGTTAACAATATTCCAAAGTGAAAAAGAGCATACTCTAATGTCTCTCTTCAAGCTCAACTAGAGCACTCAGTTTTTCCCATTTGGCAAAATCTGATGACCATTTGTGTAGTGAGAAGTGGCATCTTAAATATTTACGAATGCAAAGTGGGTTTATTGCCATGAAAATATTAATTTTCAAATACATAGCATCACACACATACAGACACACGCACATACACAGAGTGGAGAGCCGGGAGGGCAAATGAAAGAGACAGACAGGGAGAGGGGAGGAAGAGTGAAAGCTGGGACCCTACAATCCCAAACAACTGAATCAGGCTGATAGCTGGTTGCCTTATGGCTAAATAACTGAGGGCCTTGAGTCAGCCAGCTTTTAATTATTTACTTCAGTTCTTCTCTTTGTAAGCATATCTCGACATAAAATCAGGCAGAGCCAGTGATTACAAAAGAAACCTCTCCTTATACCTTCATAGTGTTTATTGTAGCATAAGAGACAAATGTTAACTGAACATCTGCCATGATATAGGAAGTGTTAGATGTTAAAATCAGAAAGGAACAGACACAGGGGCTTATTCTCGATGCTTTACATACAGTTCCATACACAAATGAGCACAGTGAGGTACCATAGGTAACCTACCACTATATACAAGTTGCAGTGGCATAAAAGGAAGAAAACAAACAACTAGTCCTAACTGGAGAGGCAACAGTTGCTTGTTCACTGGGTGGGCCAAACTGCAAAATGAACAGAAGTGGAGTCAGAAAGCAAAACAATCTGATAGAATTTGAGAAACCTAAGAAAATCAGTATCTAGGCTCTAAAATGGTAGAGTACAAATTGTGACAAAGGAGAGTACCAAGAAATAAGACTATAGACGTAGGTAGGAGGTAGAAGCTAGCTATCTTGACCACAGAGCAGTGTAAGCATTAGGAAACCAGGTTTATAGTTGAGACAGATCTGTCTGGCAACAATGTAAAATGGATTAGGGGGAGGGGGTGAGAAAGATGGTTGTCAGAGAGACCAGTATAGGTGACCGGTTATGCAAACTTAAATTGAGGCAACAGTGCAATGGAGATAGAAGGGCAGGAATGTTAGATGTAGTAAGCAGATGACAGAACTGATAACACTCAATCATCATCAACTGGAGTGAGGGGCAGGGATTGGGCACAGGTGCCAGATGAAGGAAAAAGCCGAGTGGAGAATAAAATCTGGGTTCAAGTGACAGGTGAATGGTGGTGTTACTCACTGAGAAGAGGAACAGTTCAGGGAGGGAAGGAAAGTGTGTTCTGGTTTTGAATGTGTAGAGTCTGTGATGCATTCGAAACAGCCAATTCTAATATACATGGGAATATAATCTGCAACCCAGAGGAGATAAACTTCTGGGTAAAGGAGATAAATGTCTAGGTGAAAGGTACGGCAGCAACAGAAACAACAGGAGTGGATAAGATCACTCAGATAAAGTACTGAATAAAAAGAGACAGACTAAAAACCAGTAACAAAAGGCTTCTGGGGATACCAATAATTCAGTGGAAGAGAAGTCCACAGAAGACAGAGACTGGGCAGTCATAAAGGCAGAAGCAGAACCTAGAGAATGATGCCATGGAAACCAAGGTACGCAGTTTTCAGAAGGACAGGGTGAGCAAATGGAGCCATTCATCGACCGGTTTTTCACAAATCAACTGGCTGGTGTAATTTTCACAATGCCAAATATAAGGTAAGGATTCTGGGGTCAAACTTTAAAGACTAGAAGGAGCATTGGGAGGTGGGGGTGGTAAGATTCGTATTAGGATAGCTCTACTACTTTATTACTGAAAAACTTAACAAGCCCCACCTTTTGATAGTGAAAATGTAGAAGACTCTAAAGTAATTAAAAGGGTGACCAGCTCTAAAATCGTGGAGAAAATGAGTTCCCTTTGTGTGTGAGCTTTGCTTCTTGCTCCCAAAAGATACTAAACCACTCCATGTTCACCAGGCAAACTTCTCCACTTCCTCCTCTAAGAGCGACACTGAACAGCAGCTACTCTGTGGAGTCTCCACAGCCCTTCCCATGTAGATTTAGTTGATTTTTTCCTCTTGTGCTCCCACTGTCCTTTGTCCACATCTCAACTATAGCACCTATCACAATGCTCTAATAATATGGTTAATGTGTGGACAAGGACTGTGTTCAGGTTGTCTGCATTGCCAGCGTCTACCTACTGTCTGGATCATAGAAGGCATCTGATAAATGTCTACTCCGTGAGTGAATATACTTAAACATTATGTTTTTTTCCATATCCACACTTGTGTATGTGTACAAATGTCTATGAAATGAAAGGGACATGATTGAGCACAGATGATGCTTTATTTAACAAGTGATATACTTTGTTCAAGAGCATTTGATTTGCCAATAACTATAATGATGCAAAATGGTGGAATCTTTTTGATGAAACTAGGAACAAAACCAGTCACCCCTCTAGTCATATATTAACCATTATATTAGGCAGCTACTAAATATACATGTTGGCTCATAAACCTTATTATGTGGTCTTACTCCATTCCTATGTCCTTCCAAGTTCATTTATTCTCTATTGAAAAGAGACTAACATCCTGATTTGGAACCACATGCAGAGACGGGCGTTTCTGCAAAAGTAGCACAGAAAGGAAGGGATACTGGGATTATTACTGTGGCAGCTCTCACAATTATGTGTGGAGGAAGATAGAATTGAGGCCAAGAGTGGATGGGTGTCACATTAAGCCAGCAGGTATGCATGACAAAGGCAACAGATCTGTAGGCTGTGAAAACTGGCTCATGTGAAATCACTGGCACTCACGTGAAGCAGCTGCCATAGAACATACACTGCACTGGAAAGCAAAATATTTCTCAAACATTTTACCAGTGGACAATATGGCTGGGTCACTTAATCTATGCAACCAACACATAAAAGCAAATAGAAGGTATCATTATTTTTGGGAGAGTAAATGGGAAGTCACACCTAACTATCACTCTACTCACTTATTTACAGATTCAACATAGGAAACATCACCAGGCATTCTGCCAAGTGGCAGTTAATGTCAGCTATAACCCCACTCACTTCTAGCAATGGAGTAATAACAGGTATACATAAACCCACAGACTGATTCTAAGTAGGAAAGGAGATTACAAAAATAAACAGAGAAAAGGCAGTCAGAAGTTCCTGATTCATGAAGACACGTTTCTAATTGCCACAAAATAAGGACAAGTCATCAGACACTTACATCTTATTCCCAGTAATAATGAAAGATTAGGCTCCTTGCCCTGAGCACGCTGATTAAGAATACTGCACAATGCTTTCAAGTCAAACAAACAACAGGACATTTCCTTGAACAGCTGATCAATCACAGTCAAATCAAATAGTGGCCGTTTGGAAAGAACGGTCTGCTGCCTAGATTGGTCAGCTTCCTGGCCCTGATCCAATAAAGAGCATGTCTCATCTGTTTGTCTTTGGTTCTGCAAGGATAAAGAAAACAAACATCAGATTGCTACAAGAAAGGAAACGTACTCAAAGCCATACAGGTTAACATTTTCCCCCAAGTCTATAAACAAAACAGTGGAGTCATATTATATGCACATTAACCAAATTCAACTACAAATACGCAGTGGGAAAAAAAACACATAGAAAAATAACAATTTAAACAGTGGAAATTGTTTCTCTGTGCCATCTGATACTTTAGTGTATCTCCAAAGGAGGAAACATAAATCCAGTCTCTGTTTCTAGGAGTCTCTCACGTAATAAGCATGTTGGTTGTGTATGTATTTTTCTTTTTTGGGCCCCACTCTGTCACCCAGGCTGGAGTACAGTGTCACAGTCATGACTCACTACTGCAGCCTTGACCTCCTTAGGCTCTGGTCATCCTCCCACCTCAGCCTCCTGAATATCTGGGACCACAGGTAAACACCATCACGCCTGGCTAATTTTTGTATTTTTTGTAGAGAGAGGGTTTTGTCACATTGCGTAAACTGGTCTCAAACTCCTGGGGTGAAGTGATCTGCCCACCTCAAGTTCCCAAAACAAAGTATTAGGATTACAGGTGTGAGCCACCACACCCAGCCTGTATTTTTTTATAATGAGATTTATTCCAAGAATAAAAAGAACTACAAAGTAACTCTGAACCTCACACTCTGTGCTTTTTATTGTTAGTAGCAATAGTGATTTAATTACTTTGAAACTACTTTTTGCATGTTGGTGGGAGGAAAGCATCTATGTTAAGGTTGATAGGAACCAAAAACTTCAATGTAAGAGACAAAGACATACAAGTATAAAATCAAAGAAGAAAGAAAAGAAAAACCCAACAAGTCTGAATTGCTGACCCCCAAAATTGCTACCTTCTTATCCTGAAAACTGCTAATTAAAGGTAACTTTAATTAGCTTTCTAATCGAAACTGTATTTCAGAATAACTCAACAGCCTGGGGTGATGGCGAAAAAACTTTTTTATAGATGAATGCCAGCTAATAAATACAATAAAAATATACTGTACTGTAATTATGTGAAACTGTATTCTAAAACACAACAGAACTAAAGGCTTGTCTTTTTATAATAATTTTGGTAAGAAATAATGGAAATTAACTAACAGGCATATCAAAATCATGTCTTTAATCTGAAAATGCTCTATTAATATCTATAAAAATAAGCATCTGCTTAAATAGGTAGTGAATCATTCTTTCAAAGCAAATTGAATTTCTTCTACTCACTTCAAGCAATGCTTTTGTTAATCTCTGTACGTGTCTTTCTTTCTTTTCCAGCTCTTCCATCATCTTTTGAGTGGTCAGTTTTTCTTTAGAAAGCTTTCCTTGCATAGACTAGAATTTTTTAAAAATTGGAAAGCAAAACAGGTTAACATGTAAAGAGAAATCTCAAACAGAAGTAAGTTGGAATGTTGGCTCTGAATACTTTAGATCTTTTTTCCTCCCTATCCCCTTGGAGAATGAAGCCTTCACTTTTAAATTAATCCTTATCAGTTAGAGAGTGGCTGAATTCAAATAAAAAAGAAAAAGAAATGCCAGTTTCCCAGAATATATTTGGATTTTTAAAAATTAGTTTTTACCAAGGAAGTTTTTAATTTGTATAAAACATGTCAAATCTGAAGTTCCTACTTAATGTGGTATTACAAACAGTTCTTATTTCATTAACTTTTTATATGTTGAGAGTGTATTAGCAACAAATCTATACTTTTTGTTTTTGAAATCTCTTAAGCTCTTAAAATATACTTGCTCAAACTGGTAGTACTTTACAATGCATACATGAAATAATCTCATGTTTTCTGAAATGAGTGTTTAGCGCTTTGTGAATTTCACAATAACTGTTTATCATTCACTAGACATGTAGTGGATTAACAAAATTAAAAATTAATTTGCAAAAACCTAAAACAGCTCTCAAATATTCTCAGTTTAATCATGACATTTTAAAATTCTGCTAAGGTGCTAACCTACAAGGTCTTTATAATGATCATCTTTGAAGTTGAAAAGTGGTATTAAGCAAATTTACTGTTTTGATGTAAGTATCGAGAAATACCCCGTTTACAAATAGCTTAAATGAGGGAAAACCAGGTGCGCCTTAGTTAACAGATTCTATATAATCCACAAACCTAATTTAAAAGGAATTATTTTGAAAGTAAATTTATGTTAACATTTTTACTGCACATATATACACATAAACATGCTTAACCACATAAGCAATTCACAAGGAACTTTCCTTCATGCAATCATTCATTCAGCAAAAATCATTGCCAAACACTGCTCTGTTCATTGAGTGATACATCAGTGAACAAAACAGTCAAAACTCTTGGCCCCTGTGAAAGTTTATACTAGGAGAAAAAAGACCAAAAGAAATAAAATAAATATTCAAGTTACACAGTATCATGTATTAGAATTTGGCTAGTGCTGTGGAGAACAAACAGAGCACAGTAAGGGTCAGGAGGCTGAAATCTCAGGTAAGCAAGGGTTTGAAGGATGAGAGACTGTGTCCCAGAGATACCCAGAGAGTCTCTGCCACTACAAAGGTTCTGGGACAGATGGTGTCTTCTGTGTTTGAGAAAAAGTAAGAGAGCCAGGATGGCTGAGAATAGTAGGAGAAAGAGTCAGAGAAGGAAGACAGCATGCAGAACAGATTGTATAGGGCCTCAGAAATCAGCATAAGAACTTCGATTTTTATTCTGGAAAAAAATCAGGATCCACTGAAGAGTTCTGAGCACAGACATGATGTAATCTGATTTTTATTCAAAAGGATCACTTAACCTAATGAGAGTATACTGTACACAGGAAAGGGCAGAAGCATAAAGAAATAACCCAGATGAGAAAGGAAGACGGCTTGGAACGGGGTGGCAGTGGAGGAGGCAAGGAAAAGAGGTCAGATTCTAGACATACTTTCAAGGCAGTAGAATTTGCTGACAAACGTGAGGTAAGTGAGGAGTCAAGGATAAGTCCAGGATACCTGGACTGAACAAATGGAAGGGCAGAGATGCCATTAATAGGAAGTCTGAAATGTACAGCAGGGTGTTTATTTTGGTGATGGGGAGATAAGAAATAGAAAAAAGAGGCTTTTTTATGTTTCTAAGAATCTAAGACAATGTACAGCTCAAATTCCTTTCCTAAGTTAGTTATCATCTTGTAACTTGATAGAACTTTGAAAACAATATGCCTGGAGTTCTGCTTCTAGCATGAGAAGGTGAGGAGCTCCACAGACCCACCCCTCAATGAAATTGATGAATATTATAATTTAAAATTTCTGGAAATGGTCCTAAGAGCATATAGCAAATGAAGAAACATTTACTCGAGAAAATCTCTGCTTCACAAAAGGATTCTAGGAGGAAAAAAAATGAAACAAAACTCAACTCCATTTCTGCCTTCTCACATCTCACTGGGATGGAAATTCTACTTCAGACTGACAGAGCCAATAACACAGGATTCCCTCTCCTCCCAAATCCTAGTTAGAGAGTTCTCTTCTCAGAAAAGATAGAGCATCAACATTTATCATCCTAGCAAAGGCTGTTTTAGGCAAGCACATACAACCAAGAGGTGGGGGGCTCCCTTCTACCCAGATCCCCCTATGGGATGGAAGCTTACATTGAGTGCAGAACCCTTGACCCTTGGCCCAGCTTGTAGGGCACTGGTTCTATGCTGGGAGAGGCAAGTCAAAAAGACGTAGACCTGCTGCCCCAATTCACTCCAGTGAGTGTTCAGCTACTAGAGTGGGGATACCATTCAGAAGTTTGTCACTGTCCCCACACCAATTAACCTGGCTTAAGAGATTTTCCTGAGGAAAAGTAGGCCATAGAACTAGAAGTTCCAAATGTCTCTCTATAGGAATTCACTTCATTTGCAACAGTGTGACGTTCAAGCCTTAGAGCACTCAAAAACATTGGAGGTTGTGGTGAAAGGCAATGGGCAGGATACTATTAGACCCATTAGCCCTATAAGCTAAATCCATAGACTAATTACTTTCCCAGGGAGAAACAGAGAAATAGCTGTGAAGAATACTCCTGAGGTCAGAACAAATCTCAAACACTAACCTAATGAACTATTCCTTCAAAAGAGCTCGAATGGATCAGTTTGCGAAGCAATTTATGCCACAGAGTATTGTTGAAAACAACAGAACGATTGGCTGACTATTAGTGGAGCCTAACAGCTGGATATGGTCAAGAGTCACAAAAGACCACATATACATTTGTATGAAATGTTTAAAATAGGTATATTTATAGAGATAGGAAGTGGATCAGAGGTTGCTTATGGCTGGAGAAGTGGATGGGGGCTTAGGGAAATGACAAAAATGAGGCTTCCATTTGAGATGATAAAAATATTCTAAAATTGACTGTGGTCTTGGTTCCACTTATCTGTGAATATACTAAAAAGTATTGAATTGAACACGAATTGAAGGTGACTTATATCTTAATAAAACTATTACTGCTTGAGTTCCTTGTCTTCTAACTTCTGGAAAAAATGTATTTTCTGGTTTATAAGTGAGATCTACCAAAATACGTTAAATGTGCTTGATGACACCTAAGTATCTTAGAAACTAAACTTGTTTTTTAAATTTAAATCTCAGTCTTTCTCTCCAGTTCCCACTCTTTGGTCCACTAAGCATGCTGAGGATTGTAATACTTCCTAAATGCTCTAGTTCTACTGCCAGACCATATGGCAAAGTTAGGGACTGCCTGAGGAACTTAATAATACATAATTCAACTTTATCCCAGAGACACTGATTCATTAGGTTCACAATAGGGCCCAGAAATACATATATTAAAAAGTATTACAAATAATGTGAAAATTCATATAGATTTGGTGACTACTTACAGCACAAATAGGCCCAAGAACATTCTTCCATGACTCAAGTGAGCTGTCTTCCCTCGTACAACTCCCCACCCTGACATAACTGATTTTTCAAAAGTTAAATCCACCTTTTACACATTTTTTCTGACGTATCTTAATTATGCAACTATAACATGCACACAACAGATCTACATGAACAGTAAAGACTGTTCTCTTTACCAGCACAAAGACTATAGTGAGTGTTTTTTTTTTTTTTTTAAGCTACTTTTCTTTTCATAGAAGGCATTATTTGGCTGGCAGGTTTTTCAAAATTTAGTATTAACTTCTGATAAGAATACTTTTAGTTTTTCACTCATCATATGCAATTTTACAGAAGTAAATGCTTTTAAAATTAAACTTTAGAAAAAGTACTTTATTTCAAGACAACACAATTCGGATAACAAAAAAAATAGGAGATAAACATCACACAATGTTAATGGGAAAACATTAAAGCAATCGATATTTAAAGGAGCTATGTTCTACCTATAAGACATTCCATTGACTTATGATCCATTTTCCCACTATTTCTATTGAGAAAAACTGCTAGATGAAGGATTTATGAGATTTGCTAAAAATTGGAATAGAATTTTCTTAGGCTGTAGGAACATCTCGATGTGTTATAAATAGAACAGACTGTCACAGTTTTGAGACTGGTGGTTCCAACCACGCCCGAGTAAACAGTCTTAAATGTCCTCTAACGTATTATTCTGTCTTCTGTCACAGTATAATTTGCTATTGATAGCTGTCAATTCAGACAGGCCATTTAAATGCCTAAGTTCTTGCAATTAGTAAATATTTTAATGTCAGAGAAAACAAGCAAACATTACAAACGTCTACATCCTCTGCCAAAAGATTACAATAACAGCTCACTGAAAAAGGCTTACGGATGTAAAATGTGCTTTTGAGAAATAAGTAAGAAGGAAGGTAATGCCCAATGAAGAACTCAATCATATTCTGACTGTAGCCATATGTTCATGGAACTGACATGGAACATTTTACCGCAAAATGTCTTTATATACTGTATACTGACAGAATAAAAAACCTATAGGAGAAGAAGCCAGGCTAGCTCTACTAGTTTTATGGATATAACGAAGGGCAACACTTCTAAAAGGTCAATGAGTAAACAAGGTATTTATGCCAGTTAACAATATGACCTAGACAGCTGAACAAAATAGTAGATAAATCTGTATTTTTACAGCACTAAACGCAATTTCCAAATTAGCATATACTTTTACATGAAGTATTACTTTTTCTATATTCAACAACAAATATAGTATAACTAGTAGAGGAATTATTTCTCTCCAACTTCGAAAGCTGTGAATAAATAAACGTGCCAGTGACCTATAATAGGTAAGTATTTATTTGACTTCTGTGGCAAAATAATAAACTATAGCTGTATTTTGAACACAGCATCTAAATATGAAACAATGCCCTATTTTTATCTCCTATAAATTGGACATAAAATGTACATAGCCTGGGATTTTATTTTTCCCTTTTGAGAGTAAATTTGAACTGTATGAATAACTTGCTTATTCCCAAGGAAATGCAGTGCACCAAATCAAGACAAATGAACTTCAAACAAATTTGGTGTTCTCGACAATTTGCAAAGACATAAAGAGGCAGTAACACATGAAATTCTAACAGTACCAAGTTATCTTTGTCTACTGAATACTCCAAAATGGAAAAACATCCAAGCACTGTGGAGGAAGAAAGAATATCCAAACTATAGCAACAGTGAGTTTTTACATAAAATTAATACTATAGTGACAGTCAAAATGCATAATTAGAAATAATTGGGAGGCTCTCTGCTATCCTTAATTATATAGTATTTTGTGTTATTTTGGATAGGCGAAGATATTTGAAGAAATTCAAAAACAGTGCTATAGCATATGGAAAAGACATCATAATCTACATAGGTACAAGCTGGCCATTCTTTATGGAAGCAGATAAGGAAAAATCAGACAGCTTTAAAGAAGTAGGAAGTGAAGGGAGTTGTTCTATTAGGTATATCAGTTTGATAATATACCCATTAATTATGTCTGTTAACCACAATAGAAAGCAACAGGAATATTTTTTCAACCCAAAGTCTTCTTTTCAGTGTCTCCAATGCTAGGGAAATAGTGTTCCTCTTTTCAGAATAAGCAATATTTTCAGGTTTTTATAGAGCATATACCTTTTAGAAAAAGGTTGTCAAAAATGACCAAATACAAACAAAATTTCTGTCTTTTTAAATGATGAGGGGCCAAAAAATAACATGAGTTTAAAACTGGTAAAGAATTTTCTCATTATGTGAGTCATATTCATCTCCAGCTTTGCTATTCAAATGCCATCTTCACAAATATAGCTATTTTGGCCAGCTATCAACATTTATTGTCTGTCTCTGTGACCTAAATCTATAGATCTCTGTCTCTAGATTTGCAGACCTTGATGGTCAGAACGGGCAAATGAGATGCTAAGAACAAAAAAGAAAAGAAATCCAAAAAAGATAGCCATTGATTCAAAAGCCAAGACAAAAGAATTAATGATTAGAGTATCTAGGCCCAAATATTTGGAAGTAAATGCATCTCATTAATTTTATTTCAATTCTCTACATAGTTTGAAGAAATAAAAGATTTGTGTTTGCTGAAGCATTTTAATAACAAAGAACAGTATGGCCTATAATTACATATTCTTCTACATATTCATTTATGTATGGTCATGACATATTTACATGTGACTACAGACTTGGTTAACATGTAAGAGTAAATTGCAGTAAGATGCCTCCACAA
Organism: Piliocolobus tephrosceles; assembly: GCF_002776525.5. Classification (NCBI taxonomy): domain Eukaryota; kingdom Metazoa; phylum Chordata; class Mammalia; order Primates; family Cercopithecidae; genus Piliocolobus; species Piliocolobus tephrosceles. The sequence goes on along the minus strand of NC_045438.1, from coordinate 4,000,443 downwards.
ATGGGGGAAAAATGCACATTTCAATGAATGCAAATATATACTGAACACCTAAAATGTGACAGTATGTGATAAATGAAATCTTCTAAGTCATTAAAGTTTCAATGCCAAAGTTCATGTGTTGATTATTCTCAATTTAGATTGAGATAACTTGTACTAGATTTACTACTTGGAAAATGTGCCCAAGTAAAATAGAAATTTCTTGAATTATGGTCCAGAATAAGTCACATAACAATGGCTGAGAAAATCTAACAATCTAGAGATTCTAATGGGTTATGGAACAACTGAAGTTATGTCTGTAGGAATACAAAATAAAGTTTATAACCTCTGTCAATCAATCCATCAGGCTCATACATTTATTGATAAATAATACAACCAAAAGACAAAGACGACTGTATATAATGGCAAATCATTTACTACTTTTACTTTGATTTTAAGAAGTAACAATAAAATTAGGAGGTATAAAGCTAAACATTTTTCAGCAAAAGATGTCCAATGGCTTCCCATCACACTTAGAATAACTACCTCACAATTCCTGACTCCAGGCTAACAGACTGTGCTGTTCTTAGAGCATACCAGTGATATAAAGGGCACTTGTTGCTCCCTTTGCTTGAAATGCTCTTGCCCTGGATGTCCTCATTCAGATCCCTGTTCAAATATTGCCTCTTCAGGAAAAACATCACGACCACTCTATTAAATGTAGCACTCTCTAGCCTACTTAATTTTTTAAAATAACATTTTTAACAGCAATTTTTTTCATAGCACCTGGCATTCATTATATTGGTTTTGTATTCTCTTCAACTCACCCCACTAGAATGGTCAGGCATGTGACTTGTTCACTGATGAATCTTTGTAATTTTTGAAGGATTAATTTACCAAACAGCAAAAACTGGAAGATTAATATTAAAGAATTTGCAACTCTACCTCAGTGCTATACATATTATCTTTCCATACAATATATGCATGCTTTAATATCCGCAGGTTAAATAAGCATTAAGAGTATATCAGAATATAACTAAACTAAAATAAGCACAAAATATTCCTTACCTGAATTTCTAAAATCATTCTGTCAATCTCATCTTGTTGGCTGTCTATTATCTAAAACAAACAAACAAAAAAATACATCTGATTCAAATAATTTTTACATGGCTTCTTAAAAGTACCAACATTGCAAGAAAACATAGCACAGAAATTTATAAATTTATTGTTAAGAAGGGTCTTTTTAAAAACCTGAAAGTATCCTTATGATTTGGATCACACAAGTATAAAACCACAAAAGACTTCCTCTAGTTCTTGATAAAACTTTTCTCCAATTTATACAATTTTTAAGAATAACTTTGAGACAGACTGAATAATTAAGGAAGGAAAAAGATACCCTTTGGTTTTGACTTTTATTTCAATTATTTAATTTGGTTTGAATTGCTATGGTCCTTCAAACAAAGACATTCAAACTAGAAATTATATAAGCAATTAAATATTAACAAAAGATAAATCACATAAAGTAGCTATAAATTATTTATCTATACACACATATCCACTTAGTATGGATTTCACGTTTATGATCAAGGTATCTACTGACCTTACTAGCAGTCTCATTTTGTTGTCTGAGATTATCATTTTCATTCTGAAGCTGTTTTGCATCTAACATGGGAAGGCGGATTCCATCTTCAAGGCATCTTTCTACTTTTTGTTGCAAACTATTTCAAAAGACAATTATATGATGAAAATAAGCTGTATTTGCTGATTTTGGTAATGATTTCAACATAACTGATGTCCTTTTTAGGTTCTACATTTTTTAATCAACCAATAAGCAAGACCCACAGACAGTATATGAAAAAGTGTTATCTATATTTCATACAAGTAAGAAGGGTCCATAGTTAGCTAGAGGCTGATCATCTTTTCAGAAATGGCAAATTTGAGACCAGAGTTGCTCAGTATGTGACATCCTTAGGCCCAGATGAAGTTCTTCATTACCCAAATCTGAGCTCTGAAGTCTAACTCGTGTTCTTTACTTTTCCTCTAAAAGCAGGGTTTCTTGATTAAGATGACTGTTACACAGAACCTAAGAATATGTATACACATCTTTTGTCCTTTATTCTAAACTCAGCAGAAGTTTGCTTGTAAGAATAGCTGTTGCCTAAACCATAAGAAAAGCTGTTGCCTAAACCATCAGAATTACATTTCCCTTTCATTTCCTTTTTTTTTTTTTTTTTTTTTACTTTTACTTTAGGTTTATAGGTACACATGCTGGTTTGTTACACAGATAAACTCGTGTCATGGAGGTGTGCTGCACAGATTATTTTGTCACCCAGGTACTAAGCCTACTACCCAAGTTATTTTTTCTGCTCCTCTCCTTCCTCCCACCCTCCACCTTCAAGTAGGCCCTAGTGTCTGTTGTTCCCTTCTCTGTGTTCGTGAGTTCTTCTTCATTATAACTTGACTGAACACTTTCTTATGCTGTCCATGGAACACAGTTGCATTTTAGAAGGGGAAACAACAAAAGTAAGACTGCAGATTCAAAATAAAAAGGCAAAAGGGGCAGAGGGGGAAGGTGCTAGAAAGGAAGAATAGTAATGTTTGGTTAAAAGAAGTCACATCATTAGACAATAATTACCAAAACAAAACCAAAATAATAGCAGCAAGAAACCGGAAATAGCTCTACGTTAGCTTGAATCATACTCAAGCTTTGCAGAGTACTAAAAGGAAGACTTCCTATAAATTGGGTTTTGATATTTTCATTATTTTTCTTTTTTTCAAGAATTATGGCTATTCTATGCTTTGTCTTTCAAAAACAGAAGAAATGCCCTATCTAGATTGTGAAAAGAGAACTGACAGTCCTAGATGGTACAAGAAGGGCCTCAGATGTTTACAAATAATGGTGCCAGAGAAATCTGTATTTATTATCGATGTAGTATACTGCTGTGTAATATACTGTCATAATTATTTGCTTTTTTCAGTCTAAAGTGTAAAAAAAAAATATTTCTATTTCAGAATGAGTTTTTTGTTTTGTGCTTTGTTTTACCAATTCAGTGTCAAGACACTACTTCCAGACATTTCATGAGAAACAATATGCATTAAAAATATTAAAGTCTTTCAAATAAAAAAAATGAGCCGGCTATGAAGAGAAGAACTGTCATGGCAAAATACCCAATAAATTTTATTTCATATATACATTTTTAGGTTATATAACATGTTTAATTCAAAAAGTAAAGTATCTCTTAAAGTGGTACCTACTACTGCATTACTAAGGAGCTCACCCATCTTTTTTACTTTAATTTTCATGTCTAATGGGAAGCTTTTCTTATTTATTGTATAAATTGCAAAGGCTCTTAAGTATTCAGAGAACAGGAAGCTTAGGAATATTACATAAAACAGATAAATGTAATTATATAATTCACAGTCACAGATACTTCTGAAGTTCTTTGGAATTCAAGGAATATTATATTATAGAGCTGAAAAAACTGTGATACCATCCTCAACCCTTTGATCTTTCATATCTATTTGAAATCAAGAGAAATTTTCAGACATGGTATCATCTCTGATAGTATCAAGATGAAATTTAAAAGTGGAAAACGTTATCTGAAATGCACCGTACTAAATCTTTCCAAAACAAGAATATGAGGCTCAGTGTTTCCACAGAACCTAATAAAAGATAAAGTCTGAATAAAAGAGAAAGCATATAATCATATAAATATGTAAAAGCACACAACAGAACAAAGCAACATTCAAATTATTTTCAGGTGTTGCTAATTCTGTTCCTAAAGCAACATAGCTTTAATTTATAATTATAACGCTCTATATGACAGAACAGATACAGTGTCTCTTTTCATTTTATCAGTAAAGGTGAAAGAAAAAGCTATATGGTTGAATTAGTGCAGATCAGGAAGCTGTTCTGACACTAAAGAACAGGGCATAAGATGAAAAGTTATAGAAAGGAAAAATTAAGAACAAGCAGCAGAAAATAGGAGACAAAAGCAGAATTAAAGGTATATGATTTTTTTTGGGAGCTGAGATGATGAGAAACATGTGTTTTCTCAAACTGAATTGTCCCAGAAATCAAAATTTTTTTTGCACTGAAACCCAAGGAAAAAAGTAGGACAAGGCATATTTAAGACTCAAAAGTGGTAGTAAAGCAATATTGATATGAAATTAACACGGAATCAGATGGATTTTTATTTAAAAGCTAAGAATAAATTGAATTGTAAATTTGATGTAAGTATGAAGATTGCATTTCTTGCATTTCGCTTCTGTTCCTTTGTTGTTTTATTCTTCAGGATAGTTTTATCTATTTATAGTTGGTAATATTAAGGTTTAAGTTTTGTAAAACAGAACATCCATATCTATACATATAAAATACTTCCTTAGGTTTTTCAGGGATCCAATATTAATTTCCAAGTTTAATAAACACAAACTGAATTTGCAAATGGTACTTACAACTGTATTAATTGAGTCCCATGAGGCAAGATATGTAAGTAAATCTGGAAGATAGATGGCAAAACTGCTGTATCTTTTACTTGCAGTAAAGTGAAATAGGAGCCAATTACTTCAATTTGATATATTCCATTAAGGAGTGCAGTTTGAGTATTTTGCTGGCCCCTTTTTTGTTATTTACAATTTTTACTTTTTTTTTTATAAAGCCATTAGATAAAGGGTTTGTATTAATATTTTCAGTCTTCATTTGTATGAGTTTTTATTTTTACTATTTTCAACAGAAACTTTCGGCAAGATATCAATATATTGTTGAGCCTCCCTAATCCAAAAACCTGAAATCTGAAATGTTTCAAAATCCAAAACTTTTTGAGCATGGAAATGATGCTCAAAGGAGATGCTCATTGGAGCATTTCAGATTTTGGATTGTCAGATTAGAGATGTTCAGTGGTTAAGTACTTGGCAAATATTCCAAAATCCGAAAAAATCTGAAATCTAAAACATTCCTGCTCACAAGCAGTTTGGAAAAGGGATGAGCATCTTGTAGTACATCTTTAAATTAAGTAGAGTCAAATAACTTATAAATTAGTTTAAGTAAAATGTTTTATGAAAAATATGAATAAAATAACATAAAAGGATTCAGAAAATTTTCTTACCTCTGAACAGTAGTTACTAACTCCTTTTCTTTCTTTTTCTGGCATATTAACTGTGTCTCTTTATCTTGACACTGCTTTTTGATCTCTTCAATTTTTTTTTCTGTATCTATCAAAGCCTCTTGTAAATTCTTATTTTTTTCTTCCAGAATCTGCAGCTAAGGAGAAATTGTTTACAGTTCATTACACATGAAATATTAAATATGCTTCTATTAGAAACTGTTACTGTGTTGGCAGGGATTGACAGACTTGTAGCTAAAAAAAAGAAATCACACTGCATTTTATCTAGAGTATTTAACACTCCATCTCCTCTGTGTGAAAGGCACCTACAAGAATGGAATTACAAGGACGAGAATGGGGTTAGAAATTTGTAGAAGATGGAGAAAGGTTAATATTCTCATTTTAAATTTATTTTTCTTTTTAATCGTAATAAATATATAACTTTATACTGTCTTAACAATTTTCAAGTGTACAGTTCAGTTGTGTTAAGTATATTCACATTGTGCAACTAATCTCCAGAACTCTTCATCTTGCATAATTGAAACTCTGTATCAATTAAACAACTCCCCATCTATTCCTCCCCCCATTGCCTGGTAACCAACTTTCCACTTTCCGTCTCTCTGACTGAATTCTTAAGGGTATCTCATTAAGTGGAATCACACAGTATTTGTCTTTTTGTGACTAGCTTATTTCACTTCGCAAAATGTCCTCCAGGTTAATCCATATGATAGCATGTGTCAGAGTTTCTCTCCTTGTTAAGGCGAATAGTATTTCACTGTATGTATATACCACCTTTAGTTTACCCATTTATCTGGTCATGGACACTTGGGCTACTTCCACCTTTTAGCTATTGTGAATAATCATGTTATAAGCATGAGTGTACAAATATCTGCTCAAGACCCTTAACTGCCACCCCAATGGATGTTAGGTATTTTCTTACATATTTTCTAATACACATTGCCCTCTGTTCCTGCTCATGCAACTTCCTGCAGTCCTTAAGTTCCTTCCTGACTCTAATCTTAGTTTTTACAACTTATAAATTAATGTAAAATAAACAGAGAATGCAACATAGGTCTTAAAGTATGCACAGTGACACTCCTTAGATTAGACTAATGATTCTCGAGTGGGGATGATTTTACCCCCAGAGGACATTTGGAAATATCTGTTTACGTTCTGGGTTTGGGATAAAGGAGAAGGAGCATTGCTATTGGCACTTAGTGGGTAGAGGGCAGATATGTGGATGTAGAAGTACACCCTTCAATGATCAAGGCAGACCCCTGTAACAAAAAATTATCTGCCTCCAAATGTCAATAGTGCCGAGGTTGAGAATCCCTGGCTTAGAACAACTCTGGGAAGAGAATGAAGAGTAGATCTAGTGGATTTATAAATAAGGTTTCAAGACAGTGAGCCTCACCTGAGTTAGGAGAAAGACTCTGAGGTATTGTTAAGAAAAGAAAAAAAAAAAAAAAAGTAGAAGTCAGAGGAGTGAATTGAGGTCATAGGTCAAGGTGAAAGGAAAAAATATACATATAAAGGTTAAGAAGAATGAAGAAAATAAATATCTAGAAAGATACTCAACAAAGGTCTTGTCGAGCCTTGGTGAATCCTAGAGACTGTTGGAAAGCACCAGAACTGGGGATGTTTGCATGTGTGCGTATGGGGTAGCGGTTGGCAGACTGGTTTAGAAAGTAACTTCCACAGTAGTTAACAGAGTTACAACACTGTTAATAAGATAATCACTTATTAACAGACAAGAAATATCTACTTATGCATGCTTAAACAAAGTTTCTTATTAGAATTAAGTCCCCAAAACAGCAATTAAACATAGATTTAATTTATAGTTAGCCAAATTTCTAAAGAGTCTAGTTAACATGTTTTCATGTCATTTAAAGATAAGCATTTTATTTCATGTTACCTGTAGACTCTGACTCTGTACATCATCTAGAGTTGGAAGATCAGCCAGATACTTTTCCAAGGTCTCGATTCTTCTCTGCTTTTCTTTATTTTGTTCGGATTCCTTCTGGCATTTCTTTTTCAGACTACTAATGTACCGATCTCTAGTTTTAAGCTAAAGAAAACAATTACGAATCTTCATTAGTTTTGAGTCATTAAAAGACATAACAAAACCAACACTTTACTATTAGACACTGCTGAATTCACCAACAGTTTCAGGTTATAGCAAAGGCCACTAGCAACTCAATTAAGATTTACCTTATTTCATTCTAAGATTTACACTTGCCGGGTGTGGTGGCTCATGCCTGTAATCCCAGCAGTTTGGGAAACCGAGGTGGGCTGACCAGCCAACATGGCAAAACCCTGTCTCTACTAAAAAGATACCAAAAAAATTAGCTGGGCATGGTGGCACGTGCCTGTAGTCCCAGCTACTTGAAAGGCTGAGGTATGAGAATTGCCTGAACCAGGGTGGCAGAGGTTGCAGTGAGCCGAGATCGTGCCACTGCACTCCTGCCTGGGCAACTGAGCAAGACTTTGCCTCAATTTAAACAAAAAACAAACAAAAAAAGATTTACACCTAAAAAAATTTATGTCACTGAAATCAAGAGTTTAGGGGGTATTTGCTTTTACCATGGATGGCATCCTATAAATTGCCATCAATCAGGGGGCAGTAGTGATGTAGTTTTTATTGCCTACACATGTGCAAATTTGGTCAAGGCTGTTCATATCCTTGTAATTTCAATATTGTTATATATATGTACAAACTATGTGTTGAGTTTAAATGATGTCTAAAATGCCTAAATAATGTTGCATTACAATTTAGTATGGAACAATGTCACTGGGTGCCCAGACAGGCACAGAAAAAGCCTTTGAAATCAGTGAAGTACTCATCTCTGAAGGAATGACTCCGATTTCTTAGTTTTTGCATAGCTATACCCAAATGCTTTACATGAACGAAGAGAGGAAGATACTGCAAGTAACTAAAACTATTTCGTTATTAACAGACTTGCAGAGAAATTCCTTATCGTGCACCAAACAATGCAACTAAAGCTGAAAGAATATACCAAATACTAAAGCAGATAATGGACTAGTGAAACTAATTCACACCTCAAGCAACACTACTGTTTAAGGCACTGTGTCATAATTGAATTTGCAGCATATTTTCTTTCTAAAAACCATAAAATAAAGGTGTCTTACTATTGATGTCATTTTAAGATTGATAAAGTATGGTAACTGAACACTTATTTCACACATGGTATGTACACACATGATAATGATTCTAGTAAATCCCAATGCATACAGGCTGAAAGTCAGATTTTCAGGTACTTTTTACTCACCATTCTATGAAATATGCAATCTTTAAATTTCATATCTCACAGTCAAAGCTCTTCCACATTTACTCCTATTTACCTTAAATTACCAATCTTCCAAACATTTAATCCTCTTTTCAAACTTACAGCGTTCTAAAATATTTTTACAGTGTTTTCCCAAATTCACTGGGAAAATAACTGGTAATAATTAGCAGTAAGATGGGTTATTCTTTCAAATTTTATTAAAGCTAATACTTGTTCTTTAGCTTTAATAAAATTTGAAAGAAACTAGTTTCTTTCAGGCATTTTCTAATTTCAGGTCTAATGTATAACGATTTTTAAAACTTCATGTGGAAAAATCATTCATTTCACCAGTGATGTTAAAAGGAGCAACACTGGTAAGACAAACACATCCTATTATTTATTGAGGGTTTCTTAGGATTAAAGGTAAATGTGCTGGTGTGACAGTTTACCCTGTGATCTATCAGAATGGAAAACCTTACATACTGTTGGCACTGGTGGTGACCATATAATACAACTCCCTTAATACAGGTGAGGCCCAAAGATCTTTAGTGACTTAACAAGTCATAAAATCAGAAGTGGAATTTGAATCTAGATCATCTGACTGAAAATCAACTTTCTTTCAGTTCTTCCTTATGACTCATTATCAGGTTCTTATTTCAGTAACCAGCTGTGCTTGGATTCCCCATCAACCAAGCCTGCTCTTGCCTTAGCAAATGATCCTGTACATTACACAGGTAAACATGATAAAGCAACCTATGTTTACTTAATGCTAACTTGGACTCAACTGTCTAAATGTATTAAATGTGACAAAATGATGCCTCAAAAAGCAGTGACTGGCATAGGTCTGCCTGTGTGCAAAGATGTCCTACTCTTCTTCTTTTTCTTTTGGTTGGCCAACTCTCTTTGCTGTCACATCAAGCTTGCTTCCCTTGATCACAAATTGCTGCCAACACTCCCCTACGGGACACTGTCTCTGTTATTTGTTGGTCACATGTTGATCATACATATTCACTGGGTTTTGGGTTTTTTTTCAGCCCTGCTCACAGATGACAAGCTCTTTGTTTTGTTTTTTTGGTGTTTCATTTTTTTTAAACTGCCAAGTTTTGTGTTGTTCCATACAAATAGAGATTACTCAAGTCTGAACTGCATTAATCACCTCCAGATAAATGAGGTGTCATTAACAAATCTTCTCTATTCTATTCATACAAGGCTAAGTTTTTCTTTTCAAAGAGGAATGATGCAATACTGATATCATTCCTAGAAGGTAATAGATATCATTCCTAGAAGGTAATAGGAAGGACAAGTTTTATAAGAGGTTCACAAATGGTTACTTTTCTTTATTGTCTGTCTCTTTAAAGAAAGAACTCAAAAGAATTCTATTATTATTACCACATTGTTTTTTCTGTCATAGAATCTGTCTTTGATAAGGATTACAGAGTAAATGCCAAAAGAAACAATATGATCCAATCTTGTGTGGACCCAAAGTGCTGTTTGTTTAGTTGATTTGTTATCAAGGAGCCTGTTCTTTCTAACCTATGTGCTCCCTTCAAGAACTCAAGTCATCTCCATATGCTCTGACACAAACTCTGCCCTCTACATTTATTCCCTCTCCTCAAATTTCTCTGGTATATACATTTCCATTCTTAACTGCCTCACTCACACAGAAGCTACTCCTTTTCCAAGAGTAGCTCTACCATATTTGCATCTGTTTTCAACCCTTCCCTATGTCTCTTATGAACTTGCTCCATTATGCACACACTCTGACAACTTTGATCTCTCTCTCATTGTTTTTTCCCTAGTCTACCTTACTGTTTTCTCTTCCATCCTGGCAAAAATTACCTGAAAGAATACATTCAATATGCCAGGCACCATGAATGGTGCTACATATGCCACAGTGACACATTCAAATACAATCCCCCTGCCTTCAAGGAGCTTAGAGAGAAATTTAAAAAATAAGGATTATACAAATTGGGTTGAGCCCTAGAAAAAAAAGAATAAAATTCTATAAGCATATGAAAGGAGGAGTAGAAGGGAAAAATATTAAGCTAGATTTGAACAAATAAATAGATGACCTGAAAGTGGGAGAAAAAAAGCAGCCACGTATTTACCATGCAAAAAGGCCACTCTATGTAAAGATCCTGATACCAGAAACAAAGCCTGAGCAGTCTGAGCAACTGTAACACCCAGGGTATCAATACACAGTTTATCAGAGGAAGATTGGCAGAACCTACGGATATATAATTAGGAAATGTATTTCAGGCCATGGGAAGAATTTGATTTATATTTTTAAAGACCTGGGGAGTAGTGTCAGCAAGATGGCAGAAGAGCAAGTCTTGGACTCTCCTTCCCCCCAAAATGTGGATTCAATTAAAAAAATAATAAAACCCCCAACATGGACAAATTCCCTTTTTAAGAAATCCAAAAACTAGTCAAGAAGCTATTGTATGGCGTGAACCCGGGAGGCGGAGCTTGCAGTGAGCCGAGATCTCGCCACTGCACTCCAGCCTGGGGACACAGCGAGACTCCGTCTCAAAAAACAAAACAAAACAAAAAAGCTATTGCACTCTGGGTGAATGCAAAACCAGGCACATTGAAGCAATTAAGGAAATGCAAGACACCTACTGTAATCCTACCCCCAATACAGCATATGATCAGAAGGAAACCTGCTGGGAAAGAAAATAGTTGGATCACACATTCAACATCCCAACTTTTCTGGGTGCTGTTCAGAAGACTGGCTTCTGCCTTGCCTGTCTTGGAACACAAATAGGACCATGACACTCTTGCTGCCTGGGATCAGTGAGATCAGAGATGAGGCTAGCAGTTTCCATAGTTCACAGCTCCAGCTCAGCACACAGCAATGAGTGGAGACAGACTGAAGTTTCTCCGTGTACAGGGAAAGCAATGGACAGAACATCCAACAATCTGACTTTTCAGAAGTCTGGTCAAGAGACTGGCTGAAATTTCGCTTGTCTGAGTACTGATGGGACCTAGAATACTCCTGAAGCCTGAAGGACGCTAAGAACAAAAAAAAAAAAGAGTTAAACTAGTACAAAGATATGAAAAGCCCCCCTCTCTGGCAAGACTGATTAGTGAGGGTCTTCCCCTGTTTAAGGCTAGTCTGTGAGGAGTGGAAGTGATAGCTATTTTATGTAATATACAGGTATCAACTTAAAGAGTGAGGAGAAATTGGTCGGGTGCGGTGGCTCACACCTGTAACCCCAGCACTTCGGGAGGCCGAGGCGGGCGGATCATGAGGTCAGGAGATTGAGACCACGGTGAAACTCTGTCTCTACTAAAAATACAAAAAATTAGCCAGGCTCAGTGGCGGGCGCCTGTAGTCCCAGCTACTCGGGAGGCTGAGGCAGGAGAATGGCCGCGGACCTTGCAGTGAGCCAAGATCGCGCCACTGCACTCCAGCCTGGGTGACAGAGTGAGACTCTTTCTTAAAAAAAAAAAAAAAGCAAACAAAAACATAAAGTGGGAAAAAGACACCCTACTAACAAATGGTGCTGGGATAAAGCTGGATCCTCATCTCTCACTTTATACAAAAATCAGCTCAAGATGGATCAAAGACATAAGTCTAACACCTGAAACCATAAAAATTCTAGAGGATATAACAACATCAAAAAAACTCTTCTAGACACTGGCTAAGACCAAGAGTTTGTAACCAAGAACCCAAAGGAAATGCAACAAAAATAAAAATAAGTAGATGGGGTCTCATTAAACTGAAAGGCTTCTGCACAGCAAAAGAAATAATCGTCAGAGTAAACAGACAACCTATAAAGTGGGAGAAAATATTTACAAACTATGCATCCAACGAAGGACTAATATCCAGAATCTCTAAGGAACTCAAACAAATCAGCAAGAAAAAACAAATAATCCCCATCAAAAAGCGGGCTAAGGGCATAAATAGATAATTCTCAAAGAAGATACACAAATGACCAACAAACATATGAAAAAATGTTCAACATGACTAATTATCAGGGATATTCAAATTAAAATCAAAATGAGATACCATCTTACTCCTGTAAGAATGGTCATAATTTAAAAATTTTTTAAAATAGATGTTGGTATGAAATAGAAGGGGATGTTTTTACACTGCTGGTGAGAATGTAAATGAGTACAACAACAAGGGAAAACAGTGTCGAGACTCCTTAAACAACTATAAGTAAGACTACCATTTGATCCAAATGTACAATGTTTAGGTGACAGGTACACCAAAATCTCAGAAAAAAACACTAAAGAACTTATCCGTGTAACTAACCACCTGTTCCCCAAAAACTATGGAACTATAATTGAAAAAAATAAAGTAAGCACTGATGAGCAAGAAAAAAGAAAATCATGGCGATATGCACTATGACCACTTGAATGGAAGGCTCAAAACTAAGCTGAGTAGATTAAAAGAGAAGCCTAAAACCACGGCTGCCACTATGCAGCTCATGGATCTGGACTTCTTCAATAAATTAGGGCTAGCACATGTCCTACTTAATCGTGAATGATACTAAAATGGAATAAAATATGTGAAAATACTTTTAATAAAGGCAGAAAGATCAAACAGTGTTCCTGTCTGTGTATTTGGCTTTTAGCTTCTTATTCTGGATCGGGGCTTCGGTTTAATAACTTAAGCTGCATCACTATTAAAGATAGGCCACCTTCATTTACCAACCCTTTATGCCCAACATGCCAAAAAAAAAAAAAAAATGAAATCATAGATTCAATAAGGAAAAGAACAGTTATTTGGTGTATGCAATTGATTTTTTAAAATATTTCACTATTTGTTATAAAGATATACAAGAGCATTTCTATCCTCAAAGAAAATCCTTGGATTTCTGCAGATAGCAGAACGCTTTTCAAAAGTTACTACAAATTTAATCACCTCCACATAAGCGTATATATAACCTTGGTATGACACCTGACAGGGTAAATGACAGACACATAATTATATGCTGATGAAATGTTGACCTAATTCAATTCTATTACAAATACCTACTTTTTCCTCCAGTTTCTTCTTCTCTTCACTAAATAGGCTTAGTCTTTGTTTGAGAAACTCATTAAGCTGTAAAACTTCTTTCTCAGTAGATGCAAGCTTTTGCTCAAAGTCCCCTTGTTGGGAATGGGAAACTGATTCCTCTGAAAATGGTGTCTGGAGTGAAGTGTTCTCATATTGTGGCTGTTAGGAAAGAAAGAAGGAGGTAAAAGACTTTACAAGTTTGTCTTGAACAAATGTGAGCAAATTGGAAATGAAGTGTAATATAAGGAGTACATATAGGCTGTATGAACAGACACACCTTGATTTAAATTCCAGCTCTTTTGCTTCCTAGTTATGCACCATAATTAAAGGAAATTATTTATTATCTCAAAACCCCAGTTTTCTCATCTCTAAAACAGAAACAATAAAGCCTACTTTGCAGCATTTTTTGAAGAAAGATAAAGTATGTAAGACTCCCAGCATATAGGAGAAACTTCATGAAAGACAGCTATTATTTGACTTAAAAGTACACTTCAACATGTAAATAGTACTATATATATATTAATCATATAAAAGTGAAAGTTCTAAGTAAATGAATAAAAACTAAAGAAAAATGTCTTCACAGGTAATCACTTCCAGCTAATACTAAATTCAATATGCACTAATAGAATGTTTCTCTAACTAGAAAGTAAGATCCATGATTCAGGGATTTTTGTCCATCTCAAAGTGTCCATCTTATATTCCCTATTGTATAGAAAAAATGGCACAAAATAAGCACTCACAAAATAATTTTTGAATGAATAAATGTATTATTGCTTCTATGGGCAAAGCTTTGAAGGAAATTCTTCTCAAAGGGAAGATATTCCCTCTCCCCCATGTAGATTAAAATCTGGAAGAGGAAGGCAGGAAATACAAATATTCCTTCAAACAACTCAGCATGTGGTTAAGTGCTGTAAAAGATATCAACAAAGTACTGTAAAAGCAAAAAAAGAGGTTATTTTTCCATTTATTTAAAAAATATTTACTAAGCACATATGTTAGGCATTGTGCTAGATGCTGGGGATTCTACAGTTAATAAAATAAGATCCCACTAGTTTAATGTGTCACACACAAAAAGACCAAAAAAAAGACAATGGAAACTAAGTGCTAAGATAGTTATATGTGCAGTAGCTAAGGGAGGGTGTTACAGAAGTAAACTTGAACTAGGCCTTGAAGCACTGACACTTTCCCAAAAGGTAAGCATGCAATTCAACCATTACATAAATAGCATTTATCATGTCCAGGCTAATTCAAAGATGGCAGACTCACCCTTTACAAACTCAAATTTTAATCAGAGGCATAAGAGAAGCCTTTAGATGATAATATAGATCAGAATGAATATGGTAGCCAAATAAAGGCCATGTTAAGTACAAAATATTGAGAGGAAGTAGGATACATGAAGACATTGAGTGAATGACGGAAAGGCTTTTCTGGAGAGGTGGCTTTTGAGACAGATTTTGAGAAATAGGGAGATTCTGGCAAGAATGGAAAAAGGAACAGGCATTCTAGAAAGAACATTTTTAAAAAGGTTAAAAAGAATATACAAAGAGTATCTTGTCATGTTTATAGGTTACAAGTGGGCGGAATAAAAGGGAAAACTTAAAAATCTAGGTCGCAACCTTCTTGTAGAATTCCAAGAATTGTGAACTTGGCTTTGTAAATCTCTATATTCCCTGGCATTCAGTCTAGTGTCTAGACTCTCAGCAAGTCTGATGAAAGGGAAAAGAAGAGAGTAAAAAGACAAGAGAGTGCTAGAAGAAATAGGACAAAGCTAGACGCAGTGAACAAAATTCACTGAGAATGAATATGGATGTATCATTTAAAGAAATTATTCTAACTAATTTAGCTGAAAAGAAACAAGGAGCTGAAATAGAGCATGGAGAACTGAATGACGAAACCGGAAGCAGGGTGAGAAGATTTAGAGAAAATGATTGTTTAAAGATGTGAATGGAAAATTAATATTAAAGATAACCAAGGTTGAAGATTTTGTCTAAGTAACATGGAAGATTATATTCTGGGCAGAAGTAAATATAAAGAAGAACAGTCGGTTATATAGAAAAAATAGGTTATACTTAAGCAGATATACTTAATGTAACTAGAGTCTATGATTATGATTTCATTTGAACATAGAAGTAGAGATGGACATCAGGCAGAAAGGTAGATATGGAACTCAGGAAGATGGCTAGGCTATGAAACTATAATAAGTTAATACAGACTTCCAGTTTCTAGCCCGGAATGTAAAGAGGTCAAAAGTCACCACTCAGTCCTAAAAAATAAAATAAAAAGCTGAAAAATCTGAAATATCAACAAGTCTTCTAAAATCTATGAGAGAAATGAGGTCACAGGGCAAACTGTTGTCTCCAAAACTGGAAAAAAAGGATAGGTAGAAACAGAGGATCATAACCTAATAAAGCAAAACCCCATAAGCAGAAGAGCTAAGGTGGGAAAATCTGTAACTAATGAATTGCTAGAGACTTGGTGTAGACAAATCTGAGAGTTAAAAATGCCATGGGGATCCAGTCACACAGGAGGCTTCCACAGTCTGTGAGTTTTACCTCCAGGAGTTCTACAAGATCTTCAGTGAGTATCAGAGGAAAATCCCCTCCTGTTTCTGGCAAGGGGAGGGGAAAAGGAACCATTTAAAATATGCCAGAGCATTCTGTTCTTAAAAATGCCTGCCCTCGGGAGAAACTATTTTACCAGAGCCTAAACTGCTGGGGTTTTATCAGAGCTTAACCTAGTTGGGGTAAAGGAAATAAACCAACTCCAGCCAACTCCAGCCTTCCACATAGAGGAGGATTAATACACAAATCAAGCTCCTTTTGGCCTTCCCTGTGGAAATACCAACTCCATCGCCCTCCTGCCATCCTGTCCCGCCTAAGGGTGGGGAAAGATGAAATCTTAGAAAACTGAAGTTCAGGTCGGGTGCGGTGGCTCAAGTCTGTAATCCCAGCACTTGAGTAAAGAGGTGGGATTTACTCTACTCAAGAGGCCGAGACGGGCGGATCACGAGGTCAGGAGATCGAGACCATCCTGGCTGATCCGGTGAAACCCCGTCTCTACTAAAAAATACAAAAAAAAACTAGCCGGGCGAGGTGGTGGGCGCCTGTAGTCCCAGCTATTCGGGAGGCTGAGGCAGGAGAACGGCGTAAACCCGGGAGGCGGAGCTTGCAGTGAGCTGAGATCCGGCCACTGCACTCCAGCCTGGGCGACAGAGCGAGACTCCGTCTCAAAAAAGAAAAAAGAAAAAAAAGAAAACTGAAGTTCACAATCCAGAGGAACAAATTCACCAAAAGATTGAGACCTAATCACAGGACTATAGAATACTTCCCCCTTCCCTGTACACTTTACCGCTGCATTACTGAAGCTCTATTTACTACACTTACTAAACCTTGGACATCATGTCTACTTTCTACAAAAATCACAAGACATGCAAAAAGGCAAAAAAAGTTGAAAGAGACTGAAAACCATCAGACACAGAGTCAGATATGGCAAAAATGTCAGAATTATCAGACCAGGGATTTCGACAACTAGGATTAATAAGATTATGATAGAAAATGTAGACAGTATACAAGAACATAGAGATAATTTAAGGGTAGAGATAAAAGTTCTAGGAAAGAATAAAAAAGAAATGCTAGAGATTGAGAACACTAACAGAAATGAAGAATGTCTCTGAGGGACTCATTAGCAGAATAGACCTGGCTGAGGAAACAATTCCTGTACTTGGGGATATGACAATAGAAACTTCCAATAGTGAAAAAGAGAGAGAGAAAAAAAAAAAAAAAACCTTAAAAAACAATATACAAGAACGGGGGGAAAACTACAAAAGGTATAAATACATGTAATGAGAATAGAAGAGAAGAAATAGAGAAGGGAACAGATACTATATTTGAAGGAACCATAACTATTTCCCCAAATTAACATCAGACACCGTACTATAGATCCAGGAAGGTCAGAAAACACCAAGTAAGACAAACACTAAAACAAAACAAAACAAAACAAACAAACAAAAAAACAAAAAACAAAACTGCAAATAGGCATACTATATTTAAACATCAGAAAAGCAAAGATAAACTCCTGAAAAAAGCCAGGGTAAGGAGAAAACCTTACTAATAGAGAAACAAATTACATCCAGCTTTGCCTCAGAAACCATGCAAACATGGGAAGTGTTGAGAGAATCAAACCCGCAGCCTAGAACTCTGACCTCAGGGGTCCCCGGCCCATGGCCTATTAGGAACCGGGTTGCACAGCAGGAGGTAAGCAGTGGGCCAGCGAGTGAAGCTTCATCTATTTTTATAGCTACTTGCCATGGCTAGCATTACCTCCCAAGCTCCGCCTTCTGTCAGATCAGCTACATTAGATTCTCATAGGAGTGTGACCCCTATTGTGAACTGTCCATGTAAGGGATCTAGGTTGCGTGTTCCTTATGAGAATCCAATACCTGGTGATTTGAGGTGGAGCTAGAGGTGGTAATTCTAGCACTAGGAAGCGGCTGCAAATACAGATTAACATTAGCAGAGAGGTCTGACTGCACAGAGACCATAATAAATCAATTGCTTGCAGATGCATATCAAAACCCTATCAGTGAGTGACAAGTAACAATTAAGTTACATCTAGTGGCAGTCTTTGCAGTGGCAAGTGAGTTGATGTACTTCAATTATACAGTTGCATCTGGTGGCAGGCTTTAAGCTAGAATCCGACACTTATTTTAGTCTGAGTAAGGTCTGCCTATTATTTGATTTCCCGCTTCCATCCATGCCTCTTTCCCAACTGTGCACTTGTGTCAGTCACAGTCTCGGTAAGACCACAAGCTAACCCTAGCTAAAATGAATAAAAAACAAATGTCACTGGAGAGCTTCTTCGAAAGAAGGAAAGACTCAATGATGAGAGAGAGCAGAAGACTCTAAGACTGCCCACAATAAGAAAGCTACATTTAAAAGAGAATACCAAGAGTCCTACTTAAATGATGGGTTCACTGCAACAGGAGATTCACATTATAGATTTAACAGAAGATCCTGAAGAACCTAAAAAGACACTGAGTGTGGACCTACTGGGAATTGAGGCCTCCTAGCATTTGATTATGTATTATGCACATTTCCACTCTTAACTTAAAAACGCTTTCACAAGATATCAAATATTTGTAAACTGTGTTTTTAATTAAACTTCAGGGCTGGGCGCGGTGGCTCAAGCCTGTAATCCCAGCACTTTGGGAAGCCGAGACGGGCAGATCATGAGGTCAGGAGATCGAGACCATCCTGGCTAACACGGTGAAACCCCGTCTCTACTAAAAATACAAAAACTAGCTGGGCGAGGTGGCGGGCGCCTGTAGACTCAGCTACTCGGGAGGCTGAGGCAGGAGAATGGCGTAAACCCCGGAGGTGGAGCTTGCAGTGAGCTGAGATCCGGCCACTGCACTCCAGTCCGGGTGACAGAGCAAGACTCCGCCTCAAAAAAAAAAAAAAAACTAAACTTCAGAACAGTGAAAACAAACGAAAAACACTTTCCTGGAACTAATTATAGCAAGGTTACAGGACACAAGGTTAACACACAAAAGTCAATCATTTTTCAGTATGTCAACAATAAACAAGTGGAATATAAAAATTCACTACCATCTATATTAGCAACCAAAAAATAAGATAGGTATAAATCTAACAACATATGTTCAGAATCTATATGAAAATAACTATAAAATTCTTCTAAAAATGTTATAAGAAGAACTAAATAAATGAATAGATATTCCATGTTCATGGATAGAAGACTCAATACCGTGAACATGTTGTTTCTTTCCAATTTGATCTATAGATTCAACACAATCCCAGTGAAAATCCTAGCATATTACTTAGTGGATTCAATGAACTGATTCTAAGTTTATACAGAGAGGCAAAAGACCCAGAATATCCATCACAATATTAAAGGAAAAGAACGAGGTTTGAGTACTGACACTACCCAACTTCAAGACTTATAATAAGACTACAGTAATCAAAACAATGTGGTATTAGTGATAAAATATAAAATTAATCAATGCTACAAAATAGAGAGTCCAGAAATAGGACACATAAATATAGTTAACTGATTTTTAACAAAGAAGCAAATGCAATACAGGGGAAAAGACAGCCCTTTCAACAAATAGTGCTGAACAACTGGACATCCACATGGAATGGAAAGGAAAGAATCTAGACACAGGCCTTATATTTTTTGCAAAAATTAATTCAAAATGGATCACAGACCTAAAACACAAAACAATAAAACTCCAAAAAAAAGTAGAAAATCTAGATGATCTTGGCTATGGCAATGATGTTTTAGAAATAACATCAATGCCGAATCCATGAAAGGATGGACTGATAAGTTGGACTTCATTAAAATTAAAATTTTTTCCCTCCAAAAAACAATGGCAGGAGAATGAGAAAACAAGCCACAGACCAGGAGAAATATTTGTAAAAGACACATCTGATCTAAAAACAAACAAAAAAACAAAAAAACCTGTTATCCAAAATATACAAATAACAGGCCAGGCGCAGTAGCTCACACTTCTAATCACAGCACTTTCGGTGGCCGAGGCAGGTGGATCACTTGAGGCCAGTAGTTCAAGATCAGCCTGACCAACCTAGTGAAACCCTATATCTCACTAAAACTACAAAAATTAGCTGGGTGTGGTGGTTTATGCCTGTAGTCCCAGCTACTCAGGAGGCTGAGGCAGAAAAATCACTTGAACCCAGGATGTGGAAGTTGCAGTGAGCTGAAATTGCATCACTGCACTCCAGCCACAGCAACAGAGAGAAACTCTGTCTCAAAAAAAGAAAAAAAAAAATCATATCTACATAATGAAGCCTCCATTAAAAAACAAATAATAGTAGGTCTACAGAACTTCTAGATAGCTGAATATGTACAAGTTCCCTCCTGAAGGGTGGCACCCCTGGAGATGGCATGGAATCTCTGCATTCCTTATCTCATACCTTCCCCTATGTATCTCTTCAATCTAGCTGTTCATTTCTATCTTTTCTAATATCCTTTATAACAAGTGGGTAAGTGTAAGTAAAATGCTTCTGAGTTCCAGCAAGTTAATCAAACCCAGGGAGGGGGTTATGTGAACTCTGATTTATAGCTAGTTGGTAAGAAGCATCTGGGGCTTGAAATTGGCATCTGAAGTGGAGGGCAGTCCTGTGGTAGTGAGTCCTCAATCTGTGGGTTCTGACACGATCTCTACACAAACAGTGTCAGGATTAAATTAGAAGACAGACACCCAGATGGTGTCTGCTGAAGAATATGCAGAACTGACTGCTTGGTGTGTAGGGAAACAAATACCATACATGTGGTGTCAGAAGTACTGTGCTGAGTGCAGAGTAGAGTGGGAAAAACGCATCTTTGGTTTTTCCTATATCACTACAGTTGCTTTACTCACAATTGCCAGAACTTGGAAATTATCAAGATGTCCTCCAGTAGGTGAAGGTTGTGCATGTAAGGGGATATGCAGGATATGGGAAATCTTGGTACTTCTCATTTAATTTTGTAGTGAGCCTAAAACTGCTCTAAAAAATAAAGTTCATAAATTTTTAAAAAGTTAACACAGGTGGGGCTGGGCATGGTGGCTCACACCTGTAATCCCAGCAGTGTGTGTGGGGCGGGGGTGGGGTGGGGGGGGGCAAGACAGGTGGATCATGAGGTCAGGAATTCGAGACCAGCCTGGCCAACATGGTGAAACCCCATCTCTATTAAAAACACAAAAATTAGCTGAGTGTGGTGACACGCTCCTGTAATCCCAGCTACTCGGGAGGCTGAGGAAGGAGAATTGCTTGAACCCAGGAAGCGGAGGTTGCAGTGAGCCGAGATCGCGTCACTGTACTCCAGCCTGGGTGACAGAGTGAGACTCCGTCTCAAAAAAAAGTAAACATGGGTGCTTCTACTATAATACAAATATACGCATTCCTGGAAAATCATGCACTAAATATCCAGAAAGTGGAACATTTTTCAGTACTAAAGAAAAAGGAACTATCAAGTCATGAAAAGATATAGAGGAAACTTAAATCCATACTACTAAGTGAAAGAAGCCAGTTTAAAAAGAAATGGTCTGAATAGTATGCACTACATGATTCCAATTACGTAACATTCTGGGAAAGGCAAAACCATAGAGACAATAACAAGTTCAGTGGTTGCTAGGGGTCCAATGGGTTGAACAGGCAGAGCACAGAAAATTTTTAGGGCAGTGAAACTACTCTGCATGATACTATAATGGTGGATACATGTCATCACTAATTTGTCAAAACCCTTAGAATGCACAACACCAGGAGTGATCCTAATATGGCTTTTGAGTGTCAATGGTGTGTCAATATAGGTTCACTAATTGTAAATAATGTACCCTAAGATACAAAACGTTGATAGTGGGGGAGGTTGTGCACATGTGAAGATATGGAGGATATGGGAAATCTTGGTACTTTCATTTCAATTTTGTAGCTAATGTAAAACTGCTCTAAAAATTAAAGTTCATAAATTTTTAAAAAGTTAACACAGGTGCTTCTACTATAATGCAATATAGACATTCCTGAAAAATCACACACTAAAAATAATAGGGCATATGGAACGAACAGGATTAAAAACACTCAATTCAAACTGATGCAATTTTAACTAGTGCACTAACAAAAACCGTGACTCAGGAGATAACTTGGGACAGTCTGAACAGGTGGTCACAGTGATATTTAAACCACATACACACACAGTCAAAATGCTGGTGGTACTTTAATTAGAGGTCTGGTGGGTGTTCAGATGATAGAGGTAGACTCAGTGATACAGGGGTTGCCATGCAGGTGGAGTAGGAGGGAACATAAGCTGGCATGAACTGCAAGTCTATAAAGAAGGAAGTGCACCTCTCAAGGAAGAGCACCCGAAGGGCAGGTACTCTTTCACAATTTTCTTACGTAACTGAAAAAAGCTTCTGCTAATATAGTAGGTAATCCTAAGCCTTTTGCTTTGCTGGCCAAATACTTTAATTTTATTCACAATACTGTAACTCCCCTTGCCTAGGGAGTTGGGGGGGAAGTACTTATGAACCAATCCAGAAAACTTAGCAGACATCATTCTCCTATTTACCAATTGTGTATGAGCAAATCTGCACCATAGAAATGTGTTTTGTAGCAAGACAAGCTGTAGTTGAAACTCTATGTGAACTTAATCATATAGAAAAAGAAAAATCTGAGGCCAGATGTTTTAATTTCTACATTTAGTAACATCTTTTCAGCCTTTATCTGCCTTCTCTGACTTTTATACAACTGTTCCCTTTCTGTGGAAAAAGCCTTGCTTGCTTTCCTTTCTAGAACAACTCCCTTCAGACTCCTTCACAAGTTGTGCTCTTCTGCTACCTTCTAAAATGCTGCTGTTCCCTGTCTCTAGTTCTGGATCCCATTTTCTTCTCATTGCACAAACCCTCCCTTGAACACCTGATCATGCCCAAGGCTTTAATAACCACCCACCTAGACTGATAACACCTAAATCTCTTATCTCTGGCTCAGACCTCCACCCACAAATATTACCCTCATTCTTCACTCAACCCCAAATTTACAATGTGTAAGTTTAACTCACTATTTTTCTCCTCTAAACAGATCCTTAACATAGTAATCTCTATAAACCAATCAATTGTTGGCATCTGAAACTAGGCGCCAACAAAAATTCTCTCACCACATTAAATATGTCATTAAATCTGGCCCATTTTACCAAGGCTTGGCCATACAGATGTTTAATCAACAGTCTTCTCCTCATTCTGACCACTAGAGATAAAATTCAAATGTTCACATAACT
This sequence comes from Piliocolobus tephrosceles, assembly GCF_002776525.5. Taxonomy (NCBI): domain Eukaryota; kingdom Metazoa; phylum Chordata; class Mammalia; order Primates; family Cercopithecidae; genus Piliocolobus; species Piliocolobus tephrosceles. The sequence goes on along the minus strand of NC_045438.1, from coordinate 3,977,284 downwards.
TTTGGACTACTGAGACAGCTTCCTGACTGGTTTCCCTGCCTCCAATAACATCTGTCTTAAATCCAATCTCTATTATGCCATCAGAGTAACCGAACTAGGATACTCTGGAGAATGAAAGATGGCGCTATTAATAAATTTATTAGCATAGCAGGCATAAACTGGGCCAGCCCTAAGCAAACCTTTACACCTCAGGTCATTGGTAACACTTGGCCCTTGCTTACCTCTTCAACCACATATCTACCAGTACCTTTCTCTCATATTATATTTTATCCATACAGAATAATTTGTAGTTTTCCAAATGCATTATATTTCTCCTCATTCCTTTAAGCTTCTCCACATGCCATACACTATGCCTCAAACACTATTCCTTCACCCCCTTCACCTGGCTCAATTCATTTAGTTCATGAGGTTCTCAAACCAGATTATCACTTTCTACAGGAAGCCTGGCCAGGCCTTTGGAAGACTAGCTTCTATATTCATAGTTGGGGTTCCCAAAGCATTTACATTCATAACCCTTGTGGGAATCGACACACTGCAACTATATGTTGTCTGTGTCCTCCATTAGACTACACATTCCTTGAGGGCAACATCAGCTTCATTCACATTTCTATTGCTACAGCATAAATGGAACCTTATCCATAGTTAAGATAAACAATTTTTAAGGAAATGGATAATTTTTTTGATATACTCTCTCTGTAGGGTTTTAGTTCCATAAAGGCAGAAACCATTATTTGCTTTTGTGTCCCCAGAATTTAACACGTTAGATGTTTAATGTTTTGTTGAAGAAGCTCATTTGTAAAGGTGCGATTCCTTTTATTAAATGTTCATTAACACAGATTTGGTGGTAGAAACAAACCAACTGAAGAAGAAATAGAAAAAAAAATGATATAAATGGAAAGAAAAAATAAAATGGAAAGAAAAGAAATGATGCATCAATGAAGGTTAGTAATAGTAACTACTATTTGGTTAGTCTTTCCAAGGTTCACATATATACAGAAGAGGCCTCTTTCTTCTTCAATTTAAGTAAAGAAAAAGGGTCCTTCATATTCGGTTTATTCCACGCCTGTTAACCACAGATGGAAATTTAGGTACAAATGGAAATACAAACTACTCCTTGGTTCTACCAATCTACCATTAAAACTATCCAGAATGTTTGGATTTTAAAATAAAGACATGGTTCTCATTCTCTACCAACGAGACTGAGTGATATCTACTTCCAGGGTCATCTTAATTGTAAGGTTAGTCAAATTTTCAATAAGCAAATAGAAGTTACTTGTTAAGAGTATGTTTTCCATCTACAAATTAATTTTAAAATGTTACTTTTATTGTATTAACTGACTTATTTACTCTAGAATACACATTACTTTCAATAATTATTATTAAAAGCATAATTTTCTTTGTCTAGTGTCTATAGAATTAGGATGAATATGTTATGGATCAGAAAAATGTGTCTATACAAAATGTTATGCATAAAGAATTAAATCATTCAAAGATCCAAGGTTAAAAAAAACCCTTTGCTAAAGAAATATTTTATTACTGTATCTGTTGTTTCTTCTAACCCTCACCATTTTATTGGCTCTCTGTATCTATCTACTGATAAAGGTTAATCTTATATATTTATCATACCCATTTAGTATTTAAGATTTTCCTTGTATTCTCATTCATGAATTGCTCTCATCTTTTAAAATCGGATTTCTCAATAGTATTTCAGTTCCTCACATACTTCAAAATCCTAATATTTTTAACAACCCCTTTGATATATCCTTTCAAATATTAATATTTTTATTTGTCCTTGCACACTGACTTGGAGAGCCCTCTACTGGCCTGATGCTGTGTCAAAAGAACATTTGCTTCATCCTTCAGATACCTATTTTTTTTAACATGCTTTCAGTAATATGATAATTCTATAATTAAAGCCTTTATTCAGAATGACAGAATGTTAAAGAGAAATTGAACAAGTCTACTAAAATGCTGTTATCAAAGCAAGATACACTACTTCCACAGTATAGAAATACCATTTTCAAATAACTGTACATTATTCTCAGTACTGCACTATAAAGCCTTGCTATCATGTGACAGAAGTCCAAGATGAGACCAAATTGTAACATGATGTATTCATAAGTAAGGTATAAAAGGCAAGTTGGAATCTCTATGTTAAATGCCTCTGGCCTCAAGTAAATCTGATAGTTATTTTCTCATCAATATTTCCTGATTTTAATATATCAATGTCTCTAGTATTTATAAACAACATATTTGAAGATATAAAGAAGGAAACAACTGCACTTAACTTAAAATCCAGGAATAAAGACCTTAATGACGAGAACAACAACAACATCTACAAATGTAAGTATATACCACCACAAAGTCATCAGGTCTCACTTTAGATCCCAATAAGTATGCCAACAGTTTTTTTCTTTGGGAAATAAACCAATATAAAGTTTTTATCAAAAAAACATGGAAACAAGTTTTAAGTAAAGCTCTTTTAAAAACTGGGTAACAATTAGGGAAAGTAGCCATTCCAGCCATATAAATTTTGTTAACGGGCCTCACAGACTCTATATCTGTGTTCCAATTAGACTATACTCTCCTTATGGGCAAAACTAACCTCATTTACGTTTCTATTCATGTGGCATAGACACTGTCTCTTACCTACAGTGAATGCAAATAAATTTAGCAGGAACAGACAAACTTGTTTTCCTATATGGTCTCTCCCTCTGTAAGTTTTGAGATCCATGAAAGCAGGAACTATTTTTCACTTTTGTGACATCAGAATTCAGCACAGTGGATGTTAATTCATTGTTTGGTTAAATAGGCTCATTTGTAAAGGTGAGATTCATTTATAAAATACTCATTAGAATAGGCTCATTTGTAAAGGTGAGATTCATTTATAAAATACTCATTAGAATCAGACTTCATGGTACAAAAAACTACATAGAGGAAAAAGAAATAATATAAACAAAATATTATGACAAATTAGAAAATGTATTTTCAAATTAAATTACAGACAAAAAGCTAATTTCCTTTATATATAAAGGGTTCCAAAAAACAATAAGCAACAACCGAAAACCTAACATAAAAAATGAGTAAAAGATATGAAAAGACAATTCACAGAAATGTGAATGGGCCCTTAAATTCATAAAAAGAAATTTAACATCACTCTTAAGAGAAATACATATTAAAACCATATGACCATAAGGAGATAAATCTCTCCTGTCTTCTATATAGACCTACTAGAAGGGTAAAAATCCAAGTTTAATAATACACTCTGTTAGCATGGCTGGGAGTTGGGGAGTGGGACAGTGAGGGTTCTTATACACTGCTCTCCTAAAGAGCAATTTGACAGTATCAGTAAAAGTCACAAACTCAACACCTAGAAATTTCACTTCTGGAAATGTAACTTACAAGAATATTTGCATATGAGCAAAACAATATTTATAAAAGGTTATTCTTTACAGCATCATTTACAATAACCCTAAACTGAAAACAACTCAAATTTTGATGATTAGGGGACAGGTAGAATGAATCATGCTATCTCCATAAAATGGAAAATCGTATAATTGCAAAAGCAAGCGAAAGGGGTATTATCTAGGTAACGATAGAGAAATAACCATTGTGTTTTATATAATTTTATATAATATTTTTAAAAAGCAAGGTGCCAGATAATGTACATATTCTTATATATTTTTTAATGTAGAAAGAGGATATCTGCTTGTGATATGCATCAACTCTGGAAGGGATACACCAGAAACTAACAACAGTAGTTTCTGTATGTGTGTGGAGAGGGGTGTGCAGTCTGGACAGATGGAAGGCTGTAGTTGGACACCTTTTACCACACATATAAATAAATATAAATCATGCAAATGCACTGAATACATTATTAAGTTGATTTAAAATGTCCTTATATTACAAGATAAGTATATTATTAACACAAGCTTTATTACTAAAACAACTGCAAAATCCTTTGCAATCTTACCTGCAAACTAGCCACATAAGAATCCTCACAATTTACATAATGTCCTAACATGGCATGTTGAGCCCGTAATTCATTATCCCTTATCCTCTCATGCAGGTGGGTAATTTGTTGCTTCTGCCTGCAAAACATAAATCAAGGTCACATTATGAGTAATAATTTTCTAATAGTTAGAAAAACCTTAAGGAGCCTAATAATTTTACATAAGAATTTAAAACTATTATCAATTTAAAAAATCATAACAGAAAATCTTTTTATAAAACAAAATACCATGTATGGAATTAGGTAACAATGTATTTATACTGTAGAGTACTTCTACAATGTGGTCTTTTGTAGAATGTTCCTCTTAGATGCTAACAGTCACACCCTGCTTTCTTCAACAACTCATAGCTTGCTTTAAGCAAGTTATTTAATTTCTGTAAATACGTATGCTTATAAATCTTAAAACTGTTTTGTGCCAGGCATGATGCTAAGAGCTTTGTATGTAGTATCTCTCAACTTCAAAAATTTAGTAAGTCTCATAATAAAGTTCTGAAGGAGAGCTTTTAAAGAATAATAAAGATAGTATGAGTAAACATATAGCTCGATGTTTTCCAAAATTACTTGTAAGTTGTATATTTCAGGCTGCATCAAAAGACCTTGTTCTACTCAGGATGATTTCTAAATTCGCTAACCTTTAAGAAAATCTACATATAGAACATTAAATAGGAGATAAGTTAGGAGAGATTAGTCATAAACACTTTTCAAATAATTTAAAGCTTTACAAAAAAAAACAAAAAAAACCTTTCCTTTTCCAGCCAAGGTGGAGAAGCAGGCAGGGACTAGTTTTGCTCTCTTGCCTGAAACATTTTTTTTAAAAAGACAAAATATACGAAGTGAAGACTCTCAAGGCATTGGGCCATCAGGCAACTAAGAACAGTAATCTCTCAGAGACAGGTGACTAAAGAGGTGGGCCCTATGACTGACTGCACTTCCTGCTGAGAGTGTTTTCAAGCCCCAGCACAGGAATGGTAGTCTGCCTGAATTGAAAAGACAAAGCTGAGAATCTAGAGAAACCAAGGCAGCAATAGTTAGTTCACAGTGCTGGATGACCCTTGGGCATTCGGCTGAATACTAATTAATACAGGCATGAGGAAACTACCAAAGGTGTGTGTAGAGTAGAAGGGCAACCAAAAAAAATATCAGAGGGAACAGTGCTTCAGGGTGCCTTGGAATTACTGGCTATTCCCAACTGCCAGAATAAAAAGCTTCATGATTCCCGGGGCATCAGCAATTCTCAACTGGGGACAGGTTTGAAACCAGTTAACATTTAGCAGCATCCAAAGACATTTTCAATTTTCACAACTGGGGCAGAATGTTACTGGCATCTAGTGAGTAGAAGCCAGAGAAGCTACTAAATGTCTACAATGAACAGGATAGCCATCCTCAACAGTGAATTATCTGATCCAAAAAAAAAAAAAAAAAAAAAAATCAACAGTGCTGAGGCTGAGAAACCCAGGGTTTGTAAGATGAGTCTTGTCTCAGTGGGGAAAAAATAACCCTCGATAAAATAGCTCTAATGCCACCTAAAAAAACTTAAAAGCAAGTACAAAAACTGCTTCCCAGAATAAAGTTCAGGAATACAAAAAATGTAACATCAAAAACAAGTTAAAATTCATAATGCCTGGCATTAAAGAATTATTGGGAGTGCAAAAAAAGCAGAAAAATGTAACTTATAATAATAAGAAAATCCAATAAACTAAAAGTGAGCTAGAACTGACACAGATGTTAGAATAGACAAGGATAGTAAATTAGTTATTATAACTATTCATATGCTTAAGCTAGAAGAAAGAATGAACATGTTAAGTAGAGACATACAAGACAAATAACACACTGAATGGTGATGAAAAGATTAAGCATTATAGCACAAAAGTACAGTGAATTTAAAAACAGCAATAGAAATATCCAAAAAGAAACACATAGAGAAAAAAGGACAAACAAATAAAACAGAAAAGCTCAGAGTTATCAGTGAGCTGCAAGACTATCATAAGAGGCCAAATATATGTATAATTGGAATCTCTAAAGAAGAAGTAAGAAGGTGGCAGTAGGGGACAGAAAAAAATATTTGTGTAAAACAGGCCAAAATTTTTCCAAATCTGATGAGAATTATATACCCACAGATTCAAGAAGACCAGTGAACCCCCAAATAAAAGTAACATGAAGAAATCTAAGCCAAGGTACATCTAAATCAAATAGATTACAGTGATAAAATATTAAAAGCAGTGAACCCCAAATAAAAGTAACATGAAGAAATCTAAGCCAAGGTACATCTAAATCAAATAGATTACAGTGATAAAATATTAAAAGCAGCCAGAGGGAAAAAAAGATAAATCCATTCAAGGAGACAAAGATAAAGAGGATGGCAAATTTCTCAACTGAAATAATGCAATCAAATAAGACAATGAAGTACTTTAAGTACTAAAATTTAAAAGCTCTCAACTTAAAATTTTTGACATAAGAAAAATTGTGAAAACAACACAAAAAGCATACAAAAAAAACCCTGTTAACCTATAATACTTTATCCATGGAAAATATTTTTTTAAGGTTAAATAAAGATCTTTTTTGGAAACTTAAAAGCTGAAAGAACTGATCACCCTAGACTTCAACTACAAGAAATGATAAAGGAATACCTTCAGGCAAAAGAACAATATACTAGATGAAAACCTGAATTTACACAAAAGAAAGAAGAATGGGTAAATAAATACATAAGATATTTTTCTTATTATTTAAATCTCATTAAAAGATCATAAACTGTTTAAGGCAAAAAAATAATTTATATCCAGGTTGTATAACTTTTGTAGATGTAGAATGTATGACAAAATAGCTCAAAGGCTAGAAGAGAAAAAAATGGAAGTATACTTTATAAGATTCTTACATTATACATAAAACAGTATAGTATTACTTGAAGATAGACTGCTATACTTTAAGGAAGTATAAAGCAATCATTATAACAATAGAGTTATAGCTAATATGCCAATAAAAGAGATAACAGGAATTGTAAAACAACATTCAACTAATTCAAGAGAAGGCAAAGGGGAACAAAGATCAGATGGGACAATAAGAAAACAAATAGCAATGCCAGGCGCAGTGGCTCACATCTGTAATCCCAGCACTTTGGGAGGCTGAGGCAGGTGGATCACTTGAGGTCTGGAGTTTGAGACCAGCCTGGCCAGCATGGTGAAACCCCATCTCTACTAAAAATACAAAAATTAGCTGGTCATGATCATGCATGCCTGTAGTCCCAGCTACCTGGGAGGTTGAGGCAGAATGGCTTGAACCTGGGAGGCAGAGGTTGCAGTGAGCCAAGATCACACCATTGCACTCCAGCCTGGGAGACACAGCAAGACTCTGTCTCAAAAAAAAAAAAAAAAAAGAGAGAGAAAAGAAAATGAAAACAAAATACCAAGATAGGAGATTTAAACTTTGACCATATCAATAATCACAACATGTAAATAAATGGTTTAGATAATCCCAATCAAAAGGCAGACACTGGCAGAATGGATAAAAAGTAGGACCTAACTATATACTATCTACAAGAAAGAAAACCATTCTGAACATAAGGACAGAAACAGGTTAAAAGTAAAAAGAGGAAAACCTGCGCTAAAAATAATCAAAAAAGAGTCGGAGTAACTATATTAATATTAGTATAAGCAGATTTTTTTTTTTCTATTTTAGAGACAGGGTGTCACTCTGTCACTCAGGCTGGAAGGCGGTGGTGTGATTACAGCTCTACAGCCTTGAACTCTTGGGCTCAAGCCATCAGCCTTCCAAATAGCTGGGACTATATATAGGCTCCACTGTGCCCAGCTAACTTTTTTTTTTTTTTTTAATTCTGTAGAGGTGAAATCTCACTATGTTGCCCAGGCTGGTCTCAAACTCCTGGCTTCAAGTGATCTTCCCACCTCAATTTCTCCGTGTTGGAATTACAGATGTGTGTCAACTTGCCAGGCCAAAACAGATTGTTAGAACAGAGAATATTGCCAGGGACAAAAATTATAACTTAATAATAATAAAAGGATCAATTCATTAAGACATCATGACATTTGGGCCTAAGAGCACAGCGTCTAAATACATGAAGCAAAAAAAAAAAAACCGATAGAACAGAAGAGAAACAGACACATCCACAATTATAATTGGATATTGTAACACCTGGATCTCAATAATTGACATTCATAGAATAAGTAGACAGAAAATCAAGAGAATATAAAAGACAAAAGCACTATCAACTTTGTCCTAAAAGGAATTTCTAGAATACTCCCCACAAAAGACAAAAGCAGCAGAGTACATATCCTTTTCAAGGATACATGAAACACTTATTAAAACAGATGATCCTCTGAGCCATGAAACAAGCACCAACAAACTTAAAAGAATTCAATTCATATAGAATATATTCTCTGACCACAGTGAAATTAAATCAGAAAACAATTACAGACAGAATTCTAGAAAATCCTGAAATATTTGGAAACAATGTAACATAACCATAAATAACCTGAGGGTCAAAGAAGAAAAACTAAGTATTTTGAGGTGAACAAAAATGAAAACCAAGCAAATTAAAATTTGTAAAATATTGATAAACAAGCTTAGAAATTTATTTATTTTTTATTTTATTATACTTTAAGTTTTGGGGTACATGTGCTGAACGTGCAGGTTTGTTACATAGGTATACATCTGTCATGGTGGTTTGCTGCACCCACCAACCCATCATCTATATTAGGTATTTCTCCTGATGCTATTCCTCCCCGAGACCCTCACCCCCCGACAGGCCCCAGTGTGTGATGTTCCTCTCCCTGTGTCAATGTGTTCTCATTGTTCAACTCCCACTTATGAGTGACAACATGTGGTGTCTGGTTTTCTGTTCCTGTGTTACTTTGCTGAGAATGATGGTTTCCAGCTTCATCCATGTCCCTGCAAATGACGTGAACCCATCCGTTTTTATGGCTGGGCACAATATTCCATGGTGTATATGTGCCACATTTTCTTTATCCAGTTGTATCATTGATGGGTATTTTGGGTTGGTTCCAAGTCTTTGCTATTGTGAATAGTGCTGCAATAAACATACGTTTGCATGTGTCTTTATAGTAGAATGATTTATTATCCTTTGGGTATATAACAAGTAATAGGATTGCTGGGTCAAATGGTATGTCTGGTTCTAGATCTTTGAAGAATTGCCACACTGTCTTCCACAATGGTTGAACTAACTTACACTCCCACCAACAGTGTAAAAGTGTTTCTCTCTCTCCACATCCTCACCAGCATCTGTTGTTTCCTGACTTTTTAATGATCACCATTCTAAATGGTGTGAGATGGTATCTCATTGTGGTTTTGATTTGCATTTCCCTAATGACCAGTAGTGATGAGCTTTTTTTCATATGTTTGTTGGCTGCATAAATGTCTTCTTTTGAGAGGTGTCTATTCATCTCCTTCACCCACTTTTTGATGGGGTTGCTTTTTTTTTCTTGTAAATTTGTTTAAGTTCTTGTAGATTCTTGATATTAGCCCTTTGTCAGATGGATAGATTGGAAAATTTTTCTCCCATTCTGTAGGTTGCCTTTTCACTCTGATGATAGTTTCTTTTGCTGTGCAGAAGCTCTTCAGTTTAATTAGATCCCATTTGTCAATTCTGGCTTTTGTTGCCATTGCTTTTGGTGTTTTAGACATGAAGTCTTTGCCCATGCCTATGTCCTAAATAGTACTGCCTAGATTTTCTTCTAGGATTTTAATGGTTTTAGGTCTTATGTTTACGACTTTAATTCATCTTGAGTTAATTATTATTTTTTTTTTTTTTTGAGACAGAGTCTCGCTCTGTCGCCCAGGCTGGAGTGCAGTGGCCGGATCTCAGCTCACTGCAAGCTCCACCTCCCGGATTTACGCCATTCTCCTGCCTCAGCCTCCCGAGTAGCTGGGACTACAGGCGCCCGCCACCTCGCCCGGCTAGTTTTTTGTATTTTTTTTAGTAGAGACGGGGTTTCACCGTGTTAGCCAGGATGGTCTCAATCTCCTGACCTTGTGATCCGCCCGTCTCGGCCTCCCAAAGTGCTGGGATTACAGGCTTGAGCCACCGCGCCCGGCGAGTTAATTTTTGTTTAAGGTGTAAGGAAGGGGTTCGGTTTTGGCTTTCTGCATATGGCTAGCCAGTTTTCCCAACACCATTCATTAAATAGGGAATCCTTTCCCCATTTCTTGTTTTCATCAGGTTTGTCAAAGATCAGATGGTTGTAGGTGTGTGGTGTTATTTCTGAGGCCTCTGTTCTGTTCCATTCATCTATATATCTGTTTTGGTACAAGTACCATGCTGTTTTGGTTACTGTAGCCTTTTAGTTTAGTTTGAAGTCAAGTAGCGTGATGCCTCCAACTTTGTTTTTTTCTGCTTAGGATTGTCTTAGCTATCTAGGCTCTCTTGTGGTTCCATATGAAATTTAAAGTAGTTTTTTCTAATTCTGTGAAGAAAGTCAATGGTAGCTTGATGGGGATACTATTGAATCTATAAATTACTTTGGGAAGCATAACCATTTCACAATATTGATTATCCCTATCCATGAACATGGAATGTTTTTCCATTTATTTGTGTCCTCTCTTATTTCCTTGAGGAGTGGTTTGCAGTTCTCCTTGAAGAGGTCCTTCATATCCCTTTTAAGTTCTATTCCTAGGTATTTTATTCTCTTTGTAGCAATTGTGAATGGGAGTTCACTCATGATTTGGCTCTGTTTGTCTGTTACTGGTGTATAGCAATGCCTGTGATTTTTGCACATTGATTTTGTCTCCTGAGACTTTGCTGAAGTTGCTTATCAGCTCAAGGAGATTTTGGGCTGAGACGATGGGGGTTTCTAAATATACAATCGTGTCATCTGCAAACAGAGACAATTTGACTTCCTCTCTTCCTATCTGAATACCTTTCTTTCTTTCTCTTGCCTGATTGCCCTGGTCAGAACTTCCAATGCTATGTTGAATAGGAGTGGTGAGAGAGGGCATTCTTGTCTTGTGCCGGTTGTCAAAGGGAATGCTTCCAGCTTTTGCCCACTCATTATGATATTGGCTGTGGGTTTGTCATAAATAGCTCTTATATTTTGAGATACGTTGCATCAATACCTAGTTTATTAGAGTTTTTAGCATGAAGGGGTGTTGAATTTTGTCAAAGGCCTTTTCTGTATCTATTAAAATAATCATGTGGTTTTTGTCATTGGTTTATGTGATGGATTATATTTATTGATTTGCAGTATGTTGAACCAGCCTTGCATCCCAGGGATGACGCCGACTTGTTTGTGGTAGATAAGCTTTTTGATGTGCTGCTGGATTCAGTTTGCCAGTATTTATTTTATTTAGGATTTTTGCATCGATGCTCATCAGGGATATTGGCCTGAAATTTTCTTTTTTTGTTGTGCCTCTGCCAGGTTTTGGTATCAGGATGATGCTGGCCTCATAAAATGAGTTGTGGAGGATTCCTTCTTTTTCTACTGTTTGAAATAGTTTCAGAAGGAATGGTACCAGCTCTTCCTTCTACCTCTGGTAGAACTCCGCTGTCAATCTGTCTGGTCTTGGACTTTTTCTGGTTGGTGGGCTATTAATTACTGCCTCAATTTCAGAACTTGTTATTGGTCCATTCAGGGATGTGACTTCTTGGTTTAGACTTGGGAGGGTGTATGTGTCCAGGAATTTATCCATTTCTTCTAGATTTTCTAGTTTATTTGCATAGAGGTGTCTATAATATTCTCTGATAGTAGTTTGTATTTCTGTGGGATCGGTGGTGATATCCCCTTTATCATTTTTTATCACATCTATTTGATTCTTCTCTTTTTCTTCTTTATCAGTCTGGATAGCAGTTTATCTATTTTGTTGATCTTTTCAAAAAACCAGCTCCTGGATTCATTAATATTTTGAAGGGTTTTTCATGTCTCTATCTCCTTCAGTTCTGCTCTGATCTTAGTTATTTCTTGTCTTCTGCTAGCTTTTTAATTTGTTTGCTCTTGCTTCTCTAGTTCTTTTAGTTATGATGTTAGGGTGTCAGTTTTAGATCTTTCCTGCTCTCTTATGGGCATTTAGTGCTATAAATTTCCTTCTAAACACTGCTTTAAATGTGTCCCAGAGATTCCAGTACATTGTGTCTTTGTTCTCATTGGTTTCAAAGAACATCTTTATTTCCGCCTTAATTTCGTTATTTACCCAGCATTCATTCAGGAGCAGGTTGCTCAGTTTCCACATAGTCGTGCGGTTTTGAGTGAGTTTCTTAACCCTGAGTTCTAATTTGATTGCACTGTGGTCCGAGAGACTAAATGCCTATACCAGAAAAGAAGACAGCTCTCAAATTATCTCAGCCTCCACTTTAAGAAGTTAGAGAAAAAAAAAGGACCAGGTGTCATGGCTCATGCCTGTAATCCCAGCACTTTGGGAGGCCGAGGCAGGCAGATCACAAGGTCAGAAGTTCGAGACCAGCCTGGCCAATATGGTGAAACCACGTCTCTACTAAAAATACAGAAATCAGGGGGAGGGGGAGGCACAGGGCGGAGTGGCGGGCACCTATAATCCCAGCTACTCAGGAAGCTGAGGCAGGAGAACTGCTTGAACCCAGGAGGCTGAGGTTGCAGTGAGCCAAGATCGCGCCACTGCACACGATCTATCTGGGTGATAGAGCAAGACTGTCTGTGTGTGTGTGTGTGTGTGTGTGTGTGTGTGTGTGTGTGTGTGTGT